>NW_016804176.1:606897-609886 GCF_001698545.2 Rhinopithecus bieti
GTTGTAATGTCTCCTCCTTCATTTCTGATTTTGTTTTTAATTTGGGCCTTCTCTCTCTTTTTTTTTTTTTTTTTTTTTTACTTAGTCTAGCTAAAGATTGGTTGATTTTATCTTTTCAGAAATACTTGTTTCATTAGTCTTTTCTACTGTTTTAATGTGCTAACTCAAAAGCACATTAAAAGGATCATTCTCCATGATCAAGTAGGATTTATCCCAGGGATGCAAGGATGGCTCATCACACACAAATACATAAACATAATAATCACATTACTAGAACCAAGAACAAAACCATGGAACCATCTCAATATTTTCTACTCTCTATTTCATTTATTTCTGTTCTGATCTTTATTATTTCCTTCCTTCTATGAACTTTATGCTTAGTTTATTCTTTTTCTGGTTTCTTCAGGTAAAATATTAGGTTATTAATTTGAGATCTTTGTTTTCTGATGGAGGCATTTATTGCGATGAAATTCCATTGCTCTTCAAACTACTTTTGCTGCATCCCTTAATGTTTGGTATGTTGTTTCAATTTTTGTCTCAAGATATTTTTTGTTTTATTTTTTAACTATTATTTTAGGTTCAGAGTTACATGTGCAGGTCTGTTATATAGGTAAATTGCATGTCACAGGGGTTTACCATACAGATTATTTCATCACCCAGGTAATAAGCATAGTACCCAGAAGGCAGCTTTTTTATCTTCACCTTCCTTCCACCCTCTACCCTCCAGTAGACCCTGGTATCTATGGTTTCCGTCTTCATGTCCATTTGTTCTCAATGTTTAGCTCCTATTAATAAGTGAGAATATGTGGTATTTGTTTTTCTGTTCATGTATTAGTGTGTTTAGCATAATGGCCTCCAGCTCCATCCATGTGACTGCAGAGGACATGATCTTGTTCTTTTTTATGCCTGAGTAGTATTCCATGGTGTACATATACCACATTTCCTTTATCCAGTCTACCATTTTCTTTATTCCATGTCTTTGCTATTGTGAATAGTGCTATGATGAACATACATGTGTATGTGTCTTTAGGGTAGAATGGTTTATATTCCTTCGGGTATATACCCAATAATGGGATTGCTGGGTCAAATGACAGTTCTGTTTTAAGTTGTTTGAGAGGTTGCTAAACTGCTTGCCACAATGGCTGAACTAATTTACATTATTACCAGCAGGGTATAAGTGTTCCCTTTCTCTGCAACCTCACCAACATCTGTTATTTTTTGACTTTTTGAGAATAGCCATTCTGACTGCTGTGATGTAGTATCTCATTATGGTTTTGATATGCCTCTCTCTAATTATTAGTAATGTTGAGCATTTTTTTCATACACTTGTTGGCCCATGTTTGTGTTCTTTTGAAAGGTGTTTGTTTATGCCTTTTGTCCATTTTTTAATGAGACTTTTTTTTTTGGCTTGTCGATTTATTTAAGTTCTTTATAGATTCTGGATATTAGACCTTTGTCAGATGTATAGTTTGCAAATATTTTCAGCCATTCTATAGATTGTTTTTTCTGTTGTTTCTTTTGCTGTGCAGAAGCTCTTTAGTTTAATTAGATCCCATTTGTCAATTTTGTTTTGTTGCAATTGTTTTGGCATCTTTGTCATGAAGTCTTTGCTATGGCCTATGTCTGGAATGGTATTTCCTAGGTTTTCTTCTAGGGTTTTTGTAGTTTGGGGTTTTGCATTTAAACCTTTAATCCATCTTGAGCTGATTTTTGTACATGTTGAAAGGAAGGGGTCCAGTTTCAATCTTCTGCATATAAGTAGCCAGTTACCCGGCACCATTTATTAAACAGTGTTTTCCTAATTTCTTGTTTTTGTCAACTTTGTCAAATATTAGTTGGTTGTAGGTATGACGCTTTATTTTGGGGTTCTCTATTCTGTTCCATTGATCTATGTGTCTTCTTTTTTAACCAGTACCATACTGTTTTGGTTCCTGTAGCCTTGTAGTATAATTTGAAGTCAGGTAATGTGATGCCTCTGGGTTTATTCTTTTTAGTTAGGATTGCTTTGACTATTTGAGCTGTTTTTTGCTTCCATATGAATTTTACAATTATTTTTTCTAATTCTGTGAAAAATTGCACTGATAATTTGATAGGTATCACATTGAATGTGTAGATTGGCTTGGGCAGTATGGTCATATTAATGATATTGATTCTTCTAATCTATAAGCATGAAATGTTTTTCCATTTGCGTTAGCTGTCATTTTCTTTCATCAGTGTTTTATAGTTCTACTTATAAAGATATTTCAACTCCTTTGTTAAATGTATTCCTAGGTTTCTGTGTGTGCGTGTGGCTATAATAGGCTATTTTAATCTGGTAACAATTTAACTTTCTTGCATAAAAAAACTCTACACTTTTACTCCACATACCCTCCCACACACACACATATTTTAAATTTTCAGTGTCACACTTACATCTTTTTATATTGCATATTTCTTAACAAATTATTATACCTAGTGTTATTTTTAATAATTTTATCTTTTAACATTTATTCTAAAATAAAAGTGATTTACATATTACCATGAAAATATTAGACTACTCTAAATTGGACTGTGTGCTTATTTTACCAGTGAGTTTTATACTTTCATATGTTTTTATGTTACTAATTAGCCTCCTTTTCTTTCAGCTAAAGAACCCCCTTTAGCAGTTCTTGTAAGATAAGTCTGTTGGTGAGGAATGGTTAATTTTAATATAACAAAGTACAAAAAGTTCATTGGTAGAGTTTCAGGTTTCATATTTCCACTAACATTTAAGAAACTATCAATTGAGTTTAGTCTATTGTTAAACAGAAAAGTTCACAATTATGTGAAAAGTTTATTAAAATATTCCTCCTTTTCCTCATTATTTATCTGTGTGAGGCCAGGTTTTATTCATTTACATCAACCAAAATAGCACATTCTAATAGATTTAATTCAGAAGCAGTTATAAAAATATAGTCATCTTCCTTTAAGTCTGATATTAAATAAATTTGCAAAAATGTAAAACAATGTC
>NW_016804176.1:611608-630007 GCF_001698545.2 Rhinopithecus bieti
GGGTTCTCAACCTCGTGGACAGCAATCTGCAGAAGAAGAGAACTTCAAAAAACCAACTAGAAGCAACATGCAGAGAAGTAAGATGAGAGGGGCCTCCTCGGGAAAGAAGACAGCTGGTCCACAGCAGAAAAATCTTGAACCAGCTCTCCCAGGAAGAGGGGGGGGTCGCTCTGCAGAGAATCCCCCTTCAGGATCCGTGAGGAAGACCAGAAAGAACAAACAGAAGACTCCTGGAAACGGAGATGGTGGCAGTACCAGCGAAGCACCTCAGCCCCCTCGGAAGAAAAGGGCCCGGGCAGACCCCACTGTTGAAAGTGAGGAGGCGTTTAAGAATAGAATGGAGGTTAAAGTGAAGATTCCTGAAGAATTAAAACCATGGCTTGTTGAGGACTGGGACTTAGTTACCAGGCAGAAGCAGCTGTTTCAACTCCCTGCTAAGAAAAATGTAGATGCAATTCTGGAGGAGTATGCAAATTGCAAGAAGTCGCAGGGAAATGTTGATAATAAGGAATATGCGGTTAATGAAGTTGTGGCAGGAATAAAAGAATATTTCAATGTGATGTTGGGCACTCAGCTGCTCTACAAATTTGAGAGGCCCCAGTATGCTGAAATCCTCTTGGCTCACCCTGATGCTCCAATGTCTCAGGTTTATGGAGCACCACACCTACTGAGATTATTTGTAAGAATTGGAGCAATGTTGGCCTATACGCCCCTTGATGAGAAAAGCCTTGCATTATTGTTGGGCTATTTGCATGATTTCCTAAAATATCTGGCAAAGAATTCTGCATCTCTCTTTACTGCCAGTGATTACAAAGTGGCTTCTGCTGAGTACCACCGCAAAGCCCTGTGAGCGTCTACAGACAGCTCACCATTTTTGTCCTGTATCTGTAAACACTTTTTGTTCTTAGTCTTTTTCTTGTAAAATTGATGTTCTTTAAAATCGTTAATGTATAACAGGGCTTATGTTTCAGTTTGTTTTCTGTTCTGTTTTAAACAGAAAATAAAAGGAGTGTAAGCTCCTTTTCTCATTTCAAAGTTGCTACCAGTGTATGCAGTAATTAGAACAAAGAAGAAACAGTAGAACATTTTATTGCCTAGTTGACAACATTGCTTGAATGCTGGTGGTTCCTATCCCTTTGACACTACACAATTTTCTAATATGTGTTAATGCTACGTGACAAAACGCCCTGATTCCTAGTGCCAAAGGTTCAACTTAATGTATATACCTGAAAACCCATGCATTTGTGCTCTTTTTTTTTTTATGGTGCTTGAAGTAAAACAGCCCATCCTCTGCAAGTCCATCTATGTTGTTCTTAAGCATTCTATCTTTGCTCAAATTGTTGAAGGATGGTGATTTGTTTCATGGTTTTTGTATTTGAGTCTAATGCACGTTCTAACATGATAGAGGCAATGCATTATTGTGTAGCCACGGTTTTCTGGAAAAGTTGATATTTTAGGAATTGTATTTCAGATCTTAAATAAAATTTGTTTCTAAATTTCAAAGCAAAAAAAAAAAAAACTAAGAAAAAATAATAAAGTTCAGTATTCAGTGTCCTGCCTTAAACAAAGCATTTTAGGCATGCAAATAACCCATATATTCAGAGGTTCCTATAAAAAATACAAACAAACCGTGTCATATACACATGAGGCAAAAAAAAGATACTTTGTGAGTAGAAACTAATTGAGGTAAAAGAAAAACTTGTTTTAGAAGCTGAAGGCCCAGCTGCTGGCTTAATAAAACAAATTATGAGAATTTTATTTATGTGAAAATCCATCCTGTTGAAAAACCGAGTGTTTAAAGTTTTCTATAAACAGCAACAAGGTGTTCTACCAAAAAAATATATATATATATATGAAAAGCACATTGAATACCTGCTTTGAGTATTTGACTTGGAGGAAAATAGCATCACTAGTTGAGTATACCTCTTTGATAGCAATATGTGTTAAAAGTCTAACAAGCTCACTCTACCCTTCCCTGAGAACATAAAGGAGTATCCTAAGCTTAAGGGTTGTGAGACCTAGATATTTCTTACCAAAGAACTCCTATGACTTTTCTTTGCAAATTTTAAATAGCAAACTGTTTTGTGGTGGCTTTAAGCCTTCCAGAACAAGCGTATTAGATATGTAGTTCCTTTTAATAAAAGTATTTGGAAATTCAATAAAGGCAATTATGATTTTTCTAGGACCTTTTCCAATTCTGTGATTATGTGAATGACTACCCAGAATTTCCATCAAACACTGATATACAACTTGCTATGGCTACAGTTTATTTTGGTGTGGAAATATGTTTGTTTTTCTGTTCTTATTTCTTCCTTCATACAAAAGTGTAATATCCCAGATATGTAGACATCTACTCTGCCATTCAGAGTAATTCTAATATGCTTTAATCTTATTAACTATCTGGAAGACTAATGCACAGTTGTAGCTGCATTTCTTTAAGTGAGTCTATCATATATTTGGGTTTATACCAGACTAAATTTGTGAACTATTATCCATTTAAAAAATTATTATTTACATAATTATTTGCCTTAATCTTCCTTTAAATAGCAAATGCTCACAATGCATTTTAAAATATTACCTACTTTATAAAAATCCATTCTGAATACAAATGGGGGAATACCTGTAGTGTTTATTGCATTGAGTTGTTGATTCTTTAGCCAATATGCGTTTATATTTTGTCTTGAAAGATGGATCCTATATTGTCAACATCAGTTCCAGTGTACTCTTTGAAAGTGGATAAGGAATATGAAGTGCGTGTGAGATCCAAACAACGAAACTCTGGAAATTATGGCGAGTTCAGTGAGGTGCTCTATGTAACACTTCCTCAGATGAACCAATTTACATGTGAAGAAGGTAAAAGAAATAAAAGATTAAAATAGCAGCTAACCTGGCTTTTGTCAATATAACAGCTGATTCAACCCTGCACTGTTAGTGTGTTGTCCAGATCAAAATATATTAGCATCAGATATCATGATGAGAGACCTGGAGCTCAATATCTGTAACAGATATTGTTCATTGCAAAAGCAGAAGGAAGATTTAGTTTCCAAATTTTTCATTCAGGAAGTGTCCGGGGGACAGGTGGAAGTTTAGAGACAGGAATTCGGTGGCAATCTCCAGATGGTACAATTCAGATGATTCTTTTCTTTATATATTTTTATGTTCCTAAAATTTTCTGTAGTAAGTTTGTTTTGAATTTATAATCAGGAAAAAAAGCTGTTCTGATGATTAGGGAAGAAAGTACGTTTCTATATGGATGGATAGATACGTGGCATCTAAGAGGAAACCTAATATTGAGTCGGCATAGGTAGTCAACAGCAGCTGCATAGAGTTTTAGAAAGTGGAGGTATGGCTTTTTCCTAGAGGAAAGGCTAATAAGTAGGGTGGCAGTCATACTCAAAGGAGACATGGAACATTTGAAAACCCTGTGTAGGAGAATCACAGCAATGATTAAAGTTTTTTAAAATGGGACCTATGAATTTAGAATAAAAGAATTAAAACTTTTAGATACAGAAATAAAGAAAACTGATTAATAATGAGCGGAAAGTATAGAGTATTATAATTCTCAAATGGGAATTGGCTCTATTCCATCTTCACTGAAAACAGAAGTTTACAGGGCTATATGTTTGTTAACGAGACAACCACAAGCTACAAAGAAAATAAATTTATATTTCTGCATTTACTATACAGGTAGAATCTCATGATACTAAATAGCACTAGGATGAAAATTTCTGTAGCACCATTTTCTCTAAACTCTAGTTAACTGAATTCTTGTTTCCAAACTATTTGATATAATGCAATTCTGGTCTTAAAAGCATGATAGCTATACACCCTTAAGCTTAGTGTAGTGGCATTTAATTCACTTAACGTATATTTTTTAAGCTGTCTTTTCCTCTGTTACTAACAAAAAAAGAAACTTTAACTTTATGTTATTTTCCTGAATATGTCACTGATATGAAATTATAGACACTACAAGACAAAAAATGATTTTTTTCTCCCCACCAATTATTTAAAATGCTTATATTATCTCCCTAGGGGATTTTAATAACTTATTAAATAAGAAAAGACTATTTCAGCATAAAGGCCTACATTTTAAATGGCAATGTTGGCCGGGCACGTTGGCTCAAGCCTGTAATCCCAGCACTTTGGGAGGCCGAGACCGGCCGATCACGAGGTCAAGAGATCGAGACCATCCTGGCTAACACGGTGAAACCCCGTCTCTACTGAAAAAAATACAAAAGACTAGCTGGGCGAGGTGGCGGGTACCTGTAGTCCCAGCTACTGGGGCGGCTGAGGCAGGAGAATGGCGTAAACCCGGGAGGCGGAGCTTGCAGTGAGCTGAGATCCGGCCACTGTGCTCCAGCCTGGGCGACAGAGCAAGACTCCGTCTCAAAAAATAAATAAATAAATAAATAAATAAATAAATAAATAGCAATGTTAAGATAAATTTCATCTGTCATTTTTATGAAAAAGTGGTTAGCCTCTGCCTCTGTGGTAAGAATACTGGGAACCAACTGCAAAGTAGCTGGCAGGTACTCAATCTTAAGGAATGAAATAGAAGTTTTACAAACAGGTTCCCCCAAGTCTCATACAAAGTATACTAAAACCTGAAGATGGGAGCTCAGTAGTGATCTTTCTGTCAGTTTTATGTATATAATATACATGATATATATTTATTATATTTTAATTATTTAGCTGTGAAATTCTTTGTGTCTAAGAAGTTTCTGTCACGATTTATCAATAAAAACTCTGCCTTCATCTTTTTGATAAATCTTCAATCTGGAGGCTATGATAATCACCACACTTAAAAAAAAGTAGAAAAGAAACCAAATGGGCATTATTTAGGTAGTGTGTTAACAAGCAACACTTTTTTCCTAGAGCTTAAACCTTTATGATACTCCCTTGACATATAATATGCTTAAAGCAGATTGTTTGTTTTCATAAAACACACTGATTTTGAACTATATGGTGTTTCTTTATTTTGAAGTTTTTTTAATGTGAGGAGATTTGAAAAGTGGACAGAGATGTTCATAAAACAGAAAAAAACTAAGTCATTGCATTCTGTTTCAGTGGTTATCAAGAGAAATCACTGACTTTATTAGATGAATACAAACTATGAATTTTTTGTGAAAAGAGAAAGAGAAATGTAAACTGTGCTTCAACTATTCGTAATTCTGAGAGCGAAATATTATTGTGTGTTTCAGATTTCTACTTTCCATGGCTCTTAATTATTATCTTTGGAATATTTGGGCTAACAGTGATGCTATTTGTATTCTTATTTTCTAAACAGCAAAGGTAGGTGTGAAGTAGTATTCTTTGGTATTTTTTGCCAGTTGTCTAGATTTCCATATGTGTTTCTATTTGTTATTTGATATTTTCTTTGTCAAATTATGAGTGGAAATTTTAGTTAACCTAGTAAACTTTTATCTCCAGTTATATGTTTACCATTTATATAAAACTCAATTTGTTGTATTTATCATAGACAACTTAGAGGTTTAGATTCTATCTGGAGACTTGTACAGGACATTAAGAGGCTTAGGCTGGTGACTATGCATACCTTGTGATGTGTACCTCTTTATCCAAGAGCTAGCTCTTCCCCTCAAGTCCTCAACAAGTTTACCCATTTATTCCAGAACTTCAAAGTATTACTGAGCCTTTGGCTGAGTCTGATACAGTCCTTATATACAGACATTTCTTTTTTTTTCCTTGAGATGGAGTCTCACTCTGTTGCCCAGGCTGGAGTGCAATGGCACGATCTTGGCTCACTGCAGCCGCTGCCCCCCAGGTTCAAGTGATTCTCCTGCCTCAGCCTCCCGAGTAGCTGGGATTACAGGCACCCACCACTATGCCCGGCTAATTTTTGTGTGTTTTTGGTAGAGACAGAGTTTTGCCATGTTGGCCAGGCTAGTCTTGAACTCCTGATCTCAATATACAGGCAAAATTTAAGTGGCAAACTACCCAGGTAGATAGTTAAGTCTAATAAAACATTTTTTTAGACTTCATATGATGGTGATTTCAAGTAAATTCAGGTTTAATTTAAATTATTTGGATATTTATGATTTTGTGTTTCACCTGCATTTATAAACACAGCTAAAATTCTTTATAAGTGTAAGGAGATTTCATTCCACTTTCTCTTGGAATCAAAAGTCTTGAGTTCCAGTTATCATTTTGTCATTGCTGTTTGACCTTGTTTGAGTCCCAGAATCTCTCCAGGCCTCCATATTCTTATGGTTAATATGAGGGTATGGGTTATATAATCTTTAAATTTTCCTTGAGGTGTGATATATGTTATTTATATTATTCTGTTTTTCTCCTGATAGAAACTCACTACACACTACAGGAAATTTTTTTAAACAAAATATGGGAAAAATGATTGGTACTGATTGCCAGTGTCCTACATTTAAGGTTGCTTTGTTTGTTTGTTGTTTTTTTCTTTGTTTGTTTTGCTTTGCTTTGCTTTGTTTTTTTGAGATGGAGTCTTGCTCTGTCACCCAGGCTGGAGTCTGGAGAGTGTAGTAGCCCAATCTCAGCTCACGGCAACCTCCACCTCCCAGGTTCAAGCGATTCTCCTGCCTCAGACTCCTGAGTAGCTGGGATTACAGGCATGCGCCACCACGCCCAGCTAATTTTGTATTTTTAGATACAGTTTCGCCATGTTGGTCAGACTGGTCTCAAACTCCTGACCTCAGGTTATCCGCCCGCCTCAGCCTTCCAAAGTGCTGGGATTACAGGCATGAGTTACCGCGCCTGGCCCCATTTAAGGTATTTTTAAAGTCCCAATGGTTAACCTTGCTTCTTCTCCTAGAACTAAGATGACTAACACTCCCAGGTTGCCTAGAGCTCTCCTGGTTTTTAGCAATGCAAGTCCTGTGTGCCAGGAAATCCCTCAGTTCCAGGTAACCAAGGCAGTTGGTCCCCTTACCTAGAATTGAAAATAGGTTCTCCAGCTGAAGCCAAAAGGCATCTATAAATCAAAATGAGATCTATGTGAATAATTTTAAAATACTTTAATTTGTTTTATAAGGTAGTATAGCATTTGTAAACTTCAAAATATAATTTTCTTAGGAAGAAGAATTATTGGGACACTAGAGTTCTTGAGTGTCAAGCATGCTAAAAGTCTAACTGAATGCAGAAAGGGTTATTTTCAGTAGAGTTTTATGTCCAATTTTATAATATAAACCAATGGGAAAGTAAAATTCATTCTGCAGAATTCCATTTTGCACCTAACTTTCTGGCAACATTTCTATTTTCCAAAAAAGCAGCCATCATAAATCACAACACAATTTTCTGTTTTTTCAGGAAAATAAATAAATATATTTTTAGAATTTTAATTTGTGTATTTAAGTAATGCCAACAAAAAAAGAACCAAATTATTCTGCTGATTAATTTCAGTTTATTAATCTATATATCTGGTGGGGAAATTTATACATAACTTCAGTAGATAAATTCACAAGGTATATAAAGTAATTAGCTCTTAGTATTAGTTGTGAATTTCTAGCCATTGTGAAGGCCAAGTCAATTTGTTATGTTGTTTAGTTATATTAGCTAACAATATTAGGAAGAAAAAATTATCCTCTCAAAAAGTAAGATTTTCAAGAAAACATATTACTTCTAATAGAGTGCTTTTTATAAATAATGAAAGTCTTAACTATAATGGTTAGTCAAAATCACCAGATTCTACAATTGATTTGAAATCTTTATTGTTCTCCCAATTGTCCTGCACTGAATTGAATTTTCTGTAGGAAAGAATTAACTTTTTTTCATTTGCCCAATAAAAACCCTTATCATTGTCTAAATTTGCATGTTCTACTGAAAGTGGTAAATAGTAGCAAACATTTGTCAGCAAGTATGGACAGAACATGTAGTTCCAACAATTAAATTGATACTGCAAAGAATGAGATTCTTCCTAGAACTGTAGGGCTGTAAAGTGGCTTCAGGTCCTACATGCCTTTGAAATTTTGTGAGTCCACAATTCATTATCCAACCCACTTCACCCTGCTTTAATCCAGTTAATTGAGTCAACTCTAGCAAAATTTATAATTTTATTTGTATCTGATACAAAATCACAAACTAAGTTTCAAGTCAGGCTATACTGGTTCCTACCACACAACCCACCCAGCCTTTGAGCTGTTACCAATTGAGGAAAGAAATAACTGAATCAGCCTAAAATAGAACTTCCAAACCAATAGCCAAATTCAGCCTACAGATTCACATTTTATTTTATTTTATTTAGTTTTGATTTTAGAGTGAAGATTTTCCTACAAAGTGTTTGTAAAATAGAGAATTTTCACACAAAATCCAGATTTGGGGTTATCTTTTAAAAAATGAAAGATGTAGTGAAACTGAACAAGACGGCATATGCTGCAGCAGACAACTAGCTGTCCTATTTGGGACTGGCACACATTCTCTAATTTTCCACCATCCTCATTCCTCCTAATGACTTTGCAACTGTCTTGCTTTATTCATCTGCATGACCTGCTTGGGCCCCTTAGATTTATGGTCTGCCACTGTGACATAAGGTCACTACAACCCCTAGAAAACCACTAGCACATGCCTGAATGCATCATCCTATTCAAAAAGGAGAAGCACACGTCACAAAGTCAAATATCAGCCATTTGGAAACCTTTGCTTCCTGTGATTAGAGTTATGTTCCATCTTTTTATGTTTTTGAGAATTTGAAATATTGATTTAGAGATGCAAAATCAAGAAAAGAAAAAAAAAAAAAACAGCAAAACAGCAGCATGATGCAAAGAACCTGGGTTTTGGTTTGGAGTCAGGTTCTCTGGGTTTGAGCCCCAACTGTACCAACTATCAGTGCATGATTTGAACATGTTCCTTAATTTTCCAAGTTTTTGCACATATATATCATCTGCCTCCCTGGGAGTCATAAGGATTAAGTGAAATGTTTAGTGCAGGGGTCACAAACTTATTTCATGGAGTCAGAGTACATTTTTAGACTTTTCAAGCCATACAGTGTCTGTCACAACTACTCAACTCTGCCACTGTGGCATGAAAGTGGCCATAGACAATATGAAAATAAATGAAGATGCTTGTGTTCTCATAAAATTTTATCTACACAAACAGGTGACAGGCCAGATTTGGCCCACAGACCTTAATTTAATGACCCACAGTTTAGTGCAAAATATATCCCACAGCGTCTGATTTATCAGAAGCACTAAAAAATGAAAGTAGTTATTATTAATAATTTGTATTGCTTATTTCTATATCTGTAATTCATTAGTAACAATTTGCTTTAACATTTGCCCCACTGAGTAATAGAGGCTACTTAATGCAATTTATAAAATGGAATTTTGCTTATTGCTTGGATTAGGTAAAATGGCAAGTAGAAATATTGAGAGAATGTATTCCTTATGGAATGGACTAGACTGACCATTCACACTGAGTGGAACAGCAACTGATATCCAAAAATCAGGTTACCACATCTTCATGACAGTGTCATCTCTGAATAGTCAGCAGTTTTTTAAAAGATTAAATGAATTGTTTGAAATAATATCTGAGCCTTTTTTCAGTGCTATAATTTGATTTTAAAAAATAAACTCCAGGCCAGATACTATGGCTTATAGCATATAAACCCAGCACTTTGGGAGGATAAGGCGGGAGGATTGCCCTGAGGCCAGGAGTTCCAGACAGTTCAGGCAGTGACTAGAGCAAGACTCCATTACAAATAATGAAACAATAAAAATTAGCCTACCCTGTAGTCCTAGCTACTTACGAGGCTGAGGCAGGAATATCGCTTGGCCCAGGAGTTTGAGGCTGCAGTGAATTATGATTGCACTACTAGACTCCAACCTGGGTGATAAATTAAGATCATGTCTCAAAAAGTTTAAAAAAAAATTAAAATCACCATAAACTCCAATTACACTATTAATTGTACAAAATAGATACATGATTTATTCATTTTTATGACCAAAAAATAATTTAAAGATTTGGAACAGAAAATGTAAATGCATCCTAGAATTGTGTCTATAAACCCATACTGATTAGTTAGAGATAGTTCAAATTTAGTCTGTCCCATCTGAAATGAATCGTGCAGTAAAACCCTGTTTAATAAGATCATCTTAGATAATATCATAATTAATATGAACTATATAGCTAACCTACCGAAGTCTACCCTTTTTCAAGAGTGCAAGTAATCTTGGCTCCATGTGTATTGATTCTTTTTCGTTCTTTCTTTTCTGTACAAATTACTGATGAGATGTACACTGGAATTGCCTTATAGCTGACATGGAAATCAGCTTCAGATGAAATTAAATTTCTTACTTTCAAATACTAAATCTGGCTGAAAATAAAAAGCATTAAGAAAAAAAGGATTGTGGGAAAAACACATTTTCTTTTAATAGACTTCAGATGAGGCCTTTTGGGTTTTTTAATTGTTGTTCTTTTTTTCCTTCTACAATTTTTCTTTCTCATTTACTGTCTAATATTTTTTCTGTTTTTCATACTCAATTATATAAAGTAACCAGACATATTCTGGAAAAGTAAATAGTATTGCCAATATTTTATTTCTATCTTTTCTATAATTGAGAATTTATGTAGCTTTTAAGTATGTCAAAACTCAAATATTTTATACTGTTTTCAAGGATTAAAATGCTGATTCTGCCCCCCAGTTCCAGTTCCAAAGATTAAAGGAATTCGATCCAGATCTCCTCAAGGTAATTAGTAATTTTATCTAAATGGTGGCTAGTACTAATTAACACCTGAAGTAATCCTGTCCAATATGTTTAAAGTTTTCTGTAAGCTATATATAAATCAACTATTTCAATTTTTCTTGTATCTCGTCTCCGTGGAGAAAATTTTTTTTAAATATTCTCTCTCTTAAAAATAAGAAAATGTCATATGTATAAAAGTTATGCAGTAATTTATGTTTTGTTATATGTTTTGTTACTGTTGTTCTTATTGTAACCATAATCTCTGAACATCATTTGCTAATTCATTTAATTATTATGAGTTTCTTTTCATAGATCTTCATTTTCTTTCTATTTTCTAGGAAGGAAAATTAGAGGAGGTGAACACAATTTTAGCCATTCATGATAGCTATAAACCCGAATTCCACAGTGATGACTCTTGGGTTGAATTTATTGAGCTAGATATTGATGAGCCAGATGAAAAGAATGAGGGATCAGACACAGACAGACTTCTAAGCAGTGACCATCAGAAATCACATAGTAACCTAGGGGTGAAGGATGGCGACTCTGGACGTACCAGCTGTTACGAACCTGACATTCTGGAGACTGATTTCAATGCCAATGACATACATGAGGGTACCTCAGAGGTTGCTCAGCCGCAGAGGTTAAAAGGGGAAACAGATCTCTTATGCCTTGACCAGAAGAATCAAAATAAGTCACCTTATCATGATGCTTGCCCTGCTACTCAGCAGCCCAGTGTTATCCAAGCAGAGAAAAACAAACCACAACCACTTCCTACTGATGGAGCTGAGTCAACTCATCAAGCTGCCCATATTCAGCTAAGCAATCCAAGTTCACTGGCAAACATCGACTTTTATGCCCAGGTGAGCGACATTACACCAGCAGGTAGTGTGGTCCTTTCCCCAGGCCAAAAGAATAAGGCAGGGATGTCCCAGTGTGACATGCACCTGGAAATGGTCTCACTCTGCCAAGAAAACTTCATTATGGACAATGCCTACTTCTGTGAGGCAGATGCCAAAAAGTGCATCCCTGTGGCTCCTCACATCAAGGTTGAATCACACATAGAGCCAAGCTTTAACCAAGAGGATATTTACATCACCACCGAAAGCCTTACCACTACTGCTGGGAGGCCTGGGACAACAGAACATATTCCAGGTTCTGAGATGCCTGTCCCAGACTATACCTCCATTCATATAGTACAGTCCCCACAGGGCCTCATACTCAATGCGACTGCCTTGCCCTTGCCTGACAAAGAGTTTCTCTCATCGTGTGGCTATGTGAGCACAGACCAACTGAACAAAATCATGCCTTAGCCTTTCTTTGATTTCCCAAGAGCTACGTATTTAATGGCAAAGAATTGGCTGGGGCAATAACGTTTAAACCAAAACAATGTTTAAACCTTTTTTGCAGGGGTGACAGGGTGGGATATGGATTCTAAAATGCCTTTTCCCGAAATGCTGAAATATGATGTTAAAAAAATAAGAAGAATGCTCAATCAGATAGATATTTCTGTTGTGCAATGTAAATATTTTAAAGAATTGTGTCAGACTGTTTAGTAGCAGTGATTGTCTTATTATTGTGGGTGTTAATTTTTGATACTAAGCATTGAATGGCTATGTTTTAATGTGTAGTAAATCACGCTTTTGAAAAGCAAAAAAATCAGGTGGCTTTTGCAGTTCAGGAAAATTGAATGCAAACCATAGCACAGGCTAATTTTTTGTTGTTTCTTAAATAAAAAACTTTTTTATTTAAAAAATTAAATTAAAACTAGAGGTGAGAAAATTAAACTGTAAGCAAGAAGGCAAAAATAGTTTGGATATGTAAAACATTTATTTTGACATAAAATTGATAAAGATATTTTAATAATTTAGATTTCAAGCATGGCTATTTTATATTACATTACACACTGTGTACTGCAGTTGGTGTGACCCCTCTAAGGAGTGTAGCAACTACAGTCTAAAGCTGGTTTAATGTTTTGGCCAATGCACCTAAAGAAAAACAAACTGGTTTTTTACAAAGCCCTTTTGTACCTCCCCAGACTCCTTCAACAATTCTAAAATGATTGTAGTAATCTGCATTATTGGAACATAATTGTTTTTTTAAACAAATACTTTTTTAGCAAATTTTTAAACAAATATTTGTTAATTTAGAAAACTTTAAAGTGTTTGCACAGATCAACTTACTGGGCACCAAAAGAAGTAAAAGCAAAAAAAGAAAACCTTTCTTCACCAAATCTTGGTTCATGCCAAAAAAATACATGCTAAGAGAAGTAGAAATCATAGCTGGTTCATACTGACCAAGATGCTTAAGTGCTGCAGTTGCACATGGAGTGAATTTTTTAGTGTGTGCAGATGGTGAGAGATAAGATCTATAGCCTCTGCAGCGGAATCTGTTCCCACCCAACTTGGTTTTGTTACATAATTATCCAGGAAGGGAATAAGGTACAAGAAGCATTTTGTAAGTCGAAGCAAATCAAATGAAATTAACTGGGTAATCAAGCAAAGAGTTCAAGAAATAGGTTTTTGTTTCACAGCCTATAACCAGACACATACTCATTTTTCATGGTAATGAACAGAACATAGAAGAAACAAGGTTTTCAGTCCCCACAGATAACTGAAAATTATTTAAACCTCTAAAAGAAACTTTCTTTCTCACTAAATCTTTTATAGGATTTATTTAAAATAGCAAAAGAAGAAGTTTCATCATTTTTTACTTCCTCTCTGAGTGGATTGGCCTCAAAGCAAGCATTCAGAAGAAAAAGAAGGGACCTCAATAATTTAGAAATTATTTTGCAATCCCTTAATATCCTAAACATCAGTTGTTGTTGTTGTTGTTGTTGTTGTTGTTGTTGTTGAGATGGAGTCTCACTCTGTAGCCAGGCTAGAGTACAGTGGCGTGATCTTGGCTCACTGCAATCTCCACCTCCCCCAGGTTCAAGCGATTCCCCTGCCTCAGCCTCCTGAATAGCTGGGACTACAGGCACTCACCACCACGCCAGGCTAATTTTTTTGTATGTTAGCAGAGATGGGGTTTCACTATGTTGGCCAGGATGGTCTCAATCTCCTGACCTCATGATCCGCCCAAGTTGGCCTCCAAAAGTGCTGGGATTACAAGTGTGAGCCACCGTGCCCAGCCCTAAACATCATTCTTAAGAGCATTGGGATATTTCCTGAAAAGGTTTATGAAAAAGAAGAATCTCATCTCAGTGAAGAATACTTCTCATTTTTAAAAAAAAGCTTAAAACTTTGAAGTTAGCTTTAACTTAAATAGTATTTCCCATTTATCGCAGACCTTTTTTAGGAAGCAAGCTTAATGCCTGATAATTTTGAATTCCCTTTCTTGCAGGAAGGACTATGAAAAACTAGAATTGAATGTTTAAAGTTCAACATGTTATTTGTAATAGATGTTTAATAGATGTTCTGCTACATTGCTGCTATGGTTTTCTCCAAGAGCTACATAATTTAGTTTCATATAAAGTATCATCAGTGTAGAACCTAATTCAATTCAAAGCTGTGTGTTTGGAAGACTATCTTACTATTTCACAACAGCCTGACAACATTTCTATAGCCAAAAATAGCTAAATACCTCAATCAGTCTCAGAATGTCATTTTGGTACTTTGGTGGCCACACAAGCCATTATTCACTAGTATGACTAGTTGTGTCTGGCAGTTTATATTTAACTCTCTTTATGTCTGTGGATTTTTTCCTTCAAAGTTTAATAAATTTATTTTCTTGGATTCCTGATAGTGTGCTTCTGTTATCAGACACCAACATAAAAATGATCTAAACCACTCTGTATAGTGTGAATTATCATTGTAAGGAGAGCTTAGCACCACTGGATCAAATACATCAGCACTGGGTATGGAGATTTTTATAGGCTGGGATATAGAGAGGGAAACATAAACCCCTTCCCTTATTTTTTGAGGAGACAAAAGCCCAACTCAGAAATATCCTACTGGCTTGGCCCTCCCCTTAGGCTGTGACTCCCCATGAGCAAAGGTTCATAAGAGTCGTGTATTCGATGCATCATAGAAAATAAATGACATGGGTGTGGGGTGAGGGAGAGTGACATGTGAGCATTATCTTTATATTTCCAGCTTGAGCATGTTGTCTGGAAGGAAGGAAAGCAGCTCTTCGTCTGCCATTCACCCATTGGCCTAACTCAGTTTATTGGACTAGCTGCTTGTTATCATGGGAATCAGCTAATAAGTCAGGCTTGGGAGAAAGGCTGATTAGGTAGGTTGTGTAAGAGCTTGAGAGAGCCATGAAGTATAGATTCCTACAGCAGGAGGCAGGCTGCAGGTGAGGTGGCTACTGAACCCTAGGCTCCTGAGCAGGCACTGGATTCTGAAATGTAGGAATCTGGTGATGACATTGATAAATCTACTAAACAATGAGGTATTACTTCAGCAAGTCAAATGCAAAGTGCCACAACTTTCTATAATACTTGAGGGTTATATTAAAAAAAAAAAAATTGTCTTCATCTGCTGCCTTCTGCCCTGAGAGCAGTCATTACCTGAAAGAACCATGGAGTGAAGCCTCAGGGATTCTTCATATGGATGCTTTAAGGTATGAGGAGTATAGGGAAAAGGAAGCCTGCCTACTTCCATGGATTGAAATAACACAGTTCTATTTCAGAAGATTAATGATGTGTTGAAAATGGCTACACACGTTTCAGCATTTCAATTTCTCAAAGTTTCTAACACTTTATTCAAGTGGTATAATATTTACATATTTACATATTTTATACCAAAATATGTCTTTTATGTGCTTGTTATGTGGGTAAGAAATAGTGACCAGAAAAACCAGAAGTTACTTAAATATAAACTTTTTAGTTTGGAATCCAAGATCCCACATAATTTGCCCCAGTCTCCTTTGACAGTTTAGAATTTAAGACCTAGATGTAAATGTGTCTGGAATTGGTGGCTTCTTGGTCTCACTGACTTCAAGAATGAAGCTGCGGACCCTTGTGGTGTTACAGTTCTTAAAGATGGTGTGTCCAGAGTTTGTTCCTTCAGATGTTCAGATGTGTCCAGAGTTTCTTCCTTTTGGTGGGTTCATGGTCTCTCTGGCTTCAGGAGTTGAGCTGCAGATCTTCGCAGTGAGTGTTACAGTTCATAAAGGTGGTGCCGACCCAAAGAGTGAGCAGCAGCAAGATTTATTGAGAAGAGTGAAAGAACAAAGCCTCCACATCATGGATGGGGACCCAAGTGAGCAGACTGCCACTGCTGCAGCCTGCTTTTATTCCCTTCTCTGACCCCAAGCACATTCTGCTGATTGGCCATTTTACAGAGAGCTGATTGGTCTGTTTTGACAGAGTGCTGATTGGTGCATTTACAATCCCTGAGCTAGACACAGAGTGCTGATTGGTGCATTTACAATCCTCTAGCTAGACATGAAAGTTGTCCAAGTCCCCACCAGATTAGCTATATACAGAGTGCTGATTGGTGCATCCACAAACCCTGAGCTAGACACAGAGTGCTGATGGGTGCATTTCCAATCCTCTAGCTAGACATGAAAGTTCTCTAAGTTCCCACCTGACTCAGGAGCCCAGCTGGCTTTGCCTAGTGGATCCCACACCACGGCCGCAGGTGGAGCTACCCGTCAGTCCCGCACAGCCAGCCCACACTCAGCCCTTGGGCGGTGGATGGGACGGGGAGAGGGGAGCAGGGGGCAGCACCCGTCTGGGAGGCTTGGGCCCCGGGGCAGCCCACCACGGGGTGCTCGGGCATGGCGGGCTGCAAGTCCCCAGCCCTGCCCCACGGGGAGGCGTCTGAGGTCCGGTGAGAATTCGAGCTAGGCGCAGGCCTGCCGGCAGTGCTGGGGGACTGGGCATCCCCTCCACAGCTGCTGGCTGAGCGCTAAGCCCCTCACTGCCTGGGCTGGTGGCGTCAGTGGGCCGCTCTGAGTGCGGGTCGCCCAGCCTGCGCCCAGCCATAACTCACACTGGCCCGCAAGCACCCCGAGCAGCCCTGGTTCCCCACTAGGCCTCTCTCTCCATGCCTACGGCTCCAACCTCGGCCAGCCCAGAGTGGGGCTCCCACAGTGCAGTGGCTCAAGCAGAGCCAGAGTGGATGCAGAGGCGGAGGAGGTGCCGAGAGCGAGCCAGGGCTGCTTGCACGTTATCACCTCTCATAAAGGGCACAGCTTCTAAATAAGAATTTGACGTTTGGTTAACATTCAATTTCTGTTGCTGTGGAAATCTAATGAGCATATGATGTCAGCTATGTTACATAGGAAATATTGCTCATGGTTTAAATGATCCCTGACTGATAAATGACTTCTGGATAGGGAGAAACTATAAACACCTGGAGATAAGTTACACTTTGGACTTGAGAGTAATGACTTTTGTAATTAAGCATTTCCCCTATAGAAATACTGGAAGCTATGTTTCTGGAGTTGTAACAGGAGTAACTGGCTCCAGTTAGGCATAGAGCTTCCAAGCCTGGGAGACTCCTTTACCTGCCCAATACCTTCCTTGAATCTGAGCTGTCACCTGTAGGAAGAGAGGAAGGAAAAGACCTGCTGGATAGCTATATAAACAGCTGTTTAGACTGCTTCGTGCACTGTTATCCTTACTGTGACTCTAAAGCAGAAAGCCTGATGCTGTATCCCTTCTGTCCTACATCCCTCTGGGTAGACTGGAACCAAGTATGGTGAATCTGGGGAATCTTTGGTTGAGCCTAAGAAGATCCCCTTGGGTATGTAGCAAAAGACACTTGCCATTTCTTGAACAAAGTTTGTGCTTTCCCCTCTCTGTGTTCTTGGTCATGCCTCCTCCTTCAACTGAAAAGCTCCCACTTGCCAACCCTGCCTGTCAAGATTCCCTTCATCCTTCATGGCCCAGCTCAAATGCCTCCTTCATGAACTCTCCTCTGATTCCCATCATCCAGTCAGTGATCATTTCTTCTGAACCATGTTTAATGGTGTTTATCACACTACTTTGGTAGGTCACCTAACAAACGGCTAGAATAGATTTGCCAGTATGTACACTGGGGAATATCTATCTCCAAAATGTCCTTGAATGGATAATTTTGTGGTCAAATAAATTTGGAAAATATCTCATACTACATTCCCCTCTGGGAGAGTCGTAGTACATTTTGACATTTTAAAGCTTCTACAGTTTAAACAAATCTATTTAAATTTAATACATTTTTCCTAATTAATAATGAGAAATAGTGAAAGAATACCCAGTATTATATTATTAACACTTAGGAAAAACTGTGTAAGGAGAGTAACACAACTGGCACAAAATAAAGTTATATTAAATTTCAGATGAATGTGAATTTGAACAAAACCTTTTATATGATGTCATTAAATTTTATTCTCAATAAAACTTCCTAAAATTAAATGCAAAGGAGCTGCATGATTAAAATAAACACAGATTCTTCTCAACTCAACTCAGATATGACATTTTTCTGAAAGTCCGGACATCTTAGAGCATTCATTATCTTCTCTATGACAGTGATTTTTATGTTTGCTGAAACAGATTTTAACTTTTTCCCTTTTTCAGTCCAAAGAATGACTGACATATGGAATGTACCAATATTAACAAATTCTGATTCTTATTTAGGACACCCATTTTTCTATGAAATCTGAGCTTATAACACTAAGAAATGCTTATATCACTTATCGTAAGGAGGGGCATATGTTGCTGTGAAACTGCAGAATAATATTTATCTGTTATTGTCTGAACAAAAATAACTCACACCTAATGCTGCCTGCTAAGTTAAAA
>NW_016804176.1:630142-669489 GCF_001698545.2 Rhinopithecus bieti
AAAAAAAAAAAAAAAAAAAAAAAAAAAAAAAAAAAAAAAAAAAAACTTCGAATATAACAGATCTTTTCACAGTAGTCCCAGAAAGCAGTCTTTGTAGGAATATACAGAAATCAATTTTGTTGCTCTCTTGTTAGAAAAGAATCTCTACACAATTGTTCTGTGGGCATTAAGAGGTGTTACCAACATTTTCTATAAGAATAAAATAATTTGTGAAGAAATTGTACTCACTTTGGCTTTGACAATGATACTGTAGTCAAAAATTCAAAGTAGGAAATTTTATTGTTACCTTTCCTTTGATGGTACCATATGATAAAAAAAAAATTTGCATATAAAGGACTTGCATATAGGGACTTTATAAAGTACTTTCAAAGATATTTTCTTTAAACCTAAGAAATCTGTGTTGTAGGCTTGTCAGATAGTATTCTTAATATTTTATTGGGGAAAAAAAGGCTCATAAAACCTAAGAGATTTTCCCAACGTTAATAAACTAGTGATGAAGTCAGGATGAAAACCCAGGTTGACTAGTCCAGAGTTCCCAAAACAACGCAACCTATAACATTACTGGATGGGGGAAAAGCTTTGGGTCCTATTCACAGTCTGAAGAAAATGGAAAGTTAATTGTTTTGTAATAATTATTATTGAAAGATAACTAATCTTTGAATAATCTTTGGTAGTAATAATTCTTTGAATCCTTTGGTAGAATTCAAAGAATCACCTGCCAAAGATAAAAAGTTCTTCTCTGATAAGCATAACCAGCTAGTAAATGTCTAACAACCAGTTCTGGATTTGGAGGTTCTAGATTTGTAATATTTGCCAATTTCAATGGTGTGAATACACAAACATGGTGATTTTAAGTCATTATCTCATCACTGCACACGAAGTTGGGAAAAGATGGCACAATCAGCTCTCATAACTACAGACCAGCTCCAGGAAACCAGTAAGTCTACACAACCTTAAAATTTCATCTAATGCTGACATTTTTTGTAATGGCTAGGTAGCATTTTTAGCTAACATTAAGCACTTACCATATGTCAGACACTCTTCTAAGCACTTTACATTCATGAACTTATTTATCCTCACAACAATCTCATGAGGTAAATCCTATTTTCCCCAGTTTACTGATGTGGAAACTGAGTTACAGATCAGTTAATTAACTTGACCAAAATCACAAAATTAATCAATATTAGAGCCGGAATGCAAACACAAGCACTCTGGCTTTAGAGCTTGTGCTCTACATTTAGTACTATCCTACTTTCGAATAATAATTGTGTCCACATTGGACGCACATAATGACAACAAAAGGCAGCTGATTGCTGAGCACTCCAGGCAGGCAGTTCATATTCAGTATTGCTCATTTTTATACAATACAAGCATCATCTTTCCATGCCTTCGGGACAACTATCTAGATTCATATCTGGGATAAACAGAGATTACCAAATGTCTGCTTCTGAGTCTTCCACAATGCCATGCAGACTTCATTGCATGCTCTCCCCTTGGCTCCAAGTGTGCTGCTGACCACTGAGCAGAACCGGACCACAGACTTCTCTAAACCAGTGATGCAGTGCATCCAGGACAGCCAATCTCCTCGATACTCCCTGTTCTCTTTATTCACCCAAACACCTCCAAACAAGGCTGTGCAGACGGGCTGCGAATAACTAGAGAGAATTAAAATATAACCGGGGAAATATCATTTTTACCCATAGAAGCATGTAAACAATCATGAAAAAGTCAACCCTTAATAGGGATTCCTCTCACAGGCATACCCCAAATCCCTGTCTTCCCCACCTCCCATCCCCCAGCTCACCTTTCTCTCTGAGAACCCTTCCTTCTCCAAACCATCAAAGTATGATCATCTCACTTCCTTAGAAAAGTCTTATCCCACTTTCACAAGGTGAGTTTGTCTCATCCCCCAAATCTAACCCCAGATAATTGGCGAGATGGTACAAGATAAGTGTTATCCTCCTTCATCATTGAGAAATAGACATTGAGTTGAATTTCAGAAGGTTTCTTGATGCATAAAGGGTTCTAGTAAGAGGCAGAAGCAGGATTTTCCCTCTATCTCCAAAGTCAGCCTTGTTACTAAACCATAATTCCTCCTGTCATGCCTCCCTGATCCCAATGACAAGCATGTTCACACATATTCATCTAGGAGCTAATACCATAAAGAGGTTTGAAGAATAGTTACCAAGCACCTACTGTGCACCAAGGATCTTCTAGATGAAGAGAATGTGGGTACAACATAGGCTCTGCCTTCAAGATTACACGTAAGGCAAGGTCAAATCCAGTAGATAGTGGTGATATAGTGACAAGTCAGTATTAGCACTATATGCTGTGTACAAAGAAGGAAATAATCTGTCTGGGGCACTTGAGAAAAGTTTGGTAGGAAGTGAAAAAAAGGGGGCAACCAAATGTACTACTCATCTTACTGCCCATTGGAAGGATTTTTTCTTCATCTTCGTCTTTCTGGGACGCCCCTGATTTGATTATAAATGTAGCTGGTGCCAGCATGTCAGGAAAAACCATTTGTACCAGACTGAATTTTTCCCTTCTAAGTCAGTTGATTGTAAGAAACTGCCCATGAGGCCATGAATGCAGACTGAGGAACAGGAAACAATGTAGAAAGAGAAGCTATTGTAGGAATCAGAACTATCTGTTCATGCAGATTCCTTTTGTATTTCATATTTCTTGGAACCTAATCTCTTTGTTGCATTTCCATTTGTTGATGGATTGTTGCTGCATACTCCCACCCTTATGACATGATGAGCTAGTTAACATATAGATCATGATTGGCAACTTGATTGTATGGTCACTTGCTGTCCCATGGTTAGGCATTCAGATTCTGCCAGTGTCCAATATCAAACCAGAACTATTTCTAAAAGACTCGTTATCTGCTGAAGAGAACATGGTTTGCTCCAAAACTCTAGGGGTCTACAGTGTGATTCCCTTACTGGGGCTATCCAGAAACTCCTTACAGAAGCACAAATTACCACAGAAATGTCAAGTATTGTTGAATTTGCTGGGTCATACTCCCAACGGACATAGTGTGTCTGTGCTCCCATTGGACGGAGCAGCTTGTATTGTATCCTAGACTTGCTAGAGTATATTTTCTTACTCTAGGCTCACTTAAATCCAGCAGTCTTATGGGTTACTAATAAATATTTTAGAGCAGCGTATTCAAATGTAATGTATGTTGTCTCCAAAATCCAAATACCATCAAGTATCTTAGTGCTCACAGTTTAATGTGCAATAGCAAGTATTACACTTTGGAAGGGATAGTTTGACATATTCCAAATCTCTGGACCTCCAAAATCTGCATCTCTTATGTTCTCATTCAGCCCATCCAGGCTAAAGAATAATGCAAAGTGATATAAAACATGGAGATGTGACTCTTAACACACATTTGTCCTGGGACTGTTTTTTTGGATTCTTGACTACATGAATTACTGTTTGTTCTCTCTATACGTGTTTTACTTCCTTCTTTCTTAGTTAACCTCATTGGTCCTTTGTCTTAGATAAAACTCTTGGTTTAAAGTAACAGAAACCAAAAATTGGCTTAAGAAAAAAGGAGAATGTATCTATAAAGTTATGGTAGTATCTCACAAAATTCAAAAAGAGGAATCAGGAACCTCATGATGAATTGAAATGAGAGATTAGAAAGTTGTCAAAATGCTGGAAGAAATTTCACTCTATTGTTTGGCTTTATTGGTTTTAGTCTCCTCTCTCTGTCTCTCTCTCTCCCCCCACACCCCCGACACCCACGTCCCTATCCCCAGTGCCTCTCCACTGAGAACTTGATTTTTTCTTTTCAGTGCAATTCGAAGAAAGAAAGCAGCCTCTATACTGCTTCCCAGTTGATATCAACTTTCATTTTCAGTTTCTCTAAAAGAATAATTGATGATGCCCAAATAATACCTATTTCAAATATTCAGGGAAGAGAACTGATTTACCTCAGTTGGGGTGAAGTTTCCATGTTAATCCAATCAACTGTGTTGTTGTAGAGAGGGGAGGGTCACATAACACAAAGAGGAATGCTGAGACCAGCCCCTGTGGTAAGAAAGAACATTTTCAGAGAAAGTAGGTTGGGTTGACATTAAACCAAATTACCTATGAGAATCTTCTTCCGCAGTGAAGAAGTTTCTTTTTTATTCTAGACTTTCTTTTTTTTTTCCTTTATTTTTCTTATTTCCTTTGGATATTAAGCAGACATCTATGCCCAGCTTCTTTTAAGTTTATTACATTCTGAATTGACCCTTTGGATATTTACAGAAGGGATTTATGTTGGAAGAGCGAATGATTACTAGGGTCAACATGTGGAAAGGAGTGCCCACTCACCAAGGTTGGGCTGCTGATACTGGACCACCAGTATAGAAAATGAAATCCAGCCAGTTTTTGTTGTTTGTTGTTGTTGCTGTTATTGTTGTTGTTTGGTGGTGCAGCCAAAAAGTATTGATCAAGATGTGTTTCTGTTATTTATGTCTGCTCAATTTTTGCTGATTGGAGCACATAATGAAATGTATTTCTTTCCTGATTAACTTTTAAAAGTTAAATTCTTTAGTTAAAAATAATGTTAATTTGTGTAGTTTAACTTATACAGTAAATTATTCACCTACCAAGTGTTCTGCATCACCATTTAGTCTGGCAAGAATCATTTCAGAAGAAATTATAACTCTTACAAAATCAACATAGTGACAAATAAAATCAAAGGAAAAGTTGGTGACTTTCAGCTAAATGTGGTATGAAAAATAATCTAGATTTTTATGGTTTGGGTGGACATGACAGGAATTAAGTGCTCTACTTGTCATCTCATCTTTGAAGAGCACATGTTTGAGAAGTTAGATGCAATCACTGACAAGAAGAATAGCAAAATCAATCTGGCCTGTGGAATGATAGATGCATCTTAGACAGATCTGTTTGACAGAGTGTGTGAACAATTTGTATCTCTGAATACCCGAAGCAGTAACCAATGCCAGAGAATTCATTGTTGTGGGCATGCACTTCCAAAGTACAGTAAACAGAAATATTTTCATGATATTTTACCTGTACTTTTATAACTCTAATTTCTTATTGTAATTAAAAGAAGCATAGAATAAGAATTTTTTTCAGTTACTAGCTTGAATATTTTAATTCATCTTATGTTATTACTGAGTTTTATAATCCCAAAATATATGGTCTTTATTTTGATTAAACTATTAAAATGGTAAATATTAAGGCAAAATTAATATAACACCTAACACATGACTATTAACTTGTATTTATTTACTAACTTTATCCAAGTGTGTTCATATAAAGCTTATTTTCTACTTACATATAAATTAGGTAAAGGGGTTATTATACTGGCCAGGCATGGTGGCTCATGCCTACAATCCCAGCACTTTGGGAGGCTGAGGCAGGAAGATCATGAGTTCAGGAGATCAAGACCATCCAGGCTAACATGGTGAAACTCCTTCTCTACTAAAAATACAAAAAATTAACCAGGCATGGTGGCATGCACCGTAGTCCCAGCTACTTGGGAGGCTGAGGCAGGAGAATCGCTTAAACCTGGGAGGCAGAAATTGCAGTGAGCCAAGATCGTGCCACTGCACTCCAGGCTGGGCCAGAGAGCGAGACTCCATCTCAAAAAAATAAATAAATAAAAAGAGTTATTATACCCATTTCAGGGTTGAGACAAAGAACTTAACTTCCTAGAGCCATTCCACTAATTAGAATATCTGATACTAGACCTCATGTCTCCTTACTACAACCTCTGTATTCTTTCTTCACTTAAACTCTACATTTTCTACATTAAACTATTCAACTCATTCAGACTGAAACTGAAAAAATTGTGAATATCCCATCAATAACAATAATCTAATGTGAATGTGCAAAAAAAAAAAATGTAATCTCTAAGTAAATTATTAATTTCAAAAAGAACTACCAACCTATGTTAATTGAATTTTTTAATTTGCATCATTTAAAAGTATAAATCTGCATATAGGCATTATAACATTGTATGAGATGTTTAGTCTTTCTTCTGATTAAAACTGGAAGAACAAACTAAAGAAAATTTATATCTTCATCAGATTCCTTTCTAAACAGAACAGACTATATCTTAATTACTCTGCCACTAAAATAATGCTTCTAAATAAAAATAGAGAAATTTGACTTTATTCTCTGGAATAATTTAAATAACAAAGGACTTCCTTAAAGTTGTGATAGACCTTGACCTAATACATTTATGGGAACAGATTGCTAACAAAGTTTTCAATTTCTTGTACTTTGTTGAACTAGTAAAATTTACAACTGCCTCTTGAGTCAATGTTACTGTTAATACTTTTCTAAAAGTCATTCTTTCCTTCTAAATTTCCAAATTTATCATTAAGTGTTATCAAATGTAGCTGCAGTTATGTACATTTTCTCATTTATTCTATAGGCATTTTGTTCTTTCTCTTTTTATTTTATTTTATTTTATTTTTTTGGTTGAACTTGTGAGACATTTGTTTATTTCACTGCTCATTTTGAAATTCCATTTTAGGCTTTAATAAAAATTCTAATTTTTTGTTTTGTTGGCTAATCAAATTATTTGTCTTTGCTGCTATTTATCTCTTCCTCTTCATATTATTTCTCATTTTCAAGCTTCTTTAATTAAATGTTTCCTGAGCTGAATGCTTGGTTGACTTATTTTCAATCATTTTTGTTTCAAAATAAAATAAAGAGTCTTTGCTTGCATATGGGTTGTGGTCCCATATGCTGTGTTTTTATATATAGTGTCCTACTTTTCAATAATGCATGTATAACCTAAAATCTCACTTTTGAATTCTTATTTGGTTGAATAATTATTTATACTGTTTTTCTTAAAGTTCCAAGTAACTGGAGATATTTTAAGTTAAATTTTCATTATTTGCATCTAAATGTATGACATCATGAGCAAATAAAATTGATAAGAGCACCAAATTTTTAGAACTTATTGAGATTTACTTTGCATACTAAAACATGATCAAATTATGTAAGTGGTATTTGGATGTTTAAAAAAAGTGTCCATCAGACCAGGCAAGTGGCTCATGCCTATAATCCCAGCACTTTGGGAGTCCAAGGTGGGTGGATCACTTGAGGCTAGGAGTTGAGACCAGCCTGAACAACATTGTGAGACTCAATCTCTACTAAAAATACACAAATTAGCCATGCATGGTGGCGCACCTAGGAGGCTGACGTGAAAGGATCACTTGAGCCTGGGAGGCGGAGATTGCAGAGAGCTAAGATTGCACCACTGCACTCCAGCCCAGGTGATGAGTGAGACCCTGTCTCAAAAAAAGGGTTGGGGGGAGGTGGGTGGTATCATTTATTTTTAGGTACAAAGTTAAAAATATAACTACTAAAGATTACTAACAGCCTCATTCAAATCTTTAGATGCTTAATATTTATTCACTTCATCTCTCACAACCTGAGAGAAGTAGATTAACGTTCTTCACCATGCTTATGATTTGTTCTGGTCAATTCATTTATATATTCTAGTGTTGAATTCCTAAAGCCATACAATTCATTACTGGAACAAGCAAAAGAACTAATATATTAAGTAGGTCACTTTTAATTTCAAATAACAGAAGCAGATAATGCTATAGTAGAGTGCCCTAAATACAATTCAAAGTCGGAGAGATGGCTAGACCTCAAGAAGGCAATAGAATCAAAGACTTACAGCTACACAGAATTTATTTTTGCTTCTATCAATCTTTTTCACTCTTCCATTTCTTTCTACGTGTATATGACATTACATGATGATACATGTGGCATGTGTACAGCACGTGGAGGATGCTCCACTCACCACAGCTCCCAAGCACCAACCCTTCTGAAGTTACCTGTCAAGCTATCTGAAACATAATCATTTTTTCTTTTTTGTAATCTCAGAACAGCGATGCTGACTGACCCATCTAATTATGCACCTCTGGTCCAATTAGCTGTGGCTGTGAGACTGGGCAAAATCACACTGTTCAAAATAATTGCTGTTACCCAGCCTTGTCCATGGAAAGAGGAAGCCATTGCCAGAGAATAAGGGCTGGACAAACAACCACTGTGTGCCCTAGAATAGAAAACCACTTTGAAGGCCTAAGATATATCCAAGGCACATGGAGTGAGAGTAATAAATTAAGTACATTTAGAAAAATGAAGATAAATATTATTCTAGAGCTGTCACTGACACTTCATACAATGCAACTCAAATTATTTCTATGGAGAACATTTATAGCGATTCATATCCTCTCAACACAGTGGATGGCAGAAGAGAAAATAAAACAGAAAGAAAATAGAAGGGATATAATCACAGGAGAATTCTAGACACAACCAGAGAAAAGTTAGGAACAACACAATCTTGTAAATACTTCAAACCAGGCACATAGGCAAAGTAGTAAAAATAAATGACATCAGCAGTTAAAAGGAGAAAAGAATGGTAAATGTTTGTGTCTGGTAGCTAATTTTATAATTTGGAATTTAGATCAATTTTATTGATCTCATAATGCTGGCAAAATACAAGTCTTATAACACTTATATAACACCTTATAACAACTATATAACCCCAGGTGTTACAGTCTTATAACAGCTATAAAACCCCAGAAATTGATTGTCTAAAATCTCACCCACACAGTGGCAAAGACTTATACCCCAATAGATATATTTCTGAATGGTGCTCAGATAGGCTTAACTGAAAGATGACTTATTTAATAGTACTGAGTTTTATTATGCTACTAGTCTCTGACTAGCATTCATACTGAATTTAAAATAATGGACTATTTCCTTTTAGATTAGTATCAGAAATATAATGTATTGACTTGTAGATGACTCATTACAAATAATAAATTTCAGTTGTAATAATATAGTACTAGAGTCAGAAAATGAACTTTTAGCTTATTAATATTTTACTTCTTTTATAAATCTACAGGGAAGATGTAACTAATTTTCAAAATAGAAAGAGCAGAAGAAAATGAAAACAGAAAGTATTTTCCTAAAAACAAGCATTTCAATAGCTCAACGAAATAAGGTAGCCTCCCCATGAGCGTATTGTGTCCATTTATTAAGATTCAATATTCAAATAAGTCAATATAATTTAATTACATAAAATGGTTGTATTTTAAAGTCTAAAAATAACATACAGCAGACTCTGAGCAGAGTTTATTATGTAGAATATTTATTGGGGAATGTCCGTAGGATCAACATCTGTGGCAAGAAGAGAAGGAAGCAGGATTGGGCAGAAGGAGAAGTCAGGAGAAGACTCAAGAAAGCCTTGACTTACCCCACAAGGGGGTTTTGGATCTGGAATGACCTTCAGAATTACCCTGATTTGTCTTAAGATGTCCAGGCCTTCATACCCCTGCCTCAATTAAGGGGCAATATATTTGCAACAGCCATTCTGGAAAGGAACTTAGCAGTATTTAATAGAACTGAGTAAGCACATACTCTGTGACTTGCCATACTACTTGTTTGTATGTGCTTCAGGAAAATTGAAGGGAATTGGAGTTTATTATGGACTGAATTGCTTTCCCCTCAAAATTCATATGTTGAAGCTTCAACCTCCAATATGACTCTATTTGGAGATAGTGCCTTAAAGGGGGTAAAGTTAAATTAGGTCATAAGAGTGGAGCTCTAATCCAACAGGACAAGGGTCCTTATAAGAAGAGGAAGAGACACCAAAGATTTCTCGATTTCTCTCTTTTCTCTCTCTCTCTCTCTCTCTCGCTCTGTCTCTCTCTCTGTGTCTGTCTCTCTCCCCTCTCTGGCTTGTAGAGGTCTAAGTGGAAACCTGAGACCTCTACAAGCCAGAGAGGCCTCAGTGGAAACCACTCCTACTGGAACCTTGATCTTAAACATCTAGCCTCCAGAAGTGTGAGAAAATAAATGTCTGTTGTTTAAGCCACTCAGTGTGTAGTATCCTGTTAAGGCAACTCAAGTTGACTAACACAGAGTCCATGTGTTGTCCAACATTAGGGAACTGGATGAACAGAATAGGGTGGATACATATGACAGTCCAATTCAGTGGTCAGAAATGATGAACTAGCTGATGATGATAGCAATAGCTGCAAACATCGAATGCAGTTCTGGATAATGACAATAATAAAACTAATATGTACTGAACACTTATTATTTGTCAAGCTTTTTTTAACCTGCATTATTTTCATTCAGTCCTATGTTATCTCCATTATAGTGTATCTAAATGAAGAAACAGATATTGAGAGTGTAATAATTTGCTCATAATAACATGGCTAAAAAGTCACAGAGCCAGGTTTTGAATGCAAGAATCCCAGTCTTGAGAGATCATGCTTTTTACAACTACCTCAGGCATATATCCTTTAATGGTTAAAAAAAAGAAGAAGAAGGAAATAAAGCAAGATCTATCATAATACTCTTTATGTAAATATAAAGCACAGTAGTATATAAATTAATATCATATATATTTGAATGATACTGGCCATGCTGGTTAATTGTATATGTCAACTTAATTGAGCTAAGGGATACCCAGAGAGCTGGTAAAACATTATTTCTGGGTGTGTCTGTGAAACTATCTCCAGAAAAGATTAGCATTTAAGTCAGTAGACTAAGTAAAGAAAGTATGTCCTAACCAATATGGTGACATCATCCAATCACTTGAAAGCCCACCCAAATAGAACAAAAAAAAAAAAAAGAAAAGAGTGAGGAAGAGCAACTTTTCTCTCTCTCTCTCTTCTGGAGCTGGAACACACATCTTCTCCTACTGTCAAATACCATGAGCTCCTGACCTGGGCCCCTTCTTCTGCCTCACGCTTAAAATACTTTTCTTTCTCCCTTAAACATTTTGTAACATTTTCCCAATAGTACCTTCCCAGATCATCTTTCCTCATTCTGAATATCTGCTTCTTCTTTCCTCAGCTTGGCTATGTCCTGCCCATTCTTCAGTCTGTGCTGAAACATCCTTTTTTTCAGGGAGATTATCTTGGCTCCCAAACCAGGTTAACTCTTCACAGCATTTATCACAATTTTATTATGTCATTTTTGTGCCATTATATGTTTTCTTATCTTTCTTCCACCTAATCTGAGGGCATACATTTTATCTACCATGTTCACCATCTCAAAGCCTAGCACAGTGTTAAATGTGTATTAGGTGCTCAGTTAATATTAAATGAATGAATTTCATAGTTGCAGTTTTTTAAAAAATAGAAATATTTAGGCACTTTTCCCTTTAAGAGGTCAAATCTACGCTTTCTCCCTTTGAGTCTGATGAGCTTGTGATGGCTGCGACAAAGAGTAGAAGTGACATATGATTTTGAAAGCTAAGTCATAAATAGTAATGCACCTTCCTTCTGGCTCTCATGGTGCACTCTCTTTGGAGGAACTCATTCACTATGTAAGAATGCGGAAAACACTGCAAACATCATGCCTAAGAGGCCTTGTGTAGGCACCCTGAAAAATAGACCTGGCTAACTCCAGCCTTCCACACATCTCGCCAAGAAACCAGAGGATCAGTAACACCATAGTTGGCCCTTCACACCAGGCCATCCACTGGCTGAGTGCCACTAAATGACTCCAGTTGATGCTACAAAGAGCAGAAAAAATGCTTAACTGGCCCTATCCAAATTTCTGATCTGAATATGTGTGCTATACTGAAAAGGTTGTTGTAAACATCACTAAGTTTGAAGTAGTTTGATTTACAGCAATGGCAACTAGAACATCTGGAGACTAGAGAGGAGTGATAGAAAGAAACCCTGAAAATTGAGAGCACCTGTGTGTACCACCAGCTGAACAGTAAAAGAGAGTTACACATATACAATACAGTTACACATACTCTGGTAAAATTTTCACATTTCAAAGAAACTTAAAATTGCCAGGATTTCAGGTATAAGTCTGTCTCCTGCATTATAGAATGTTTAGCACCTCTGGTTTCCAGATACTAATTCTAGTAAAGCCAGCAGGAATTGTGACAATCCATAGACATCCTTACACATTTGAAAATGTACAGATACTAAAACTCATTTTTCACTAGTCGTACAAATTAAATTGCATTCTTTCTACAACCACAAACATTTGAAAAAGATATTACAAGAATATCACATCAAGAATTTTCAGCTATCTTAACCAAAAGCTTTTGCAGGTTTGAAATTTTTAACACTTTGTTTTAGAAACTTCTTAGAAGAATTTTAAGCTTATATCAGAATTTGAGTGTGATATCAGTGTATAGGTTCAGAATTGCAAGCCCAGGCAACTCCCTTTGGGAGATGAAGAGGGAAAAGAAAAATCTTTACCATTAGGAAGGATTTTTTGAGGTACCAAATCCTGGTAATTTTCTTCCCAACTTCATCTTGAAAAAAGAATACATTCTCATTATTACTAAATTTTATATTACAAACTTGCAACGTTTCAAAGCTATCATAAATGCTCTGTAAAGCAAATCTCATTGCCACTCTAAGGAATATGCAATTACAGTAGAATTCAGTAAGACTTGTTTTAAGCTGGAGGCATCACACTACCTGACTTCAACCTATACTACAAGGCTACAGTAACCAAAACAGCATAGCACTGGTACCAAAACAGAGGTATAGACCAATGGAATAGAACAGAACCCTCAGAAATAAAACCACACATCTACAACCATCTCATCTTTGACAAACCTGAGAAAAGCAAGAAATGGGGAAAAGAGTCCCTATTTAATAAATGGTGCTGGGAAAACTGGCTAGTCATATGTAGAAAACTTAAACAGGATCCCTTCCTTACACCTTATACAAAAATTAATTCTAGATGGATTAACGACTTAAATGTCAGACTCAAAAACCATAAAAACTCGAGAAGAAAACCTAGGTAATACCATTCAGGACACGGGCATGGGCAAGGACTTCATGTTTAAAACACCAAAAGTAACAGCAACAAAAGCCAAAATTGACAAATGGGATCTAATTAAACTAAAGAGCTTCTGCACAGCAAAAGAAACTACCATCAGAGTGAACAGGCAACCTACAGAAAGGGAGAAAATTTTTGTAATCTACTCATCTGACAAAGGGCTAATATCCAGAACCTACAAAGAACTGAAACAAATTTACAAGAAAAAATCAAGCAACCCCACCAAAAAGTGGGCAAAGGATATGAACAGACATTTCTCAAAAGAAGACATTTATGCAGCCAACAGACACATGAAAAAATGCTCATCATCACTGGCCATCAGAGAAATGCAAATCAAAACCACAATGAGCTATCATCTCACACCAGTTAGAATGACGATCATTAAAAAGACAGGAAACAACAGGTGCTGGAGAGGATGTGGGGAAATAGGATGCTTTTACACTGTTGGTGGGACTGTAAACTACTTCAACCACTGTGGAAGACAGTGTGGCGATTTCTCAAGGATCTAGAACTAGAAATACCATTTGACCCAGCCATCCCATTACTGGTTATATACGCAAAGGATTATAAGTCATGCTGCTATAAACACACATGCACATGAATGTTTATTGCGGCACTATTCACAATAGCAAAGACTTGGAACCAACCCAAATGTCCATCAATGACAGACTGGATTAAGAAAATGTGGCATATGTACACCATGGAATACTATGCAGCCATAAAAAAGGATGAGTTCATGTCCTTTGTAGGGACATGGATGAAGCTGGAAACCATCATTCTGAGTAAACTATCACAAGGACAGAAAACCAAACACCACATGTTTTCACTCATAGGTGGGAATTGAACAATGAGAACACTTGGACACAGGTGGGGAACATCACACACTGGGGCCTGTTGTGGGGTGGGGGGAGTGGGGAGAGATAGCATTAGGAGATATACCGAATGTAAATGACGAGTTAACGGGTGTAGCACACCAACATGGCACACGTATACATATGTAACAAACCTGCGCGTTGCGCACATGTACTCTAGAACTTAAAGTATAACAAAATAAAAATAAAAAATAAAACTTGTTTTTACCAAAATTGAGGAAATGGGCAATTCTGGATAGAGTTCTCTATATCATATTATGCACAGTATAATGCCTTACATTATTGCAACTTTTATCAGAACTTTTTGGTCAACATATATCTCAGCTATATTCTAGTCCCTTTGGCCTTATTTAAAGAACAAAATGTCCTTATTGGACAATATCTGTTTACTTTTGCTCAAAAACTTCAAGAATTATGATAGGCTAGATCTCTAATGATATGGCTGCAAATTGTGGAAGTCAAAAGGATAAATATCTTTGTTACTGTCTTGCTGTGTATTAGGGAGACCATCCCACCTCCCCCAAACTCATATCTTCAGACAGAAATTTTACTGGATGATTTGATCTTCCTCTAGTACTCCTTATATCAAATAATAACATCAGCATTAGTGATGGTCCAAGTTACAAAATATGAAATTCACCAAAGTCCACTCTCCCTGACCTCCAAATATTCATTCTATCACCAAGATTCAGCTTCTACCTATCCCTAAAACTTTCTCTTCCTTTTTAAAAGTTCAGACTTTTCACAACTTCCCCTTCTATAAGCTCTGGTCCTACCAAAATTTTCTTTCTAAAATACATGCCTATTCATGCCAAACCTTTGGTTAAAACATGTTGATGCCATCCTACTGCCATAAAGGTAAAGTCTATACCCCTTAGCCTGATATTCAATGCTCATCACAAACCTGTCTTGTGGTCCTAGCCTGTTGTAGTTTCCATTTGGGCACTTCTAACCTTATCTCCACCTACAATTAACCCTTAATCAAAACTCTGAGCTTTAACTTTGGCACGATGATTTTGATGGACTTTGTGGATTTTATTTTTAAGGAATTGACTTAGTGGACTTCACCCTGTTTTGTATCCTGACTTTCCCTGGCCCCATCAAATCTGACCAATAGAAACAGCCACGCCTCCTCCCTTGACCACAACAAAGACATTTCTGAAATAACCAAATTCATCTGTATTATTTTGAATAACCATTCACACAGCATTTTCTGAGCTCATTTTAAAGAAATATTTACACTGGTCCATGGTTATAAAAACAGGGGATGTCAGTAAGAAAGCACAAGAGAGATCCTGAGAGATGCCTGCCTTCTCAGGAGTTTGTACAAAATTTTGATGCAGTCAATAGTGGATGCTGCTCCTTTCTCCTCCTCTGCATCTCAAGCATTCCCAGCATACAAACTCCTGTCCCTAAATTTCCAAGCCACACAAATAACAGGGAAGCTAGAAAAACGTAAAAAATTGTCAGGGTGAGAAGGCAGGAGTCAGAAGCAGGGCCAGCTTCATGGGTGTGTGATAGCACAGAACCCCTACATAGAAAAGCTATCTAAGTCCATTCTGGCTGCTATAACAAAACACTATAAACAGTGTAGCTTTTAAATAGCAGAAATTTATTTGTCACAGTTCTGGAGTCTAGAAGTTCAAAATCAAGGTGCCAGCAGATTCTGTAGCTCTGTATCTGGTGAGAGTCAGCTTTCTTATTCAGATGGTGCCTTTAAGCTGTGTCCTCACATAATCAAAGGGAAAACTTTGGTCTTTTCAGTGCCTTATAAGAATACTAATCCCGTTCATGAGGAAGAACCCTCATAATCTAATCCCTTCCTAAAGGCTCCACCTCCTAATCCCATTACTTTGAGGATTAAGTTTCAACATATGAATTTGGAGGGGAACACAAATATTCAGGCCATCTGCAAGGGTCCACAGCTGATTTTATGTTCTGCTGTTCCATCTTGAAATTCTTAATAATTGAATAGGAGTCTTACTTTTTTTTGGTACAATAATGACATTTATTGAGAGCTTACAACTTGACAGAGGTATTTCTAAGTGTTTATGTGGATTCCTTATTTAATCCTTACCACAACCTATAATGTTGGTTCTATGATTACCTCAACTTGACAGATACACAAGTCTTCAGGGATACACCTGCTACAGAAAATGAAAGTCACTTAATTCTTTTTTTTATTATTATTATACTTTAAGTTCTAGGGTACATGTGCACCACATGCAGGTTTGTTACATATGTATACATGAGCCATGTTGGTGTGCTGCACCCATCAACTCGTCATTTACATTAGGTATATCTCCTAATGCTATCCCTTCCCCCTCCCCCCTCCCCTCAATAGAAGTCTCACATTTTTATTTTGAACAAGACTCCACAAATTATGTGGCAAGTTCTGGTCACAGGGTTTGGGGCCTAGTACTTCCACCTACAGTTAGCCTCCAATAACAAAAGGTTTGGTATTGGATTTTCTTTGTCAACTTCTTTTTACCATCCAGGCTCAGATATGAAAGGTTTTAATCCCATCTACCCCTAAAATGGGTTATAAGGTATTTTGTCAGTGCTCATTTTATATTACCACTTCCTAGCTCAGCAGCTGATTTTCTGCCCAGAGCCTTCAGTCAAGGGAACAGGCTGTCACATCTTTCTGTTTGACCTAGATTCTTTCTTTAAAAATCCTAACATAAACTCTGTAGGGATGACTATAATGACTAAAATGGAACTGGAAATCACGTTTCTGCAGCAATATCAATTGAGACATGAGAATAAGGTTTTTTCATTTTGTTTTGTTTTGTTTTGTTATTATTATTATACTTTAAGTTTTAGGGTACATGTGCATAACGTGCAGGTTTGTTACATATGTATACTTGTGCCATGTTGGTGTGCTGCACCCATCAACTTGTCATTTACATCAGGTATAACTCCCAATGCAATCCCTCCCCGACCCCTCCCCATGATAGGCCCCGGTGTGTGATGTTCCCCTTCCCAAGTCCAAGTGATCTCGTTGTTCAGTTCCCAACCATGAGTGAGAACATGCGGTGTTTGGTTTTCTGTTCTTGCGATAGTTTGCTAAGAATGATGTTTTCCAGCTGCATCCATGTCCACAAAGGACACAAACTCATCCTTTTTTATGGCTGCATAGTATTCCATGGTGTATATGTGCCACATTTTTTTTTTTTTTTTTTTTTTGGAAAGCAAAAAATCAAGACTTTAATCACTCAATAGCATAGGAAGAAGCTAAATAGGAGAATGTGTTGGTTCTTCAATGTTTCAATTCTTCTTCCATAGAATGGCTGCAGGCAAGGGTCAGGTAAATCAGCATAGACTTGAGGATCACCTTACTGTTGATGGAGGCTGCAAAAAATTCCCAGACAAAAAGACCTCCAAATGAAGGCACTTAGCCTAGGAATGAAGGTGTAAGAGCATGGGCAGCCAAGCAATCTAGAGTTCGTAACTACAACTGTCTTTAGAGACAACAGTGCACTCTCTGTGCCTCACGTGGTGTGGGGAGGGCAGCTTTCTTCCATGAGTCCTAGCTGGTAAAGGCTTTGTAATTGCCTGAAACATCACAGGTAAGTTTTTAGCCATGATACAGACTCCATATTGAATAATGTGATATAAATCTATACGTTGTAAAGATTTTTCAGAAAAGATAGAGGCATTCAGTTTTGGACATTTCATTTTCTGAGTCTGTCAGCTTAAGTTAAAATATGATGTCATAATAAAACCCCCTAAATCTCAATAGTTTATAAAGATTAAAATTTTTTCTCATACTACACATTCATAAACTTTCTGAANTACCTACTTAAGCCTCAGCAATGGCGGGCGCCCCCCCCCCCGCCTTGCTGCTGCCTTGCCTTTAGATCGCAGACTGCTATGCTAGCAATGAGGGAGGCTCCTTGGGCATGGGACCCTCCCGGCCAGGTGTGGGATATAATCTCCTGGTGTGCCTGTATGCTTACAGCGCAGTATTGGGGTGGGAGTTACCCGATTTTCCAGATGTTGTGAGTCTCAGTTCCCCTGGCTGGGAAAAGGGATTCCCTTCCCCCTTGTGCTTCCCAGGTGAGGTGATGCCTCACCCTGCTTCAGCTCTCACTGGTCAGGCTGCAGCAGCTGACCAGCACCGATTGTCCGGCACTGCCTAGTGAGATGACCCCAGTACCTCAGTTGAAAATGCAGAAATCACCAGTCTTCTGTGTAGCTCGTGCTGGGAGCTGGAGACTGGAGCTGTTCCTATTCGGCCATCTTGCTCCGCCCCCCGGGAATAAAGTTTTTATAAACCACATTATGTAGCTGAGGAGACAGTGACACTAAAGAAATTGAGAACCATTCAATGCCATATGAAGTCAGTGGATGAATTGTTTGATAAAAGTTACAAATGATATAAATTAATAAATTACTATTTATATCTTTAATTCCCTTTAAACTATATACACAATTGCCTGGGAGATGGTGGTCTCTGCTACTATGATCATTTTTAATAGTAAATGTCAACATACTTTAAAAAGGGAAAAGAAATAACTAAAGGATTTTCTGCCCTAGTTGAAGAATATTATAAACTCAGTGAGATTAGATTGATTATTCAAGCCCAATCAAAAGGATAAATATCTTTGTTACTGTCTTGCTGTGTATTAGAGAAACCATCCCACCTCCCCCAAACTCATATCTTCAGACAGAAATTTTACTGGATGATTTGATCTTTCTCTCGTACTCCTTATATCAAATAATAACATCAGCATTAGTGATGGTCCAAGCCTTGAAGTTACTTCCAGGGGAGGCATGTCTTCTGAGGTTACAAACTCTGAATTTGGCAGCACTTATGTTAATAAAAATATGAACATCTTTAATGAAGAATACACTAGACCTTCTCAACAAATAACATAAAATAGAGCTCCCTGAAGTTTCATTTCATTCAGTGATGATGGCTCTCCTTCAAAAACAGACATCGTCATTCAATGATGCATCAAAATATCTCAAATCCTAAGTGACTGTCAAAAACAAAACAAAACAAAACAAAAAATCTCTTACAAGAACCTCAGAAGGATGGAGTCCATTTTAGAGGAAAATAATGAGTTGTGTGGATTAAAAGTTCATCTTTAGGAAAACCTAAAACTGCTTTCCCAAGAAGCCAGAAGGTGAAAATAGTAGTGCAGGAACCAAAGGAACAAATAAAAATGTTTAATAATTCTAACATGCAAATGGAACAGGTTGTAAGTGACTGAGAACCACTTATGGTCTCTAATTGGAATTTTGCTGAAGATTAGATTATTAACTCACTTTAGAATCAGAAAATGGAAGCCACCATTGATAATCTTTATCAATCAAAAGTCAATTTGAAAAAAGAACTTCATTGATTGTGTTAACTTAAATGTTCCCTTTAACAAGGCTTGAAGAAGAAAAAGAAAAGATTTTTTAAAGTTTCTGTGAAGAAAATAAAAGAAGTACTTAGAGTTCAAATGAAAAGTTTCCAAACTGGGCAAACATTTATAGTCTGAAATGCACAGCTTGAAAATGAAATTCAAAATCCTCAGCTCAAACTTAGCTCCTTGAACTGCATCAAGAACATGTAATGCAACTTTGCAGAAAATTAATGCAGGAGGGAATTTACCACTTACAAGAGAGAAAACAAAAAATTTCCCAACATATATAAAAACATGGCCACATACATCTGAAGACAGCTACTACAGGGAGATGCCTGAAAGCTGGGGGAACAAATAAGTTCCTTCTATCAAAGGAGTATTTTCTGCCATGAGAAAAACTCTAGAAAGATTGTTGGAGCTTTGTGAACTAACAGGATGTTCAAAGAGCCACGAAAAGAAAATGATCACAACACTCAAAATTTGGTGGAAGTAGAGTTTAAGTTTCACCTTTTTCCAGGTGGTCCCTTTTGTCATTGCTGCTCCACATACAGTCCCGGGCAGAGGCCAGAGAGGATCAGGAGATCCACTGGACTCTCAGGTCCTCAGAGAAGGAGGGTTGCATTGTGAGGACTCAGGGATCTGGTGTCATATACAGGCTGACAGCTTTCACAGCTGCCAATCCTAAACATCTACAAGACATTTGACCGTGTTTTCTCCCTTAAAAATAACTTTATTTCTTTTTCATTTACTTTCAGTTATTTAATTAATGCTACATTTGCTGTTATTGAAGTTTGATAGGATCATATTTTCCCAAAATACTGTCTTGTGAATATAGGTGGTTTAAATATAATGCTTATGAACATATTATTTCAACTTCCTTGAACCCTCTAGAATTAAACAGTTTAATTGCATTAAACAGGCCACTACTTCTTAAACCACAAACCACTATTACATGACCAGGTGGAGCAATTTGAAATAGCAAACCATTTTTATATGCTAAGAGATGTTATTTAAAATACCTACAAATAACAATATCTACCTCAATAAGTTTTCATTGGTTTTAAAAGCAACACACACACACACAAACACACACACTCTAGTTAAACAATTTTTGTTGGTTTAACCCTAAATCCATAGATTAATCTGGAAGATTGAACATTTTGCAATCATTTGCTTTGTGTTTTGTAATTTCCTTTTAATCTTTGTTATTTTGTTTAGGATACCCTATACTCTTTAAATATTTCTAGGTATTTTGAAGTCAAACTAAGAACTTTCACTTAAAAATTAATCTAATTTACTTATTTTATATAGATGTAAAATGAATTCATCCCAGATTTCTAATTTAGTTGTTGAGTATTCTGGATGTATTTTTCATAGGAACACTATCAGACCCTGTGATTAGGTATACCTGTAGAAGTCTATTTAAACTTCAGTGTGACTTCAAAGCTATATATTTGAGACAGAATTGTAGATTCTGTGTACCACGTATTAAGAACACAGTTTTGAAAGTATCTTTCATTTCATGTTGGAGAAGAACACTTGACCAGAAGAGAATGAGGAGGCAGATGGTAGCTTCTGTGAGAATGATGAAGAAGACTCACAGACACTTCCAAGGTCTGCAGCATTGGTGGTAGTGATTTCCTATTTCATACTTTCTTTTATGTGAGTCACACTGCATTTATTCACCATAATTTCATTTTCATAACATAGGAATGGATCAGAGAGAGAGATAAAGATTCCTTAAGGCTAGTGGGCACAACCTGTGTACAGTAGAAAGATGTGGTTATAGTGATGAGAAAGCAGTTGCCTTAGGTAGAATTAACTGAATTAACAAGTAAAATGGTAAAGAAAAGAGTAGGCCTCTCATTGAGGGTTTGGGCTTATCAAACAAAATCTTGATCCTTTCTGACCTAAGTGTCTTTTCAAGAAGATATGAAATCCTCAACGTTTATAGACACTCTCCTGTGTCTTATACTGCCTATTCTTATATCTAGCTTCAATTTGTTCATTTTTTGCCTGTTTTGTTTTGGTTTTTGCTATAATCTTTTCTGGAGACACTAATGGCAGTGCTATGAATTACTTTTTTGTAGGAGTCAGAGGGTGAAGCACATCCAAATAGGATCTGTTCACTGTGGTTTTCTTTTTCTTTTTTTTAGTATTATACTTTAAGTTCTGGGGTACATGTGAAAAATGTGCAGGTTTGTTACATAGTTATGCATGTGTCATGGTGGTTTGCTGCATCCATCAACCCATCATCTACATTAGGTATTTCTCCTAATGCTATCCCTCCCTTAGCTCCCCCACCCCCCAACAGGCCCCATTGTGTGATGTTCCCCTCCCTGTGTCCATGTATTCACATTGTTCAACTCCCACTTATGAGTGAGAACATATGGCGTTTGGTTTTCTGTTCTTGTGTTAGTTTGCTGAGAATGATTTTTTCCAGTTTAATCCATGTCCCTGCAAAGGATGTGAACTCATCCTTTTTTATGACTGCATAGTATTCCATGGTGTATATGTGCCACATTTTCTTTATCCAGTCTATCATTGATGGGCATTTGGGTTGGTTCCAAGTCTTTGCTATTGTGTTCACTGTGTTGTAAGAGTCACCTGCCTCTACAGTTTCTCCATTTCTTTTTTGATATTAATCAAATATTGACAACTGCATAGGAAGATATGTACACTCCTATATGTAGATGATTTTTTAAAAAAGCATTATCTCAAAAGTTATTTTATTTTGCTAACTACTATTAGGATGAATGACCAAATTTCAATTTTTCTTATACAAAAATCATTTGGCAGATGACCTCTGTAAACAAATACAACAAACTATTTTTCCCCCTTTACTTAGGCCTGCATAATGGAACTATGTTATTTTGACAGGTTTATGTAAGGGTAATTATTGATAGACTTTTTGCAAAGTGGCTATAATTATTACCTTCCTGTATTTACCCCCTTTGCAGCTCCTGCCATCAATAGATGGAGTCTGTTCCTTCACTACTTGAGTCTGGGTGGCCTTGTACCCTGCTTTTACCAATAGAATGTGTGGAAGTTGCTGTAGGCCAGTGCTGAACCTGGTCCTCTAGAGCAGGGGTTCCCAATCCCCACACTACAGACTGGTACTGGTCAGTGGCCCGTTAGGAACTGGGCTATACCGCAGGAAGTGAGTGGCAGGCAAGGAAGTGAGGCTTCATCTGTATTTACAGTCACTCCTCATTGCTTGCAATATCACCTGAGCTCCACCTCCTGTCAGATTAGTGGTGGCATTAGATTCTCACAGGAGTGCAAACCCTATTGTGAACTGTGCATGCAAGGAATCTAGGTTGCGCAGTCCTTATGAGACTCTAATGCCTGATGACATGTCACTGTCTCCTATCACCCCCAGATGGGACCGTCTAGTTGCAGGAAAATAAGCTCCTAATGATTCTATGTTATAGTGAGTTGTATACTTATTCATTATATATTACAATGTAATAATAAAAGAAATAAAGTACACAATAAATGTATTGTGCTTCAATCATTCTGAAACAATCTCCCCATCCCAGTCTGTGGAAAACCTGTCTTCCATGAAACAAGTCCCTGGTACCAAAAAGGTTGGGGATCACTGCCCTAGAGGGCCTTGCATGTCTGTGATTTCTTTCCCAAGATGATTAAACTCCCTAAGAACAAGTCTGGCTGAGCCTGCTAGAGGATGAGAGACCAAGTAGCAAAGTGACAAGAGTGATCCCAACTAGGTCTCCAGAGACTGAGAGCCCAGCCAAGATGAGTAAAACTAGCTTAGCCACTTTCCTAACCAATAGCTAACTGCTGATGCATTAAGAACCCAGCCAAGACTAGAAAACTTGTCTACCTGATCCCAGTTTAAACCACTGACCTTAAATAGTGTGAGCTAAATAAATGGCTGTTTCAAAACACTGCATTTTAGAATGTTTTATTTTATCACAATCGCTTGCTGATATAGGAACTAGCATTGTTCATTTGTTCATTCTTTCTTTTATTCAACAAATATTTATTTCTGGCCTACTCAAAGCCAACCCAGGTTTGACACATTTATCCTAATCTTCAGAGGTTTGTTCTCATTTTATAATGATGAAATGGAAGGGCAGAGAGATAAATTGACTTGCTGAGGACCACACAACTAGTAGGAGTAGAGCCAGGATCTGAAGCTAGGAATGTTGAAAGGCTCATTAACCTGCCCCCACCAACAATGTTATCACTAAGAAGGTAGGTTATGAAAAAGTTGATGTTCTCTGGAAGCAATGGAATATTTTAGGCCCAAATTGTCAAATTTGTGCTCTATTATGACATCGAAGCCATCATGGATCACTTGTTTATGTACTTGAACAGACTGAAGACGAAATTTTGAGAAAAAGTCTGACTTCTTCGAGAGTACCACATAGCCACCTCCAAGTAACTGTTGACAAGGCCATTGAGAGCTGGTTAGACTATCTTATTATCACAAAAATATCGCCCCTACCATAGACTCACTATCTAAAGTATATTTATGTCAATAAATTAAGTAGAATAACTTCACTTCCTGTCTTCATCCAAAAATACAAACTCTGCCCAGATAGCAACATCGATTCTACTCTTAATAGAAGCTCATTAAAAGATAGAATATTTATGTATCTAAATAGGATTGTTTCAGGGAACGTAATCCAAGTAATGCATGGTGTAGATTTTATTTTAGAATCATGTTCAAATTCCTCTGTCCATTTGGAAAGGATGGGGGTGAGTCTAACCAACAGTGTTCCATTGAGTCATAGACTGATGCATGGAATGTATTTTACCTAATCACTGCAGGAAATGCTGAGAGCTAGAGATCTATATAACTGGAAGTCAAAGTTGCAGTTGAAGTCAAGTCCAGAAGCAGATACTGAAATATGGGAATTACACAGAGAAACCAGAGGAGGGAGATAGTGCATCAAGAGATCAAGTAGAGGTTAAAGGTAACTCTAGCATTTAAATGTTGCTCACAGCTAACTTTTCTTTTTTTTTTTTTCTTTTTTTTTCGAGACAGAGTCTCACTCTGTGGCCCAGTGTGGAGTGCACTAGCATGATCTCGGCTCACTGCAATCTCCACCTCCAGGGTTCAAGGGATTCTCCTGCCTCCACCTCCCTAGTAGCTGGGATTAAAGGCACCTGCTAATTTTTTTTTCTTTTTTTTGTATTTTTAGTAGAGATGGGGTTTCGCCATGTTGGCCAGGCTGGTCTCAAACTCCTGACCTCAAGTGATCCACCCGCCTCGGCCTCCCAAAGTGCTGGGATTATAGGCATGAGCCACCACGCCCAGCCACCCACAGCTAACATTCTGATGGAGGACAGTCTCTGAGTAGATAAGATAAAAGTGAGACCTGAAGGGCTATCTGAGTAGATAAAGTAAAAGTGAGACCTGAAGAGTACATTAAAATGTTAGCCCTTCAGGTCTCACTTTTATCTTATCTACGCAGAGAATGTCCTCAATCACTATATCTAAAGCACTTCCCACTCACTTTTAAAATCAATATCATAGATTTGTGTTTCTTTGCGCTTATTATAATTTTATGTATAGGTAATTTACTCATGTATTACCTATTTCCCTTTTAAACTATAAGTCCTCTAAGGTCAGAGGCCATATCTGTTTTGTTTATTCCTAGTTTTCTCATAGACCTCAGGACATAGTTGGTGCTCAACAAGTATTTCTTGAATAAATAAATTTGTAATTACAGATAATCTTAAAAGGCAAAGGAAAGAAATAAAAGACTCTAAAAGCTTTGTACGTAAAAGATCAATGCTTCTCAAACATTTATATGCACATGAATCACCTGGTAATGTTGTTAAAATGCAGACTCTGATTTAGTAGTAATGGGATAGAGTCTGAGACTCCGCATTTTTACAAGCCCACAGACGATGCCCATGTTGCTGGTGCACAGACCATACTTCAAAAAGCAGGGGCCTAGATCATGATTCATGATGATTGCCATTTCTGATCCAATCTAGCCTTTTTCATAGAGATACTTTGAAAGTGTCTTAAAAAACTCATTTCCACCTTTACTCTCAGGCTAATGTTGAGGAAATTGCCTATTAAATTATCCAGTGCCTCCTATATGAATCTTAATGTGAAAAATTAAGAAGTTAGGGAACATGGTTCCTCCTGAGAAACTTGTATGTTTTCTCCTCTTTTACAAAAATAAATAAATAAACTAAGTAGTTAAGCTTGTATCCTTTTTTATTCCAATCATCAGGAAATTCAAAGCCAAATTTGTGGCAGAAATATAAAGACTTTACAGACCAGTGTATTTTTCTTTTATATTCTCTACTGCTCTTCAAATTCTAATTTATATTTCACCTTGTGTAGGTTTTTTCCTTTATGTAACATTTTTAAATAAATATTCATGGAAATGAAAGTGACCTGAAATTTTAGCAGTTGGTGAATTTGATTAAGCAGACAAAAAACATGGCCTAAACAGAGGTAAGAATATTGAGAGAGTTAAATAATAGGGCTGGAACAAAGGACTCAATAGATTAGCCAAACCACTTATAAACATTTGCTGTGATATGGGAACAACACCATAATATTTTCTTGTTGTAATATTGTCTTGTTTTCTTGTTATAATATTTTCTTGTTCAACACTATAATATTTTCTTGCTGGTGATAGTAACTAAAATAATCAAGTGAGATTCCAATGCCAGAGCAATACTGCCCATAACATATACTAGATTTCAATCCTCTGCTAGTTTCTCCTTTGAGACTGTAAGCTCCAAGGCAAAAGGAGAGTCTCTTATTTGTCTTTGCTCTCCTTGGTGCCTAGACTTGCAGCAGCTGATGTTTTGTAAGTACTCAAATATTTCAGAATGAATTAATGAATGAAACTGCTTTCAGCCTAAAAAAATCAATGTATCACTCATTTTGAGATCCTTATGTGCATAAACCAGTAGCTTCTGATTTTTTTTCAGCTGCCTAGGTGCACGTGTGTTTCTCTTCCAAATCAGGGTATTTTAAATGGATTCCAGTGTTACTTTCTTTGTTAGTATGACAAAACAGTGTAATTTGTTTCTCTCTTTTGGTTTTCCAGGCAGTTTTAAAATATATATTCAATAAATCCTTGATCAATCAGAAAATAAGTGTTTTCTTTTTTCCCAACTTTTATTTTGGGCTTGGGGGGTACATGTGCAAGTTTACTACATGAGTAAATTGCATGTTGCTGATATGTGGCGTATGAATGATCCCACATCCAAGTAGTAAGCAAAAATGAATATTTTCTGAGCAAATATTTGATGAATTCTGTTTCTCAGTTGGATGATATCTGATGAATAAGACTGTGACTATAACCATGAAAGGCATTCACTTTTTAAAGATGAAATCATGACAAGTTCATTTAGTTTCTCATTGAAAGACATACTTTAAAACCTACTAGAATTCTTTGAAAAAATGCTAACATCTATAAACTGGAAGATAAACTTGTGACCCTTTCTAAACTAGAAAAATTAAGCTAAACTTTTCTGATTTATTCCTGATGTGTTGGTTCATTTCTATTTTCTCTATGGTAGGCTCTATGGAGAAATATATACATATACATATATGTGTGTTTGTGTGTGTACATATATATTATATCCCAACTTTCTTAGTCTCTGCATCCCAAGATCATTAGTCAAAGCCTCTGTATTTCAAATATTGGACATCCAGAAGATTTGGAAGTACAGATGAGGCAGAGGATCTAGGGAGCTCCCTCTCCACCTTACACATTCTAATCACCACATATTTTCAAAGGACTCTTGAAATTTGCCAAGGATGGGCCCAGGAGGAACTTAATACATACATACCTACATGCGTGTGTATATATATGTGTGTGTGTATATATATAGAGAGAAATAGAGTTTCCCCCAAGGAGCCAATAATAAATACAACAAAAGAGGTAATACATCAATTCAGTCTTAACAAATGCCACAGAAGGCTAGCATGTTCCATAGAGTAAGGAAAGGTAGGTCACAGCTGATTGATACGATCAGTGAATGACTCATGGAGAAGGTAGAATTTTAGCATTTATGGTCTTAAAATGGGCTTGTTTTAAAAGTTATTATGACATCAATCACATGGAACATTTTATATTTGCTAATTGGATAGAACCCGCAATTCAGCGGGTCTTTTTCGATATTTCTATATGTTGCTACTAATGTTAGGGAAAGCTTACTTGAGCAGCCGAGTGAAGACTACACCCTCCTATTTTCCACTTTAATCTAATTTTCTTGCCGTTATGCCATACTACCTTTCAACTAGTGAAGTATGGGTTATCTTATTACTGTTTATATTTTTTCACTTGCCGAATTGTGGAGTCTATCAAAAAATCACATTAACTAAAATAAACCTCCCATCTCCCACTCAGAAAACAAAAGCAGATGAGGCAAAGTTGGCAGTGGATTCACGTTCAAACTATTACTGAACAACATTTAAAAATTCTAATAATTAACATTTCTGAACGCTTACTTTCAGCAAGGATCTCCATTAAGCACCTTATAAATGCATCACTTCATTTAATGGCTCACTGCAACCTCCACCTCCCGGGTTCCAGCAATTCTCCTGCCTCAGCCTTCCAAGTAGTTGAGACTACAGGAGCCCGCCACCACGCCCGGCTACTTTTTGTATTTTTAGTAGAGACGGAGTTTCACTATGTCGGCCAGGCTTGTCTCCAACTCCTGACCTCAGGTGATCCACCCACCTCGGCTTCCCAAAGTGCTGGGATTACAGGCGTGAGCCACAGCCCCCGGCCGAGGCAGGCATTATAATTAACCTCTTATACAGATGAAGATGCTTAGGTGCATAAAATTAAGAACTTATCCACTATCACCCACGGAAAAAGAGAAGAGTTGGGGTTTGAATCCACGCAAGAGCCCACGCCCTTATCATTAAGCTACCAAGATAGAACTCTGTAGATGGGAAACCATATCTATTAACTGGCTCTGGAATTTTAAAAGCCAATTTTATAAGTTACAAAAATAGATATGGGTAATTATTTATTCAGTGGCGCTGACTCACAATTCAAAACACCCAATGTGATTTATTCTTTGGTTGGGGAAACAATTATTGATCCGGTGTTGATTTGTGTTCTGGAAACCACATGAAAATACCTAAGCAGTCGCAGATGCTGAGGGGAGCTGGGCCAAGTTGGTAAGAACTGCTGGTGGTAGAAGCTCTGGCATAGTGCACAGGGCAGGCCCTTAGAAAGGCGGGCCCATTGTTGGGGGATCCGGCTTCCGGAGGAGGGGACAACATTCAGGGTTGTATCAGGCCCCAGAGGCAGCGGCAAGGGAGACTGTGGGAAACTGGGAGCAACGGCAGGTACACTCCAAACTCTATTGACGGTTCGAAATTCCCGCTTTCTCCATAGAGATGCTTTTCTTCGTATTTCCTTACATTGCTCTGGGTCCATACAGGTTTTTCTTTTCAGACACTTCTCTCATCCGCGGGTCCTCGGGCTCCATCCTTTATTTTTGCTAGGCCGCTAAGGACGCCAGAAAGCAGTTCGAAACTCCCGCTTTTTCCATAGAGATGCTTTTCTTCGTATCTCCTTACAGTGCTCTGGGTCCATACAGGTTTTCGTCTCAGGCACTTCTCTCACATCCGTGGGTGCTCGGCCCCCATCCTTTATTTCTGCTAGGTCCCTAAGGACACTAGGATGCCGCGGAGGGAGCCAGGGGACCCAGGCTTCAGGACTGAGAGTGAATTCTTGAGGGGAGGTGAGGAGGGAAGAAGAGGTGACCAGAGAGTGGGGCAGGCGAGCGGCGAAGGACCAACCGTGTGGGGTAGGAGAGAGGAGGAGCTGCGGGACTCAAGCCAGCAGACAGGAGGACCCAAAAGGAAATGAAACTGTCACTGTCCTGTGGGGATGGTTGAAGCCAGCAGACAAGAGGACAAAGAAGGAAATGGGACTGTCACTTGCCTGTGGGGACGGCTGAAACTGAGCCTTGAAAGTCACAAATCAGTCTATGCTGCTTACTAAGGAATTTTACAAGCACTGAATCATCAGCTTGTCACCGAATTTCACAGGGCAAGACTATATTCACTGAAAGGATCTTGACCTAGGAAATCAGAAGAACAGACGATTAAGATACCTAGAAATGAATTGCCTGGCTCTGCCAGTATGGCAAAAGGGCTATCATGCAATGATAGCAAATGGAATATTAGTGATGGTTTTATAAGGAAATAACAGGGTCTTATTTGGGGGAAGAAGTTGAGAGAAAATCAAGCTCAAATTTAAATGTATTTATTTCAAGAGCCAGATTCTGAGACAAAACCCTAGTAAAACCTTTTATATTTAAAAGGTTAGGTACCAAAAAAAGTTGGAGGTGGAAGGAGCTTCCATTAACTACTTCAGATTACCATATAGCACTATTAAAGAATAACAGTACTATCAAATAGCAATATTTTTAATTTTACTCCAAAAGGAATTTTGCCATATCATGGGAGGCTATTACAAATATTTTTCTGCTGTAAGGATCAAGTTTTAACTATTTAAGGGATTTTATATATAGTTGTACTTGCATAAGATAATAATTCAAGATAATGATTCAAGAAACAAAATATGCAGCTAAAATTCTCTGAAATTTAAAAACCATTAATAATTGCTAACGCAAAATAATACTTCAAAAGAAGAAAATGAGATATCTTGATGAAGTAACATATTGTCAAGCAATGTCTGTTTGGGTTAACTTCCTTTTAAACAATAACATGCCCCCAAATTGTTTTGAGTAACTACATCACGAATTTTACTTACATTTTACTTTGGACTGGTTACCACTTTCACACAGCATACATGGGTTCATGTTTTTTCCTCAACCTAACATCCCTAAATTTCAAACTTGTGTTTTCCCTTTCTTCTTTGCTAGAGAAAAATCTAAAGACAAGTGTTTCATACTTGTTTACATTACATCTGAAGATGTAAACTCATCCAGTCAGAATAGATAAACTGACTTTTGCAAAGTAACCAGCATTTACATTTTGGGATTCTGAAGAATTTCTTATGATTGGTTTCATAGGACTAAAACTGAAACTCTTATTCTTCAGCAGTTAGCTGGCTATCCCTGAAGGTTAATCCCTTATACAAAACTACAAGACAATAGAAATGCAGAGAGATTGCTTTGAACACATTAATTTCTATGTGTCTTTTATTTACCAGTTTACCAAACAAACTATAAGAAATAAGCATAACAGCTGAAAATATTTGTGACATGATAGTTAAACAAGTATTTTTAACATCTTAATTTAAGAATAATTACAGTTAAAAGTCATGCCTCAGATTTAATATTGCATTAGGTTTTAATGCATTAAGGAAACAAATCTAAATAAGTCAACTGGGGTGTGGGTGGTAAGGAGTGGAAAAGACAATGCATTTGACCACTGTTGATATTGGTTATAACAAAAATTCTCTGAGTGCAATGGAGCCCAAGTAGATGCCCTATGAGTTGAATATAGAAATGTTAGTATTTGAGCTATGAACACTATTGTGGTGCTTTAGATCTTATTTATTTATTTAACACTATCTACTGTTTACTACTTTCAGACATGGACCAAAGCAGTGAAGGATGTATGAAAAAGATTAGCAGTGTGAATCTTGACAAACTTATAAATGACTTCTCACAGATAGAAAAGGTATGTAAAGATAGAAAACAATTGTAATACATAGGGATACATGGAACAGATTTTGCCAAGGAAAGAAGTTGGGAAGAAAGAAAAATGTACCAAAAAATGATCAAGATAATAATATATTTTGCTATGCTCGTCTCTCTCATTTTAAAAATCCATGTTTAAAATATATCTGGCTTTGACTCATTTATACTAATACATCAAAATGTCCCTAGGACAGGAGAACAAATAATTTATGTACTTTTGCCAAAGTTAAACAGAAAATACATATAGTAGTCCCCTTATCTGAGGTTTTGCTTTCTACAGTTTCAACCACCTGAGGTCAACAGTGGTCCAAAAAAATTAAATGGGAAATTCCCAAAATAAACAATTCATAAATTTTAAATTCTGCACCATTCTGAGTAGCATGATGAAATTTTCCATTGTCTCTCTCAGTCCTGCCCAGGATGTGATTCATCCTTTTGACCAGTGTATCCATGTTATATAGACCACTAGTCTGTTAGTCCCTTGGTAGCCACCTCAGTTATCAGAAGGGTGAGTACAGTACAATAAGATAATTCCAGAGAGAGAGAGACCACATTTATGTAACTTTTACTACAGTATATTGTTCTATTTTATTATTAGTTATTGTTATTAACCTCTTACTGTGCCTAATTTATAAATTAAACTTTATCATAGTTAGGTATGTAGAGGTAAAAATATAGTATATATAGGGTTCAGTACTATCTGTGGTTTCAGGCATCCACTGGAGGTCACGGAACATATCCCTCCATGGATAAAAAGGAATTGCTATACTTGAAAGCCTACATTGTCCAGGCCAGGCGTGGTGGCTTACGCCTGTAATCCCAGCACTTTGGGAGGCCGAGGCGGGTGAATCACGAGGTCAGATCGAGACCTTCCTGGCTAACACGGTGAAACCCCGTCTCTACTAAAAATACAAAAAGTTAGCCAGGCATGGTGGCGGGCTCCTATATTCCCAGCTATTTGGGAGGCTGAGGGAAGAAAATGGCGTGAACCCGGAAGGCGGAGCTTGCAGTCAGCGAAGATCGCGCCACTGCACTCCGGTCTGGGTGACAGAGCAAGACCCCGTCTCAGAAAAAAAAAAAGAAAAAGAAAAAGAAAGCCTACATTGTCCATAAATTCAGGAATGGTTTTAGTAAACATTGAAGTAAATGCATATTTCAATCTGTTATTATAACTACTCATTTTTTAGTATTTCCTATTCTATCTGTTCCATTTTCCTTCTCCTTTGCCTAAAAGCAAAGCCATTTAAAGTCCCTCTCCCCAACTCTGGACAAATGGTAGACCAAACCCACAAGTGTGTATTGGGTTTATCCTTCCTCCTCTGCCTTCAACAACTGTTGAAAAATGTGGATGGTTAAATGAAAGAATTGGGGAGTGACTTTGTGAAGCAAGAGTGGGAGGGAGACTAATACCTACTTCTATTTTCTCTTCTTTTCTTATAATTATTTTCTATTCCTTCTTTTCCTCAGTGCACACACACACACACACACAAATGTCATAATGAAAGAATTTTTATGATCGTGGGTATTTTGAAGTAACATGAACTTTTTTTAAACAGTGAAGTTTAACTGTTCTTAACTGAGTGATTGCTAATATAATAAGAGATAAAAGAGAAAGGAATAAGCATTTTTGGTGGGAAAGGAGTTAGTGCAATGGTTTTGGAAATTAATTTGGAAATATCTGTCATATTCTTAAACACTTTAAATAAGAAATAATTGTTCATTTTTGAAGTGAAGATGATATTGTGGCCATATTTTGAAAGAGTCATCTCTTGGAGATACATATGGATGGTAATATTAACAGATGAAATAACATAATGTCAGAGAGTTGCTTTGAGATCAGTTCGAAAGCGGATGGAGATACAGATGACATAAGACTGTTCATGAGTTGATTTTTGAAGCTGTTTGAAGAGCATATGGAGGCTTATACTAGTCACAAAAATACCCAAGAGATATGATCAAGAATGTTTATTCATTACAAAAAGTAGAATATGGCCTCTCTCTCTTTCTCTCTCTCTCTCTCTAAGAGACTGGTTAAATAAATTACAGCATATTCAAAAATGAAACTCAATGTAGCTGTTAAAAAGAATGAGGTAGGCCGGGCGCAGTGGCTCATGCCTGTAATCCCAGCACTTTGGTAGGCCAAGGCAGATAGATTGCCTGAGCTCAGGATTTTGAGACCAGCCTAGGCAACATGGTGAAACCCTGTCTCTACTAAAATACAACAAATAAGCTGGGTGTGGTGGTGTGCACCTGTAATCCCAGCTACTCAGGAGGCTGAGACAGGAGAATTGCTAGAGCCCAAGAGGCGGAGGTTGCAGTGAGCCAAGATTGCCCCACTGTACTCCAGCCTGGACAACAGTGTGAGACTTCGTCTCAAAAAAACAAAAACAAACAAACAAAAAAAAAAAAACAATGAGGTAGATCTATGTGGGTTTACATGACATCATCTCCCAGATAATAGTACTAAGCGGAACATCCAAGGCACAGAACAGAATATAATGTGATTTCTTTCTATAGCTATACAGTCATAAAATATTTTGGAAACATATATAAGGAATTTTAACCATGGGACTGAGAGTTGAATAGTTAGAAAGAAAATGGTTCAAGTTAGATCGTATTTTTACTTTTCGTTTATAACTGCTAGTCTATTTTAATATTTTATCATGTTACTTTTTCATTTAAAAATAAATTGGGAAGTGGGCTTATTTAAAATATAGTCATATATTGCTCAATGACAAGGATATATTCTGAGAAATGCATTATTAGGCAATTTTGTCATTGTGTGAATGTTATAGAATATATTTACACAAACCTAAATGGTGTAGCCTACTACACACCTAGGCTTTATAATACAGCCTATTGCTCCTAGGCTACAAACCTGGACAGCATGTTACTGTAATGAATATTGGAGGCAATTGTAACATAATGGTAAGTATTTGTATATCTAAACATAGAAAAGATACAGTAAAAATATGGTATAAAAGATAAAATTGGTACACTTGTAGAGGGCAGCACCACTGTTATATATGCAGTCTGTTCTTGATCCAAATATCTTTATGTAGTACATGACTGTATATGTATTTTTATTAGACTTTCAAATATTAAGTGGTTTGTATTTTCATTAGTCTGTATATACTTAATAAAAAATTAAACTAGCAGCATTGATTTGTTAATAATAAGTATTCTATTTCTTCTACAGAAAATGATAGAAACCAATGGAAAGAACAATATACTGGATATTCAGTTGGAAAAGACTAACTGTCTATTAAAAGTAATGCAAGCAAAGGAGGTCTCAATTAAAGAAGGTTAGTTATTTGCTGCCTGAGGAATGCTAATTCTAATGAAAGTGTTTTTCAGTACAAAAGTGATTAATATTACACCATATATTTGTAAAGTATTTTAAGTCCACATAGAGCTTTCCAGATATCATCTCATTTGTATCCTTATTATAGCCCTGATAGACATGTAAGATGGGTATTACTACTCTGCCTCACCTATGAAAAAACATAGAATGAGATAAGTTAAATAATCTTTCTGAGGCCACTCAACTTTCTGAGGCCAAAAGAAATGGCCAATTGAAGTCTCAATACAGGCCTATAAAAACCATGGGGAAAATAATTAAATTGAATTTCTATTATAATTACATCAAAATAAATGTCAAATGTGTCAAAAATGTGTGTTAAAAGTGAAGTTGTACACATATATTGATTTGCTCTGTCAACTGAGAGGGCCTAGAGGCAATAATTCCCCACTGACATTGAGCATACCTGGTTCCCAGATCTTGGTTCTTTATACCATTCTCTAATAAAAGGAACCAAGATTTTTTTGAGACATGGCTGATTATAACACTGAGGCAGGAAAGATGCACAATAAGCTTCAAGTATCTTATAAGGGCAGAAAGTAAGAAAGTCTTCAAAAGGAAAAAACAAAAGGAAAAGCATCCCACAGTGATGAGAGTATGTTAAAAGGGAGACAAAAGCCAACTGAAAGAACCAAAGCTGGAACAACATGAGCTAGCCCAAAGTATAAAATAAACATCCATGAATCCTTACTGATGTAAATAAATGATTTAATAAATAAGCAATTGGGGAAGAAGAGACACATCTTCTGTGCAGAAGAATTGCAAATGACTTTTGTAGATATTTTGCCCTCAATGAGGAAGAGCATGGCTCCACACTCATTAATCGTGGGCTCAGTATAGTCAGTTTCTTTACTATAGTGAAGACACAGTATGAAAAGGGTGAGGGTAGGGGAAAAGTAACTACAAAGTGGAGAAGCCTGACAAATACTACCTCAGTTACATCATTAAGGTCAACATAAATAGTTATATAATATTGATAGTATACACTCTTGATATGATATGATAAAGATGGCACTTCTGTGGTCTTCTCCCCAAAACCCATAACCCTAGTCTAATCATGAGATAAATGTCAGAAAAATTCTCATAAAGAGACATTACAAAATACCTGATCAGTATTTGCAAAACTGTCAGAGTCATCAAAACTAAGGAAATTCTGAGAAATTATCACAGCCAATGTTTGAAGATATAGCCCTAAAAAGTAAAGTTTATTAAAAGTTAAAAGATGAAACCACAGAAAAAATAGAAGAGGAATGTAGGGTTTTATTTTATAATGGAGAATGCCTTTCTAAGTGTATGACACAGCATATGGAAACAATAAAAGAAAGGATTTGTACTTTTGACTCTAAAAAATTAATAAACTCTTTGGAGCAGTTTTAGGTTTACAGAAAAAAATTGAGTGAAATTACAGAGAATTTCCGTATACTCTCTCACCCCACCACTTCCCTATTATTAATATCTTGCATTAGTATGATACATTTGTTATAGTAGATGTGCCAATTGATCCACTATTATTAACTACATTTTGGCCAGACAGGGTGGCTCACACCTGTAATCCCAGCACTTTTGGAGGCCGAGGAGGGTGGATCACGAGGTCAGGAGTTCAAGACCAGACTGGCCAAGATGGTGAAACCTTGTCTCTACTGAAAATACAAAAATTAGCTGGGCACGGTGGTAGGCACCTGTAATCCCAGCTACTGAGGAGACTGAGGCAGGAGAATTGCTTGTTTTTTCAAACATTTGAAGAAGAAATAATACCAATCCTACTCAAACTGTTCCTAAAAATAAAGGAGGAGGAGAGAATACTTCCACACTCATTCTACAAGGCCAGTATTACCCTGATACCAAAATCGGATGAAGACACATAAAAAAAGTAATAACTACAGGCCAATATCTCTGATGAATACTGATGTAAAAATCCTCAAAGTACTAGCAAACCAAATTCAACAATACATTAGAAAGATCTTTCGTCATGACCAAATGGGATTCATCCCTTGGATGCAAGGAGAGTTCAACATATGCAAATCAATCAATGTGTTACATCATCAACAGAATGAAGGCTAAAAATTATATGACCATTTCAAGTGATGCTGAAAAAGGATTTGATAAAATTCAACATTCCTTCATGATAAAAACCCTCAAAAAACTGGGATAGAAGAAACATAACTCAACATAATAAAAGCCATATATGACAGACCCAAAGCTAGTACCATACTGAATGGGGAAAAACTGAAATCCTTTCCTCTAAGATCTGGAATATGACAAGAATTTTGTCCACTGTCACACTGTTATTCAGCATAGTACTGGAAGTCCTAGCTAGAGCAATCAGACAAGAGAAAGATATAAACAGCATCCAAATTGGAAAGGAAGAAGTCAAATTATTCTTGTATGCAGATGATATGGACTTATATTTGGAAAATCTAAAGACTCAACAGGAAAACTTAGCATAAACAACTTCAGTAGAGTTGCAGAATACAAAATCAACATACAAAACTCCGTAACATTTTTATATGCCAACAGTGAACAACCTAAAATAGAAATTTAAAAAGTAATCCCATTTACAATAGCTAAAATAAAATTGCATACCTAGGAATTAACCAACAAGTGAAAGATCTCTATAATGAAAACTGTAAAACACTGATGAAAGAAATTGAAGAGGACACCAAAAAATGGAAAAACATTCCATGTTCTTGGATTGGAAGAATCAATATTGTTAAAATGCCCATACTATTCAAAGGAATCTATCAAAATACCAGTGACATTCTTCAAAGAAACAGAAAAAATGATCTGAAAATTTGTATTCAACCACAAAAGACCCAGAATAGCCAAAGCTGTCCTAAGAAAATGAAAATAAACTGGAGGAATCATATTACCTGACTTCAAATTATACTACAGAGCTACAGTAAGCAAAACAGTATAATACTGGCAGAAAAACAGACACATAGACAAATGTAATAGAGTAGAGAACCCATGAACAAATCGACACATCTATAGTGAGCTCATTTTTGACAATGGCGCCAAGAACATACACTGGGGAAAAGACAGTCTTCAATAGCTGGTGCTGGGTAAATTGGATATTCATATGCAGAAGAATGAAACCAGATTACTGTCTCTCACCATATATAAAAATAAAATCAAAATGGATTAAAAACTTAAATCTAAGACCTCAAGCTATGAAACTGTTACAGGAAGACTTCAGGGAAAATCTCCAGGATATTGGTCTGGGCCAAGATTTCTTGAGCAATACCCCACAAGCACAAGCAACCAAAGCAAACATGGACAAATGGGATCACATCAAGTTTAAAAGCTTCTGCACAGCACAGGATACAACCAACAAAGTGAAGAGACAACCCATGGAATGGGAAAAAATATTTGCAAACTACCCCTCTGACAAGGGATTAATAACTAGAATATGTAAGAAGCTCAAACACCCCATAGGAAAAAAAATATATAATAATCCAATCCAAAAATGGGCAAAAGAGTTGAATAGATATTTCTCAGAAGAAGACATACAAATGGCAAACAGGCGTATGAAAAGGTGCTCAACATCATTGATCATCAGAGAAATGCAAATCAAAACTATAATGAAATCTCATCTCATCCCAGTTACAATGGCTTGTATCCAAAAGACAGGCAATAACAAATGCTGGTGAGGATGTGGAGAAAAGGGAACCCTCGTATACTGTTCATGGGAAGGTGAATTAGTACAATCACTATAAAGAACAGCCTGGAGGCTCTTTGAAAAACTAAAAATAGAGCTACCATAGGAACCAGCAATCCCACTACTGGGTATATACACAAAAGAAAGGAAATCAGTATATCAAAGAGAGATCTGCACTCTTTGTTGCAGCACTGATTACAATAGCCAAGATTTGGAAGAAAACTAAGTGTCCATCAACAGATGAATAAATAAAGAAAATGTGGTACTTACAAACTATGGAGTATTATTCAACCATAAAAAAGAATGAGATCCTGCCATTCGCAGCAACATAGATGGAACTGGAGATCATTATAAGTGAAATAAGCCAGGCACAGAAAGACAAACATCATATGTTCTCATTTATGGGATCTAAAAGTCAAAACAATTAAACTCATGAACATAGAGAGTAGAAGGATGGTTACCAGAGGCTGGGAAGGGTAGTGGTGGGCTGCAAGGGAGGTGGGGATGGTTAATGAGTATAAAAAAATAGAAAGAATGAATAAGATCTACTATTCATTAGCACAATAAGGTGACTATAGTCAATAATAACTTAATTGTACATTTTAAACTTAAAGAGCATAACCGGATTGTTTATCACTCAGTTGATAAATGCTTGAGGGGATAGATACCCCATTCCCCATGATGTGCTTATTTCACATTGCATACATTTACCAAAACATCTCATGTACCCCATAAATATATACACCTGCTATGTAACCACGAACATTATTTTTAAGAAATACGATTTTATTTGTTCTAAATCTAATGTCATTTCAGCTGGATAGTACTTAGCAAAAACAAAAGAACAAATGAGAATGACAACTTATGGAGCCAAGTGTGTAATAATTCACTTAGGAAGGAAGGGCAAACTACACATGATCACATTTATTCAACAATAAAGAATGATATATGGACATTTTATTTTCTACATTTGATGCCAGCCAGATAAAGAATTTCTTTGCCAGTTAAAGATAGTAATAATATTAGTATTGAGAACTAAGTACTGCAGAAAACTCTTTACATGTATAATTGCTTTTAATATTTGCAACTATTGTATGAAATACATATTAATATTCATATTGATTAATATTATAATATTATGGGCTCATAATCTTACAGCCCATATCTGAGCTCAAAATGATTATTGATTTACTAAATTACATAGTATAAGAAATAGCTTAATATTATGACCTCTGGTTTTTAGTAAGAATTTAATAGGCAGCATTTTCAAATTACATAGTAAAGTCCAACAACAACAACAACAACAAAACAACAGTGTGGATTAAATTTTGCAAAGAGAATTAAAAGCCATTATTCAAAATTAGTGAATGATATTCTCGTGAAGAATTTATCTAGGTTCAGCCCACGGCACCCAAGATGACCAAACAGGAACAGCTCCAGCCTCCAGCTCCCAGCGTGAGCGACACAGAAGACGAGTGATTTCTGCATTTTCAACTGAGGTACAGGATTCATCTCACTGGGGCATATCGAACAGTCAGTGCTGGTCAGAGGGTGCAGCCCGACCAACGAAAACTGAAGCAGGGTGAGGCATTACCTCACCTGGGAAGTGCAAGGGGGAAGGGAAT
>NW_016804177.1:0-24582 GCF_001698545.2 Rhinopithecus bieti
ATTTTTATGGATATTTTATATGAATCAGGTTCAAAACACAGACCACTTATTGCTAGTGGAAAGAAAAAAAAAAAAAAAAAAAAAAAAAAACAGAAGGAAAAGACCCTCTCCTCCTCTCTGTAGCCAAAAGTGGGAAAATGAAGCAAGAAAGTCTTCTCTGTTAATTAAGAGGATTACACTAGAAAACATCTAGTTTTAGTATTTCTTCTATCCCTGAGATTCTGTGTTTCTCAGAGTTACTTCCTCAGTAGGCAGCTGCAGGCATTTTTGGTTGTGGCATGCATTTTTGCCATGTAGAAAGATAGAGCATATGTGTCTGTTGAAGAAGGTTCAAGTGAATTAATTGATAATTTGGGAAGCTGGAGTTAGGAGAAGGCTAGAACCCCTTCTAGGGTGGTTGCTTGAACTAGCATTGCTGAATTTTAATTCACTTCTCTATAGTAGAAGTTTCCCCAAATGTATTTTATTCACATACACACACAAAGTTTTATTCAGTGGAAAAACATTTGTAATACAAACTTGCAAATTTTTCTAGATTTCTTAGAGTCAGTCATCTGCTTGTCAGCATTTCAGGCTAGAAGGCACTACAAATTAAATTGAGATAACTGAAAAAAATCTCTGTGCTTGGCATAATTGTTAGGAAAAATCCATTTCTTCTGAAAGGTAAACACAGGCCTTCTGAACAGCTGATGGGCCTGCTGAAGTCACTTTTCACTGGATGTGGGGTAACTTTCAGATGCATAGGCTAGAGGAAAGCTCAAAGAAAATGGATGGAAAGGTTGGGAAGGCTAAAATAAATTCCTGGTATAGCTAATTTCTGAAAACACAAGTGTTTTCAGTAAATAGATTCAACCTGAAACAAAATGAGACATTGGTTTGCTAATCTCTTACTGTATCATACATATGCCACTGGTTTACTCTTTACAAATTCCATTTCCTTTTCATCCACATCCAGCCACATTTGTAGGCCTCACCTTACCTATCCACTCCTGCTGTGATATTTTTGGACTAAGAAGTAACCACCTACTCTCAATCTGAAAGTTTCCTGGAGAAGAAAAACAAAACACAGAAATCCTAAAAGAGGAGTGCTGTCACTTTCCCAATGGCAGTTGGACTCATTGTGCAAGTAACATGTAAATGAAAACCAAAACTGTGCAGATGCTGCCTTTAAAACTGCCAAGAGTGCCCCTTTCCCCATCACTAGCCCACAATGTCTGCGTCATGCACATTATAAAGAAGTCTGGCAAATGGAAAACAGCTGTGGGAAGATATAAACATAATCCACAAATGGCTCAGAAGAGAAGGAACCAGACAGTTGGACCTGTGATATGTTCTATGGCACCCTGATCCTCAGAGAACATTTTTAGTGAATGATTTTGCTTTCTAGCTTGGGCTCACTCATAACAGCCATAAATATACCCCAATTTTTTTTCATTCAGTCATTGATTCAGTAGATCATTGGAATCATGAGACCAAAAAGTTTTGTTTGTTTCATTTTAGTTCTTTAATGGTTTTCAAAGTAGCATCATAAAGAAGCTACCTTTTTGGATCCTAGCAATGTCTGGAAGAAGCAGTAGCTCTCTTTGACAAATGAAGGAGGTGAAGCCCTGTGAGGCAGAACAACTGCTTGGAGCCAACTCTGAATACAGACAGAGGTCCCCCAGCTCTGAGGACACAGTTGTCTTAGTATTCCAAGATCCCTAACTTGTCGGCCAGCTCTGATTCCTACACACCACCACCGAGCCACTTCAATCTCTCTCAGCCTCAGTTTGCACATCTCTAAAAGGAAATAATGATCATTGCTTTGTCTACCACACAGGGCCTGAGAGAGATCAGATGAAATTAGATGGGAGAGGGCTCTTGGACACTGGTGAAGCCACACATGAGTAAAATGACCTTGAAGGGAGCCCCACGTGCTCACAGGGTGGCCCTTGAGCCACATCAAAGGCTTGCACTTCCTGAGCCATTGTTTGTGTGTTTATGGATGAGTTCCTGTAGAGGTCACCCAGCCCCAGTGCCCTGATAGCTCTGACGCATGCGCTCCAGGATGAGGCCAGCATCACGAGACAGCGAGGGGAGATGGGAGGGTTGTGGGGGTGGGAGGAAAAGCCTTGTTTACTCCCAGAGAGTTTGCCTGCCAGGCTCGGGGCCAGGATATCTATGCACTTTAGGTCAGGTGTTGCACCCAGAACAGGCTGCAGAGGGCAGCAGCTTGGGAAGAAATCTAGGCACTGACCCTCTAGCCTAACCCTTCCCCATTCCCATTCCACACCTTCACTGTGCTTCAGCTGTTCTTCTTCTAAGTGAGCCTGTAATGCAGAGAAAAGAGCACCAATGTCAAGATACGTAGGTTCTAGTCCCTGTGTTTATCCACAGACTTACTGTCATATCCCTTACCTTCCCTGGGACTCAGTTTCCTCATCTGTAAAATGGGGGATACTATTTCATCTATATACTGTCACTGAAATTTTGTGAGGGTCAGTTCAGACCAGACTCATGTGTGTGTCTCTCTGTGTGTGTATGACTGTGCATGTGTGTGTGCAGGTGAGAGACAAAGAAACAGAGACAGAAAGAAACTGAGAGAATGAGGGTGAGAGAGGCTGGGTGCGGGAGGATTGCTTCAGTCCAGGAGATCAAGACCAGCCTGGGCAACATAGTGAGATGCTGCCTCTATAAATAAAATAAAATAAAATAAAATAGAGTGAAAGAAAACCTTGGGAAGTGTAACACCCTATGCAAATACAAAGTATTTTTCTTACTTTTCTTTTCTTTCTTTTTTTTTTTTTTAAGACAGAGTCTCACTCTGTTACCGAGGCTGGAATGGAGTGATGCATTCTCAGCTCACTGCAACCTCTTCCTCCCAGCTTCAAGCGATTTTCATGCCTCAGCCTCCCAAGTAGCTGGAACTACAGGCGTGCACCACCACACCCAGCTAATTTTTGTATTTCTAGTAGAGACAGTGTTTCACCATGTTGGCCAGACTGGTCTCAAGCTCATGGCCTCAAATGATCTGCCCGCATCAGCCTCTCAAAGTTCTGGGATTACAGGCATGAGTCACCATGCCTGGCTGCAAAGTATTTTCTTTAAAGCTGACATTATTATCTGAGCTTTGGAAAATTCAGAGAACCTAATGGATATAATGTGATATTTTTTATTCCAAGGTTCTCCGAGGTCAGTAGAGATCTTGCCTGAGTTGTCCTTCAGATATTCTAGGATACCCGTTTTACAGATGTGTAGAGGGAGACAGAGGTAGGACCAAGGAGATTGGGAGGATGTGTACTTATTTTCCAAACCACTTCCAAACGACAGCCAGGAAGAAATGGAATGAAGGAATGCACTCTGATTGATCCCTGACGTAAATGATGGCTCATAATTCAGTTTGGATGGGGCAGTGTGGGGTGGGGTGGATTGAGTGCTTACTATGTTCTAGCCTCTCACCATCCTATTGACAACTCCTGATGAGTATATTACCTTTCTCAGAACAGGCAGGCTTTCTTGTCTTGTCAAATGGGAAACTTTAGCAAAGTGAGCCAGAACTCCAAACTGGAAAAAATATCAAGCTTATTTTCTAAAGTTTGCATCAAACCATATATTCTTTTCCCCCTTGAGTTACAAAGGAAAGCTAAGTTACAGCTTCTCACTTATCCCCAACATCCGCTAATAGATCCATTCCAATACGAATCAACTTATCATTTTTTCACTATAACTAGTGTACTATAAAAATATCTAAATTCCATCATATTATCTGAACTCACTGGATTTGGTCTGTGGCCAAGGTTGTGCCACATAAGAAAAGACCACACCCACTTAGGACATCACCAGAGTTTCAAGGTCCTTAGTCTGAGCCCAATCAGGAGAAGCAACCAGAAAGCTTCTGGCCCACATCTGGAGCAACTCACAATACTGATACTTCTTTAGGGAAGGAAGAGAAAAGGACAGCTTTCTGGGACCTACGCTAATAATACCTAACCACTTACAACCCAGATAGGACTGGTATGTCTGATGGAGTCAGCACATCCCGACCAGGGTCACATTGTACAGATTAAACAGGATTAGGAAATGCCACACCAGCATGCCAGCATCCTGCTTCACCCACTTTGCCCTTTAGTGGGCCTGTGGGTGAGCCAGCATGGGCTGAGAGACCCAGTTAGCTCGGGTCATTCATGGCAGCGTCTCAATTGATTTTGTCATTGAAGTCATCCTTTGGCCATCAGCTTGGAGGCAGCAATGGTTGGCAGTTTCTGAAAAGAGACCTTAGTACCTGTTATGGGTCTAACGTCTTTTGTCCCTCTGGCTCCTAAAAGATATGTTGAAGTCTTATCCCCCCAGTACCTTAAAATGTGATCTTATTTGGAAATAGCCAAGAACCCCAAGGATTGCCTTCAAACCCAGAAGCTGGAAGAGGTGACAAAGGCTCCCCTGCAAGTTTCAGAGGGAACGTGGTCCTTCTGACACCTTGATTTCAGACTTCTAGTTTCCAGAACTGTGGAATAATACATTTCTGTTGTTTTAAGCCACCAGCTTGAGGTACTTGAGGTAACAGTCTTAGAAAAACAAAACAGCACTTTATGGGAACATATTGTTTCCAAAAATATAGCTGAACAAGCTTCAGCAACAACCCTGTAGATCCTCAGGCCTCTACTGCAGAAGCGCATGCCCACACACTCTTGGGGCAACTGGGCAGTGTGCACATTAGAAGGATGCTTTCCCACTCGCTCCTGACTATACAGCACAACATCGGGTCAGACCCTAAATGCCAAGTCAGACAGTCAACGAAGTAGCTTGGTGCTGGGACTGTGGTAGCAGCTAGGGGTATATGGTGAATACGATGATGAACAAAGTACTGCTATTGATGAGAGCAGAGAGAAGCCTGAAGAATGAAAAGGTGGGGCAGAAATCAGCACCTTGTTTTTTTAGGGCCTGCTATTTGTCATGTGATGCTATACTAGATGTCTGTCTAGAGTCAGACATCTTATTGCTACAGAGTATGTGGAATTCAGTATCTTATTGCTACAGAGTATGTGTTGTTAATGTTAAGATCTCTGTTTTAATGTTAATGCTGGTCCGTTGTGCCTGAATTCCAAAGGGAGGAGGGTATAACTGTTATAGTAGATAGTCAGACATAAACAGGATAGGAAAAAGCCATCCCCATCCCCACAAAGGAATGTCAGGTGACCATCAGGTAATGGTCAGGTGGTTCTTAAACTGACTCTCTAAAATAATATTTGGTCACAGCTGGTGCCAGGGAATGGCCGTCTCCCAGTAGATAGAAAACATCTGAAGCTGGTGATTAGCAACTTCTGATAAGATCTCAAGAGTTGAGCGAGGGGACCCAAGCATGCACACTAAGAGGCAAAATGGCAAAGTTTACCTGGTATATGACCTTATAGGAACCCTCGACTAGTAAGGACAGAGAGTCCCAAGTGAGCATGCATGCAACTTCAGTAAACTCACTGAGCATGCAGCCCCTCCCAAGCGCTGGCAGGCTACTGCGCATGCAGACAGCCCACTCCAAGGGAAGAATCAGGGGAGATGCAACCCACAGAAGCATGCCAATGTATAAAGCCCAAGTCCAAGGGTGGACCACGGCCTGGCGCGGTGGCTCAAGCCTGTAATCCCAGCACTTTGTGGAGGCTGAGGCGGCCGCGGATCACGAGACGGTCAGGAGAATCGAGACCATCGCTGGCTAACCATGGTTGGAGATCCCCGTCTCTACTAAAAAAGATAACAGAAAAGAGCGCGTACCGCCGGCACCGCCCGGTCCGCAGCGTGGCCCTGTAGGTCACAGCTACCGGAGGGGGTGGCAGCACGGGGAGAATGGGCGTGAACCCTGGGGTGGAGCTTGCAGTGGCTAAAGAATCCGGCGCCACTGGCACTCCAGCTGGGTGGAAGGCGACGACTCCGTCTCAAAAAAAAAAAAAAAAAAAAAAGTTAGAAAACAAATGGACCACATACTTGAATCTCTCAAGTAGCCCTCTTGGCCCTCTTCCAAGTGTACTTTACTTCCTATCAGTCCTGTCTAAAACTTTTTAATACATTTTCATTTCTGCTCTAAAACTTGCCTTGGTCTCTCGCTTTGCTTTATGCCCCTCAGTCAGATTCATTTTTCTGAGAAGGAAAGAATTGAGGTTGCTGCAGACTCTTACAGACTCACCACTGCTAACATACTTTGGTGTTGCATGACTTGGATGTATTTCCTGGTGGTAAGATACCTCTATGCCTCACCTTCTTCAGCTGGAGCATGCACACCAAGAGGCAAAATGGTGAAGTTCACCGGTATATGACCTTCCTCTAGGAATACTCAACGGGTAAGGGAAGAACACCTCAAGTGAGATGTGCACAACTTCAGTAACACACACGCATGTGGACAGGCCACCCCAAAGAAAGAATCAGGGAAGAAGAGATGCAACTCCTTCCACCTGGAAGCATGCCCATTCATAAAACCCAAGTCAAAGGTCAAACCACACACTTGAATCTCTCAAGTTGCCCATACATGTCTGGAGGCATTCAACCCTTGTATGCAGTTTCATTCTCCCTAGTCACTCTCCTGCTTACTAACCAACCCCCAGAATGATTCCTCTCAACCCCAGTGGCTCTGCTTCCCCTAGCTGATCTCTCAGCTCACTCTGATGGGTGGCTCGCAAGGGTGGGAATGACCTTGGAATCTGCACCAAGTAGACTGGAGACACTAATGGCCCTCCTGTACAGGAGGCTCATACAAATGGCAGAGCTAAAGCCTAAAACTGTTCAATGTGTGGGGTTTCTCCTTGCTTTTTCAGCTGAAATCAGTTCTTTCCCAAAAACCTGCCTTGCCTATTCTCTTGTTTTCTCTGAATGTATTCCGAAATGGCCTTGCACACCCACCAGACTGTCCACCTCAGGGGCAAGTCTGCCTTTTCTGTTTTCACTTCGCATGCTGCATGACTTCCTTCTCTGCCCTAAAAACACTCTCTGTTATGCTTGCGCTTATGGCTCTTGCTGCATTTGCATGGCAGCAAAGACGTGGGCTCCCTTGCAGATATCCCCTGAGACTTGTACTATTTTTACCCTACCAGCTCAGATGACCTCCAACCCTTCACCTGTCTGCTGGCATATTGCTGGGACAGATACTCATCAGAAGCCCAGCTCTGCCAGCTCCTTATGACTTACTTACCTTATGTTTTTTGTTCCGTTACACATCAGGGCTAAGTTCTCCTGTGGCTTTCGAAGCAGTTTGTCTGACTGAATAGGGCCTCACTCTGGGTCCTTTGAGGACCCCCACCTGGATTTTTTGAGTTAGCACCCACTCCTTTGGGAGGAGGAGTATTCTTCCTTTGCCATTTGTGAGCCCTTATCCCAGGGCCTAAGTCCTCTGGAGGTTCCTTCTTGATGTCAACAGGGTAAATAAATGTCACCCTCTGGAATCCAAGGGCTGCTATTTTTATAAGTATATGAAGGCTTTTCATGAGCATTCCTCTTGCTTCCTCCCACTTCCTCCTGTAGCCTCTATTTCTCTAATCAGTTCCATGCCCTTCTCATTATGCATCAAGACCTTCAAGATCATATTCAAAGGGAGGGAAGTCCATCCCTCTTGCAGCAGTTAGCTGAGAAACAGGCTTCTTGTTTACCCAAAGAACATGAGAAATGGGAATCTGAGAAAAGAGATAATCATTTTGTTGCAAGAATGCTCCATGTGAGAGTCACTGTAATGTCATGAAGATAAGGATATAGGCTGGCCTAAGGCTTCAGGTACAAGAGACCTATAGGACAGAGAAGAAGTTTGATCCCAGGCTAACATATTACTATTTGAACAGAGATGGAGGCAAGATTAGGGGTACATGGCAATACCAGTTCATTCCAGAACCCCAATGATGAATAGAGGCCTTCCTATTCACTCCAGTATCTCCTCTGTTCTCAGGTGGGTAATCGTGATGAGATGGGACCTAGGTTAAGTACACGGTAAGATCAGTTCATTCTATAACCCTAAGGATGAATGGGGGATGCCCTGTTCAGGATCATAGGAAAGTAAGAGGGAACGTCATCTTTTCCTTTTTCCTTTTTTTCTCTTCTGTTCTCTTTTTTTGCAGATGGATAACCATGTCTCCCTGCCACAGGACATGCCCCTTGGGTGCATCCTGAAGAACTGGGAAAAGTTTGATCCCCAAAATCTTAAAAAACTAGGTTTCCTTTGTAATACTGTTTGGCCTAAAAATTAACAGGGAGAAAATTATAAAAGTCAGCCTTAGAATTTAGTGTCCTTATGCAGGAAATCCTCAAATTAGCCTCCTCAGTCTTTTATAACCAAGATCAGGACAAGCAAAACAGGGCTAAGAAAAAAGAGAAATGCAGGAACAAGAGGAAGGCTCAACTATTGGCTTCTCTGCAAACCTACCAACCTCCTCCAGGTTGGCCTCAGAATACCCTCCCAGGTAACTGCCATCTTTCCTGCCAACTTCCTGCTTTCCAGGAAGCCAAGCCACTGGAAAGCAAACTGCCCCAGTGGGATAAATGGGAGAAAGGCCCACAAGGCTTGCCCCCTCTGCCACAAGCTTGGACATAGGAATCAGCACTGTCCTGAAGGCTGAATGTTCTCCAGGACAGAATCCCAACCCCTGGTGCCCTTGAGCTGAAGGTGCTCTGCACTCCAGCAGGCTTCCAAATCAGACATTGTCATCAACAGGACAAGGGCAACTCTGGAGTCAGCAAGTAATATGATAAATTTCCCTTTTGGGCTCATGCGCTACTTACTCTTTGCTAATCTCCTTCTCTAAGCAACTCTCCTCCAAATCCTATTGGGTAATGGGGGCAAATGTCATACCCTCCCTTCAAAAAAAAGATTCACACCCCCTTTATATTACTTAAGGGACCAATTAACATTCTCCCACCAGTCCCTGGTAAAGTCTATACACACCTCTTTGAGGCAAAAATATACTTTCAAGATGGATACCTACTTAACATTTACCCAACATTTGAATTCATCTTTTCTTCTAATAGTCCTATTTGTCCTGGGAAAGCTACCTAAATCTTTAACCAATAACTTCAGCCTAGACAGTCCTACCTCAAGGGTTTAGAAATAGCCCACACTTGTTCAGACAAACTCTAGCAAAACTAACTGAACAATCTTTTGAGAGGAGGATAACTTCCACAGTATACACACAACCTCCTCATCTGCACCCCCTTCACAGGACTCACACAGCAACATGCAATACAAATCTTGACTTTCTAACAGAAGGAAAATGACTTGTCTAATCCAGAGGTTATAAAGGTAAAGAGATAGTTTTGGTAAGGAAGGTTATAAAGAAAATAGATATTATATTAAAATGATAAGTTCTTGTCCTAAAGTAAAAATGACTGTTTTTTAAAAAAAGAGAGATGTTTAGAATAAGAAAGTCCAAGTATGTCATAGATAGTAATAAAATGGTTTGTGAAAAGGAATTTATAAAATAAATGTTATACAATTTTAAAGGTTATTAGTTCTACTAACTGCTTTAAGGTCATAAACTGCTACTATGACTCTTAACTGTACAACTCGCCTGCTTTAAAGCTAGGTAAGACCTAAGAACATACAGAGTTAGCCATGCCCCCTAGCTATGCTGGAAAGAGTCAGAGTTTATCTGCACTTTATCTGGTGTCCTTGGCTCCAAACCTAGTACATAATTAGAATTATTTACTTACCAGGTTTTCACCAAAAGTTAAATTGGTTAAGAGTTAACAGTGTAACATGTACTTGAGGCTACTGGAAAAACAGTTTTACATGCAAGGCATGTAAGGAAAGTAGAATGTGCTTTTGGCAAAAGATAATAAAAAGGCATGGGAATATAAATTTTTTGGCCTAGTTTAGAGGGTTAAAGGATTGTTTTAAGTTAGATAGGATAAAGCTGAAGATTTGAGGAAGTTGTGAAAGATTTATAAAAGATTAATCTTCTAAAAGAAATTATGTGTGTGAACATACTAGCTAAAATTAAAGGAGCATTATGCAGCCTATCCATAAATTGAACATTGAAATAAAAGCACAACTTGATTTTTCTTAAAGCATTATTCTGCTCTTTAACATAAAATTGTAAGAGGCTTATGAGAATCTTACCTTATGGTCAAACTGGTTAAGATTGGATAGATTTGTCTATAAGATTTTATTAAGAACTGGGTTTGACATCAATAGTACACGAATGCAAAGGTAAAATTTGGCTTTCTTAGTATTGTATTGGTATAAATGTGTTATTGGTATACATTCCAAAATTATGAAAAACTCCTATAATTCTGATATGACTTAGTATACATTACCAATAATAATTATAATTGTCAATGTTAAATTATTGTGTGATACCAAGGTAACAAATTTCCTTGTCAATTGTATCTTTGACTATGGCTACCCTAAGACTTTTTGTCATCCATGAACAATTGTGATGTTTTCATCCTCTTTAAAAGCTGATTTTCTAATCAGCTATAGGACTCGAACAGGTACTTTTAAATACAGGTTTCTGATAATTTTGGAGACTGTGACATCAGAATAGGGGAAAAACTTTCAGGACCCTCATGGAGAGCTGAAATGTTTATGAATATCAAGACTAAATAATATAAGACTAAAATAATACTTTTATGAATTTTTGCTTAAAATGTTGGTAATCCTTTGTTTTTCAAAACCAAGAAAACGTTTCTTTTGAGGTATTTACAGCTTTTAACAATAGAGTAAAGTGTACTCCTATAAACAAAATTTGGAGAAATTTCTCCAAAATTTGGAAACTATTTATGAGTATTCTTAACTTATGGCAATATAGTTATTTGCATAAGTGCAAAAAGAATCTGTTTTCTTTTGTAGCAGGACACAGTTGGAGACACTGGTTATTTTACCAAGGCTTTAAGTGGAATGACATGCTTTCCATTAAAGAATCAAATTTGACTTACAGCGCCAATAAAGCTCCTTGGGAAAACTGGCCTCATACCTTGCCTATACACTCCCTGTGCAGAATTCCTGACTCGTGGTAAGTAAAGAATGTCAGTTTTTACAGGCCCAGGAGGCCAAGTTATCTTGGGACCTCAAGAGAAGAAAAATTTACCCAATTTATACAGATATTTGATGGCACAGTCCAATGGCTGGAGTTAAGGATTTAAAAAATCTTATCTAAGATGTCCTATGAAATGAAATTCCATCAAAGCCAATTTAAAAAGGTGCCTATATGGCAGATAATTATTCTTGCTGCCCTTTATGCAAATAATTGGGCCAAGCATAACAAGATGAAAGCTTATTTTGCAAACAAATCAGTCTTACCATAATTTGTTTTAATAAAATGAGGACTGGAGAGAGAAAATTATTTTTTAATGACCATGGTATGCCTGTTATTAGATTCTACCCTCATCAGTTGTTTTTGAGTTTTTGTCTCTAATTTAGACTAACCCTGCTTATTCCTGGAACCAACCAGTGATCTCTGGTTGCAGCTCAGATGAAACAAGAGGGATCAATATTCTAATTCTGGGCACATATTGGAATTGGCTAGCAACCCCACACACCCAAGTCTTAGCAGGCATGACTATAGTCACCAGCTACCCGGGCATGTCGGCAGCCTCAGGATTTTTTGGAGCTGTCCTCAACCCCTTATTTTATTTTGGCTCTCACCTTCAGGCCATCAAGCTCTAGATGATCCTCAGTGAGGGATGCCATACTCTCAATATTCAAGAGTCATTCTTCTACAGAGAATTCCTAGACTGCCCATCAGAGGAACATGACAAAGGTGAAATCCTGCCCTTGTCTGCTTTGGACCTGGATGGATACCACTTCCACCAACCTACAGAGCCACCCTGCCCTGACACCTAGCAAGAGGCCAAGACCCACAAAACAACCACCACTATCCCTCCATCACCAGGAAGCAATTACAGAAAAGTGATCTTTATCCATTTTCCCCAAAGCATTGGGGTCTTTGACTCTTGAAAAGGGAAATGTTTCAGTAAGTAGGTAGTCAGACATGAGCAGGGCAAGGGAGTCCTCTCCCCACCAGGAATGTCAGGTGATCATCCTGTGATAGTCAGGTGACTGTTAAACTGTTCTTACAGAATAATAATTGGTTGCAGCTGGAGTCAGGGAAAGGCAGTTTCCCAATAGATAGAAAACACATGAAGCTGCTGATTGGCAGCTTCTGATAAGATCTCAGGAGCTGGACAAGTGGACTTAAGCATGCACACTAACAGGCAAAATTGCAGAGCTAACCTGGTATATGACTTTCCACTAGGAACACTCAACTCGTGAAGGAAGAACACCTCAAGTGAGCATGCACACAAGTTTATTAAATGCACTGTGCATGTGGTCCCTCCCAAGTGCTGGCAGGCCAGACTGCCCAGCCCAGAGGAAGAATCAGGGGAGAAAAGATGTGACCCCCTGAAAACATGCCAATGTATAAAACTCCAAGTCAGAGGTCAAACCATGCACTTGAGTCTCTCAAGTTGCCTCTGTGGCCCTCTTATAAGTGTACTTTATTTCCTACTGTTCTTGCTCTAACACCTTTTAATAAACTTTCGCTTCTGCTCTAAAACTTGCCTTGGTCTCTTATTTTGCTTTATGCCCCTCAGTTGAATTCTTTCTTCTGAGGAGGCAAGAATTGAGGTTGCTGCAGACCTGTACAGATTCACCGCTGCTAACATGATAAAACATGCCTGACCCCTGCCTTCCCATCATGGCCCAAACTAGTTTTTCAGATTTACTTAGGAATCTCCTTGGCCAAGAGCGGGGGCTCCATTTAGTAGCTTGGGAGGCTTAGAATTTTAATGTTGGTTTACACCCCAAACACCAGGTTTGCCTGGTGTTTGTACAGTGATGTACAATGCCCCCACCCTGAGTGGTGTCACTCTGGAATTTATTTCTGGTTCATCTAGGACACCATAAATGTGAACACACATTGAGATTCTACAGTCCTTTGAGGGTAACAATAACCATGATTTTATCAGATTACATAATCTTCTGTTTCACGTGTGTAGATCTGAGATCACACTGCCTGCAGGAGCTCTGCTTTTTCTTCTTTCCCATGGGAAAGATGCTAAAGCATAAAAGATGCAAACGCATAAAAACAAACAAACAAAAAGGTATGCTAAGGGAGCCCAGGGAAATGAAGGTTCACACCAGAACACCATGCACTCAGAGAAAGAAACATCCTGCAGGATGGATACTCCTTTATCAGGCAATGGGGTGGGCAGTGGGGTAAGGTTGCGGGTGTGGGAAAGAGTGCCCTAGGTGGAGAGAATGGTATGTGCAAAGACGAATGGCAACACTCCCACAAGTAGGAGTTCAGGTGGATGGCCAGCAATGGCTAAGGAGGTTGGTGGGAATGGAGAATCCTGGGTGTTCATATAGAGGCAAAGTGATAGCCCTTTCCCAGACAGTGATAGCCCTTTCCACCACCATCAGGCCAGTGCTGGTGCAAACAGGTGGAAGTGTCCAGGGCAGGGATTACAAACCTCCAAACATCACAGAGGCTGGTCAGAAACATAAGGCAGGTAGGAAATAAGGAGCCTGGGGCCCACCAGAAGAGCTTGTGCCCTCTCCTAACTCAAGAGTGGCCAGACAGCCAGGCACAGTGACTCACACCTGTAATCTCAGCACTTTGGGAGGCCGAGGCGGGCAGATCATTTGAGGTCAGGAGTTTGAGACCAGCCTGATCAGCCTGGCAAAACCCGGTGTCTACTAAAAATACAAAAATTAGCCGGGTATGGGTAGCACGTGACTGTAATCCCAACTACTTGGGAGCCTGAAGCAGGAGAATCACTTGAAATGGGGAGGCAGAGGTTGCAGTAAGCCAAGATTGCACCATTGCACTCCAGCCTGGGAGACCCTGTGTCTGTCTCTCTCTCTCTCTCTCTCTCTCTCTCTCTCTCTCTCACACACACACACACACACACACACACACACACACACACACAGTGGTCAGACAGAGCTCCTGATGCTTTATGAGGAGCCAGAATTGCAGAGGTTTTATGTGAAATTTCCTGGATTGCAAAGCACTGGGTGTACCAAACAAACACCACTGGAGGCTGTAGCTGGCCTACAAGGCGCTGGTTGGTGGTGACTCCCTGTAATAGAGGTAACTCCTTCCATGATCTGCCCTGAACATTGGGCTCTGCAATGCCACAGCTTCCCTAGTGACCCTTGGGAGGCACCTTCTTGAGTGATTCCAAATAGTTATGACCTGTCCTTGGTGAGAGAGGAGGGGCAGGTCTCTTGAGGGTAGTGAAGCAGTACAAATGTTTGCATTTCTCAGGGATGCAATCGATGTAAACCAGATAAATGAAACCAGAGAAAGTCAGTGGCTGAGGCAGGGATGAAATGTGTCCCCGTGGCCTCTTAAGCGATTAGCTTTGATGTCCCTGGCAGCTGTTGAATTCCAAAGGCAATTCTAGTGGCTTTGATTTGAAGCCAGTCTCTTAAGATCCATCTAAAGGCAGGGAGTACCCAGAGAAGAGCAAACCCAGGGTGGGTGGTGGTGATGGAGGTGGAGAGAGGGAGTGGTAGTTCCTGTCCTCAATGTCTGCAGAATTACTATGTAGAAGGGTGAGGACAAACTTATTTTGTGTGGATCCAGGAGCTAAACCCAGGGCCAGCCTGTGGAAGCTACAGGGAGGCAGATCTTGACCTAAAGAACTCCCTAACAATGAGAGATGTCTGAAGGTGGAATCAGTTGTGTTTGGAAGTAGCAAACACTTCATCATGGGAGGACTTCAAGCACATGGGAAATGACCACCCTTGGGACTGAATGGTCAAGAGAAGGGTTGTTTTGGATAAACTCTGAAGTCCTTTCTATCCTAGAAATTTTGTGATTTATCTCATTAGCAACATTTTGTGGTATTCAACTGACCCGTTTATTTGGGGTCTTGACTTTTTATTTTAAGAAAATGTGCAGAAACTTCAGAATTTCTACTCTGGAAATGAGACTCTCTGCACATAAAATATAACAAGTGGGAAGTAACCCAGAACCATGACACTTCAGAGGCACAGGTAACAGGGAGTGACTGGCAGTGGCTTCATCTGTGTCTGCCTGGGAAGGGTTAAAGTATTATACAAGCCAGGCTTCTGAAAAACGGGAAGGGGAATGGACAGATGGGATACAGGAGCCTGGAATTAATAAGAAGTCAAATGGCTGAGTCACTGAACTAATTTCAAAGTCTGAAGGTAACAGGAAAACAGAAAATCAGACAATTGGAAAGTAATGAAGGTTTTGTAAAGACCCCAGGTGGCCAAAACAACAGGAGAAGTCGGGAAAACGTAATTACAGCACTGATGTGAGCCCTTTGAGCCAGACCATCCTGCCTCTGGCCCTCCCCTCTCACTTGAGTCCTGCCTGGTCAGTAGCAGCTCCCCGCCCCAGGACACAATTAGAGGGGTGGGGGATCACCATTCACTCAAAGCATTCTCAGGTAGTGCCACCAGTGACAGTGTCCATAAGTCCATCATGGCCACTGACTCCCTCTTGGTAAGAATCTGTCTCCCCCTGACAAAGAAAGTCAGAGCAGGTGTGAATGCTGGGAAATGTTTCACCCATTATACAGAGGGAAAAGCTGAGGCCCAGAGTGGATCCTGTGCAAAGTGCAATGGGGAGGATTGAGGTATATGAGATTCAATTCATTTTTCCCTCCTGAATTAACAGGAAAGGCCCATACTGGGAAAGTTAGAGCTGTAGCTTGTGCTTCTGCTTTAAAAAGCATCATCTCTAGGGATGAATGTGGACAGTCTCTCAAACTCAATAACTGGCTTTTAAGAAACAGAGACTTCTCATGTTCCACATTCTAAAAACCCACCTTTTCATTGACAGGGTGAGGTTTGAGGATGTACTTAAGAACCACCATAATCTGTGTTCTGTCCTATTCACAGACTGATCAAGAGAGCCAGCGGCCTTTGAAGCTGCTTGTTTGTCCAATTTTAAAAGGCAGAGAAAGGCCCAAAGATGGTTTCCCAGCAGGATGGGACAAGTTAGCAAGTTTTCTGAGCCAGGGCAATTGTATCTGTAAAGAACTAGAGAGAGAATGTTCATTTAGTCTTTAAATTTATTTCTTTATATTTTTTTAGAATCAGAAAATGTCCCCAGACGGTCCTTGTGTGATGGACTTTAGAAAGTCATTACAACCACTTCTGTTTTCCGGCCAATCTTTCTCCTCCTCCCTGGATGAAGAGCCTCAACTCTTCTCACCCTCTCCCCTCTTGGGTGGCTCCAGGGCCTCCTGACCAGTCCCTGCTTCACCCCTGCCCACCACTCTATACACAGCAGTAGGACAGACCCTTTAAAATACAAACTTGATCACACTACTGAGCTATGAAGCCTTCAATGGCTTTCCCACTGTGTTCAGAGTAAAAGCCACCCTCCTTACAGTGGCCAAAAGGTGACTTAAAAATCAGGTCACTCCCACTGCTTCATTCACTCTCATCTCCCCTTGCTCACAACTTGGATGGCACTGCCCTTCTTTCTCTGCTCAGCCTCCCTCCAACTCTCCCCAGTGCTTTTGAACTTGGTGCTGCCTCTTCCTAACTCACTCCTCTGTGGCTCTCTGCAGGGCTGGGCTCAACCCAAGAGACCTTGAAGAGGACATTTCTGAGCACCTGGCTGCAGGTCCTTCCCAGACAGTCTGAGTCTAACTTACCACTCTGGGAACTTGTTAAGATCTATCCACATCTTACTTATTTGCTTGTTTATTTGTTTCTAGACTTTTCTCCTGGCTTGACTTTAAGCAGGAAACTCACCTGTCTTGTTTACCACTATAAACCTGGCTCATAGAATTGTTCCTGATACATAGGGATGACTCAAGAAATGTTTAAGAGAGGCAAGAAAGGAAGGGAGAGAAGGAAGGAAGAAATAGGGAGAAAGAAAGGAGGGAGGAAGGGAAGGAGGTAAAAAGAAAGATTGGAGGGAGAGAGGAAATCTTTCTCTCGCTCTCTCTTTTTTTTTTTTTAAACATATTCTAGTTGGTTTTTAGCCAGAGAAGCGTGATACTTAAAACATGAGGCTCAACTATGGGCTTTATGGCCTAAGAACAGCAATATTTGGGACAAGGTAAGAATAACTGGGGAACCCCCAAGTCTCACCTTGCTGGCAGTCAGCTGTGTTGCCTAGGGGTGGGACAGACAGATGCTAGGGAAAGCAAAGGGAGCCGCCAGTGGGGGCAGAAAGAAATCAGTGGAGGACCTGGGAAATCTCAGCCCTCATATGTTTGCAGGACCTCTTCCTGCCTGGGAGACTCCAGCATCTGCCTTTCAATGAACAGCATCAGGACTAGCATTGGCCCGAAGAACCTGGAATCAATGAGAGGGTTGGTGGAGTGCAAATATTTGGGCCAGAGAAAGGGAGCGCCTTGGAGACAGAGCTCCAAAGTTCTGCAAATACAATATCTTCATTTAAAGACTGGTCTGTAATTGGCACTCTGCACACAGTTGTACAATTTATAGATGATGGTATGGGGTTCTGGAGGCCGGTTCCAGGTAGATGAGGGTGCATGGACCTTAGGCTTCGCAGAGCACAAGACTCCTGTGGATGGAAACAAAAGCAGCTATAGCCACCAGCAGAGAAATCTCTTCTTGTTTTGTTTGTTTGTTTGTTTTGCTTTGTTTGAAACAAAGTTTCGTTTCTGTTGCCCAGGCTGGGGTATAATGGCATGGTCTCAGCTCGCTGCAACCACTGCCTCCTGGGTTCAAGCAATTCTCCTGCCTCAGCCTCACAAATAGCTGGGATTACAGGCACCTGCCACCATGCCTGGCTAATTTTTTTGTATTTTTAGTAGAGATGGGGTTTCACCATGTTGGCCAGGCCGGTCTCGAACTCCTGACCTCAGATGATCCGCCCACCATGGTCTCTCAAAGTGCTGGGATAGAGAAATCTCTTCTAAGCAAGAGAGTTGTGCACACAGCACTGGACAATTTGCCGGGTGGGGCATGAGCTCGCTAGGGCATTGGGAAGGGGCTGGTGAGGATGGTGGTCAGAGGCGCCTGGTAAACCTCAGATTCTATAACATTCAGACCAGGTCCATTTCCTGCTGATGCCCAAGTGGACTCTCAGAAGCCATCAGGAGGGTGCTCGGCTCATCAGGGGAAAGTCAATTCCCTGGGGCTTTCACTTATAACTTTGTTTGCAGATAGCAAGCCTTTTCCGCCCGGCTCCTCATCCTGAGCCTTTCTGCCTGTAACAATCACATTATTTAATTTAGACGAGTGAAGTTACCTTAGATCAATTATACTTATTTTTCCTGTGTAATTTCCAAAGCTTAATATCTCCATTCGGGCCCAGCCTGGGGGACAGGTTGTCTAGCAGAGTCCTAAACGATTTCAGCCTTTAATTCAATTGTACTTTTACCATAGCCCGGCAGCGAGCATAATTCTTTTATCCCTAAGATGTCTCATTAGCAATAATCTAATAGCACATATTAAAATATAGGTCACCGAGGTGGGCTGCCAAGTGGAAGGCTTGTCATAACTTTGAAGGCTGGACAGCTGCCTTGGTGGGACTTGGTCCCCCAATAACACACCACCCTGACTCTAGGCTTAATTCTAAAATGATCAATAAAACACAACAAAAACAGCTTACTTTCTGCAGTTCAAGGTTAAGAGCCAACGTTGGCTAGGAAATAGAGCTGTGGGGTAGGGTAAGGCGGAGGGGAATGTTCTTGCCAACATGACGTAGTAGGAAAGATCTCTGGCCTCAGGCACTTGGGCTGGAACCTCATCCCAGTTGTGTCGTGAACATGCAGACTGACCTGTGGTACAGCTCTTATGGCCCTTGACCTTGGTTTGCACGCCTCTAAAAGGGGAAGATACTGGGCTTAGAGCCAATGTTGCCTGAATTCTGGCACTTCTTGATCAACTTGTCCTAGTATGAATTTGATGTTTCCTTTAAATCAACTCATTCTTCTTAATTAAATACATTTGTTTTAAAAAGGAAGCTCAAGTATCAACATGGAAAAACCTCAAGAATATTTGCAGGAGGATTCATGCGGAATAAGGCCAACTGTATAAACTTTAAACATGCACAAAAGTGATGCATAAAATGGTTTAGACAGGCAAAATAAATCTATGAGGTTCAAGGTCCAGATAGCAGTTACCTTTGGGGAGGAGGGAGATGTTGACAGGGAGAGGCAACCAGGGGGACTCCTCAGATTCTGGTCATTTTTCTTCTTCTTTTTTTAATGGCCTGGATATGGTTTCATGGGTGTTTTCACTATGTAAAAAGTGCATTTATAATTACTTCAATGTTCTGTGTGTTAAGCCTCATGCAAAGATATATATGTTTTATATATAAAAATTTATATATATGTTTTCATATATAGTTTATATGTATAAAATTTTAGGGATATACACAACATTTTAGTTATATGTAAATGTACATGTGTAATTGTAAGTAATAATATATACATATAGTGCATACATAGGTACATATACAGTATGTGTATATATTGAATATGTGTGTTTGTATGTATATGGTATGTATATCGATTATTCCTAATAGTATATATTTACATTTAATAATAAATACATATTGTTATATAATTATGCATTATATATGTATACCATATATTTAATATGTGCTATCTAGGTAAGTATTATGTATGTAGATAAGACAGTTTATTCCCAAACTTGTATCTAAGCTTTCACTATCTGGCATCTATGAACACTACAGAGCAGGTATCTAGTGAGAGCAGAAATACTCTATAGTGACAGTGTAGATACATGCTTGGGAATAATCCATATTTTTTAAGTTAACAGTAAGAAATAAAGAAAGAAACTTTATATTGTCATCGTATAATAAATAAAACACTAACATCACATGCCATAAATAGATAACTGTAAAAATAAAGTAATGAAAAGAAATCACTGATAGGAGATTCTAGTTTGATGTGGTTTGGGCCTGAAAGTTCTGACCCAAAGCCTGACTTCCCTCTGTTGAACTGGCGATTAGTAAGTGAAAGTCGTTACAGACACGTGAACACCAGATTGAGACTCACTCCTTTCGTAATCAGGGCTAAAAAAGCATGAAAAGCAGTGGAACTTTCTCCCTCTGTGATTCAAAGTCACTCAAAGCAGGGCCTGCACAGCCCTGAGCCATTGCCCCTTTTCCTTGAGGCTGCAATTCTCTACTTCAGGAGAGATCTGCAAAGTCCCTCTAAGCTCTGACCATCATGGTCTCTAATGGATGGGGGCATGGCAAGAGGTCTTGTTACAGGTGGCCTGGAGGATAGGGAGAAAAAAAAGGGAGGGACACTATTAGCAAAATTGGAAAATTTTGAAACAAAGCCCCATTCCATTCTCCAGCTACCCGGACTGGTTCTCCCTGAGCCTGAGGCAGGGGCGGGCAGGCACTCACTCCTCGGAGGGCAGCCCCCAGCCTTCCCAGACACAGCCATTCCACCTCCCTCCTGGGCTACATTGAGCTGGGATCTGATTCCTTGAAGCACATGTTTGTGGCTCTGGGTCTGCTCTTGGGCCACACAGAATATATGTGTAGCACCCCCTGGTGACTGCATGTCCATTCCTGAGGCCAGCAGGTCTATCCCTCAGTCTTCTCCTAAGGCCTAAGTCTCTCCACCAAATCCTGACCTAACTCTCCCCAGGACATGCACTTCAGCTTCAGCTCCATGGCTCACATCCACACGTGGGCAGTGTAGACCAGCTGCCAGTCCCCTTGCAAGAGTTCCCTCCAGTGTGTGCTGGAGGACTCAGTGAGGATTCCTGTGGCACTTGGAACAGGCAGAGTGGCCTCATGATGACCTCTCCCCACCTCTGTTATCACCAAAGATCCTTCCCAGCCTGGACCTTCCCCTCACTGCCACCCCTACCTGGACTTCCAACTCTTCCCAGCCTCATCATCAAAACCTATCTTTTGTACATCTCCTTCCTTCAGAGTGATGCCAGAGCAATGTTCAACTACCTGCTCTGAGAAATATTCCATAGAGAGGACGTAGGTGTGGGAAGACCCTGGGACCACGTGTCGGAGTCAGGTCTGACCTCTTGCTTTGCTACTACCCCGTGTAATTTCAGGAGTGGAAGTGAGGCAGGGAGGTACAAAGTGGGGCAAAGAAGTGGAGGGTTCTTCTGCCAGCTACCTGGGAGGAAGGGCAAAGCTCATGACACACAGCAGTAAGGGGAGACTGGCAGCAGATGCTGAAGACCTGGAAGGTGGGCAGGACAAAGGCAGAGGGGGCAGAGAAGAAAAATAGAAGAGAAACAAAATGGGGTTGGGGCAGATCCCAGAACTGCTGGGAGGGGTGGATCTAAGAGCTTGAGGTGGGAGGTGAGCCTTGAAGAGGGAAGGACTCTAGCTGCTTGAGGGGAAAGGGTCAAAGGGGATGGTGGTTGACAAACCACAATGTCTGGGTTCAGAAATGCATCAGCCATGGCCTCAAGTTTCCCAGCCAAAAAGGGTGAGCAGCCCTGCTGAGAATAGGGAGCTCAAGCAGAGAGATGGAGTGAGGCAAGTGAGGCCCAAACTGGCAACCGCTGAGCCATGGAGATAGAACAGGGGTGAAGAGTGTGTGCCCTGGAGCCCGCCGGGATCGGGGCTTAAACCCCACCCTCTGTCCCACTCTAGCCATGCAGTCCAGGACAGGACATCTAACCACTTTCAACATTGTCTTCAATCTGCAAAATGAGAACAATGATCGTCTCGTATGAAATGATACTTAGCATAGTACCCTCACCCATCTTGTTAAGTGAATAGAACTGCCAAGTGTATAGCAAATGTCTATCATGTTTATAGTATGTGCTCATCACTGCTGATGCACTTTGCAGTCGCTGATGCAATTAAGCCCTCCAACTCCCCCAATAGATAGATACTATAATGAGCCCAATTTTATTATCATTATTATTATTGAGACAGGGTCTCACTCTGTTATCCAGGCTGGAGTGCAGTGGCGTGATCATGGCTCACTGCAGCCTTGACCTCTCATGCTCAAGTGTTCCTCTCATGTCAGCCTTCCTGAGTAGCTGGTACTACAGGTGTGCACCACCACACCTGGCTAATTTTTGCAATTTTTGTATTTTTTGTAGAGACAGAGTCTTGCCATGTTGCTTAGGCTGGTCTCAAACTCCTGGGCTTAGGCAATCTACTTGCTTCAGCCTCCCAAAGTGCTGCGATTACAGGTGAGAACCACCGCACCCAGCCCTAAGCCCCATTTGATAAGTGAGAAAACTGAGGCACACATCAGCTTGAGGTAGCAAAGCTGCTAAGTGAAAGCCAGGATTTGAACTCCCAGGCAGTACAGAAGTTGAGTGTCACTATTCCTGCTGATCACATTAAGGGATCCAGAGATCAAGGGCCTCCTAAGGAACTAGGAAGGGAGGGTGGTGGTATTTACCAGAAAGAGGAGTAGCAAATCATTACCCTGCACCCTACCTCTTAGTTCCCCTGTCCTTACCCAAAGACCACCCAGCTTTCATTTTGAGGACTGAGAATACAGAGAAGGAGGCAGACTCCTTAAGAACATGTTTCAGGCAGGTGTTCTCTGTATGTAGTCCACAGAGGGTGGACTACTGCGTGTACCACCATCACTAAATAATTTAGTAGGTTCAGGGTCCTGGGCACGAATGCAGAGCAGGACCAGCCCAGACTAGGTGCATCCCCCAGGCCTTGGCTTCATTGCAGACAACCCTGAGCTAAGGCCTCATGATTCCTTTGAAGAGGGTGCAGTTCACACCTCTGTCCCTTCACCCTTCCATGCCCCTGCTCTGGGGGGTTGATGGATGCTCCTGCTACCTCCTAGATGGTCCCCTAGACAGTGAAAGTGAGGCAGCTTTTTTCCCTTCCATGTTTCAGAAGGGACCCATTCATGTCTTCATGGAATAGAGAGCCCAGGCAGGAAATGGCTGATTTTTGCCAAGTGGTCAGAGCAAAAGGAGGACACACCAGTCTGAGGGAGCTGAATTGTCCACAAATTGCCAGTTACTCTCAACTTGGGACAAAGGTTATGAAACATGTCACTAATACTGGATTTACTATTTTTTTAAAGAGCAACAATTATTTATTTTACTCATGAGTCTTCATTTGGGGCAGGGCTTAAAGGGAATGACTCATTGATGTTCCATGATGTCAAGGGTCTCAACTGGGATAACTTGGTTGGCTGAAGCTAGAATGACTGGGGGCTGGCTGGACATTTCTTTCTCTTTCTGTGGTCTCAGAGCCTCTCTCTGTGATCTCTCCAGCATGGCACCCTCAGGGAAGTTGGACTTCACACATGGAGACTGAAGGTTCCAAGAGAGTTGTGGGCAGAGCTGCAAAGCTTGTTTTACTTACCTCACTTGGAAAGTCCCAGAGCATTATTCCTACTACATTCTACTATTCACACAAGGCCAGCCCTGACTCGGTGTGGGAGGGCATTCCACAGGGGCCTGAGTATTGGGAAGTGCAGATCACTGGGGAGCCATCGTGGGTGCTGGCTATATGATTTCCTTGCTTTGGGCATTACCTTACTGAATAGATTCTGTTGTGATTTCACATTTACCATTTTATTATAGAGGATATTGCAAAGGATATAGATGAAGAGATGAGTAGGGTGGCTTTTGGGGGAAGAGGGTTGGAGTTTCCATGCTCTCCCTGGTGCACCACCCTCCAGGAACCTCCCCATGTTCAACTATCTGAAAGCTCAAGTTATTTTTTTAACAGGAATAAACATGCCACTAACACGCAGATTCCTGGCTCCCACTGCAGACCCACTAAATTCAAATTTCTGGGGTGGGGCCCAGGAATCTGCACTTTTAACAAATCTGCCAGAGGCATGAGCTGGAAAAGTAGAAAAGAGGCAAAAGGTCACTAGGAAGAAACAGTGACCTTTGAGGACACAACTACCACTGCATCGTAGAGCCTTAAGAAATGTGACCCTTCATACAGTGCTACCCACTAATTATCTTCACAGGTGTTGTCATCCCCATTTTATAGGTGGGAACGCTAAGGCTTAGAAGCCAAAAGTCACCTAGCCAGCAAGTAATGAAATCAGGCTTTCAACCCAGTTTTTGTTTTGTAAGTCCAAAGGCCACACTTGTAATAGTTATACCCAGTCTTGTCATTTGAAGTTAGAGAAATCTAAATTAAAATTCTGGAGAAGATCCCTGCCTCCCACAGACACAGAGAAATTAAATGTTTTGATAACAACAACAATAAGAAGTAACGTGTATGTGATACAGGCACTGTCTAGGTGCTTTACATGTATTTACTCATTTAATTCTCTCAGCAGTTCTATGAGCTAAGTGCCCTTATCCTCATCATCATCTTACCCATTTCATGGATGGAGAAACTGAGGCCAGGCCTGGTGGCTCATGCCAGTAATCCAAGCATTTCAAGAGGCTGAGACAGGTGAATTGCTTGAACCCAGGAGTATGAGACCAGCCTGGGCAATATAACAATACCCCATCTATACCAAAAGGAAGAAAGGAAGGAAGGAAGGAGGGAAGGAAGGAAGGAGGGAGGGAAGGAGGAAGGGAGGGAAGAGGGAGCGAGAGAGAAATAGAGAGAGGAGGGAGGGTAGAGGGAGGGAAAGAGAGAGAAAGAAAGAAAAAGAAAGAGAGAGAGAGAGAACAAGAGAGAGAGAAAGGAAGAAGAGGAGGAGGAAGAAGAAGAAGAAGAAGAAGAAGAAGAAGAAGAAGAAGAAGAAGAAGAA
>NW_016804177.1:25158-44836 GCF_001698545.2 Rhinopithecus bieti
GGAAGGAAGGAAGGAAGGAAGGAAAGGGAAGGAAGGAAGGAAGGAAGGAAGGAAGGAAGGAAGGAAGGAAGGAAGGGGAAAGAAGGAAGGAAGGAGGGAGGGAAGGAAGGAAGGAAGGAAGGAAGGAAGGAAGGAAGGAAGGAAAAGAAACTGAGACACAGAAAAGTAGGGGAACTTGGCCGGGATTTCACAGCTAGCCCACAGTGGAGTCAGGGTTAAAATTCAGGCTAGTGGCTCTTAAGTTCGTGCTTTTAGCCTAGATACCATTCTGTCTCTCCAGGCTCCACAAAAGCTTAATTTGCTGTTTCCCAAGAATAGACATTAGAGAGCCAGTGAGACAAGTAAAAAAGAAGTGGGAAGATAACTGTAAGAATCACTTTGGTCCAAATGTATTCCTGGTGAAGTCATTGGGAAGTGTTTTCTGAGCAAAAAGAAAAGAGCTCAGACACTAGAGGGCAATAATTTTAAGAGACTCTGAGATGGATTTCATGCAGGAGTTTGCGTATTCTCTCCAAACTCTATTTAAAATGCTGTGTACGTTAGAGAAGACAAATACATGGAAACATGTACTGTGCTATTGGATGGGAAGACTAAACACTGTGATGATGTCAGTTCTCCCTCAAATTGATCTATAGATTTAATGCAATAACAATTGAAATTCCAGTGGGGTTTTTCATGGAACTCTGCAAGGTGGTTCAGAAATTTGTAGGGAAGAGCATGGCCAAGTCATTTCCAAAGAAAAGGAGCTCGAGAATCTTGCTTCACCAGATAGGAAAGTGTATTATAAAACAATGTTAATTAAGACCGTGTGGTGGCCGGGCGCGGTGGCTCATGCCTGTAATCCCAGCACTTTGGGAGGCCGAAGCAGGCGGATCACAAGGTCAGGAGATCAAGACCACGGTGAAACCCCGTCTCTACTAAAAAAAATACAAAAAATTAGCTGGGCACGGTGGCAGGCGCCTGTAGTCCCAGCTACTCAGGAGGCTGAGGCAGGAGAATGGCATGATCCCAGGAGGCAGAGCTTGCAGTGAGCCAAGATCATGCCACTGCACTCCAGCCAGGGGGACAGAGCAAGACTCTGTCTCAAAAAAAAAAAAAAAAGAAAGACTGTGTGGTAATTCTTGGGCACAGATAAATAGACCAACAGAGCAGAAGAGAGAGCCCAGAAAAAAACCCAACTGTACAAGGAACCTTAGTTTATGATAGATAATTCTCTGATGATTAGAGCAGAGAAGATGAAACTACTTAAGGACTGGGTCAGGACAATTTGTTATCTGTTAGTCAAATGAAAAATAATGAAGTGGAATCCCTACCTCACACCCTATACAAAAATCGACTCCAGGTGGACATCAATATGAAGAACAAAACTGTCAAATTTTAAAATATAACTTTGGAAAATATCAGCTAGGGACATATTTCTTAAACCAGACATAAGTACAGAAACCAAAAGAAAAGATTGCTACATTAAATTGCATTGAAGCTAATAACCTCTACTTATCAAAGTCACCCAACAGAGCAAAAAGCCTTACAATGCATCCAAGAAAAGATGTTGGCAACATTGCAAAGATTAGTAACCAGGATATATTATTAAGTACTGTGAATTAATAAGAAAAAGATTAACAAGCCAATAGAAAATTGCACAAACAATATGCATCATCATCTCATAGAAGAAAAAGAAACACAAATGACCCATATACATTTGTGAGAAGATGTTGAACATCATTAGAAGTCATGGAGGTGCAAATGAAAATTACAGTGAGATACCATTTCACACCCAAAAGTTTGGCAAAAGCCTAGGTAATACCAAGGGTTAGGGAGGATGTGAAGAAATTAGACATGAAGAATTGACATGGTGCTAGAGGGAGTTTCAATTAGTACAAACACTTTACAGAATGGTTTGGCATTATTTGATAAAGCTAAACAAACACATACCCTACAAACCAGCAATTCACTCCTAAGAATAAACCCTAGGAAAACTCTTGCACATATGTGTAGGTGACATCTTAAAGCATATATAGACAGTATTTTTCAAAATGCAAAAACAGAAACAAAACAAAACAAAAAAACCAGAAAAAATCCAAATGTCCTTCACAGTTGGGTGAATAAATAAATTGTTATTATTCATACAATAGACTGAATATAAACGACAATGAAAACGAGTGAACTACAGCCAACCCCATCAGCAAGGATGAATCTCAGAAACATGATATTGGGCCAAAAAAAGTCACAGAACAATATCTATAGTGTGATTCCTTTTACATAAAGTTTGAAGAAGAATAAACTAACAATGCATTGTTTAGAAATACATTCATAGATGGTAATATTATAAAGAAAAACAAAGAAGTGGTGATTGCTAAACTCAGGATAATGTTTATTTTGGAGCAGGGAATAGGGGTGAGTGTGCTTAGGGGGTGTGGGGTGGATGTGGGCTTGTCAGGTATGGAGATATTTTATTTCTTAACCCGGAGGGGTAGGTGGGTTCTTGTATGTTCATATTATTATTATCTGAACTGTGAAAAAGATAATACATGTTTTATTTTAAGAGATTCTGAGATGAGAGATAAGAGAGATAAGAGATTCAAGCAGGATTTGCAAATCTGCCCCAAACTCTATTTAAAATGCTGTGTACATGAAAAAAGACAAATACATGGAAAGATGTACTGTGTACACTTTTTTCTTAAGTATGAGAAATTTCATACTAAATTTTAAAATGCTGTGTGTGTGTGTGTATGTGTGTGTGTGTGTGTGTGTGTATTTCTGGGAGGAAATTCCATGTCTCATCAGATTATCTAAGGAATACCTGATGTTCTAACAGACTGACAACTGGATGTAAGGTTTCTGAGATTCTGTCCAATTCTGATATTCTCAGGTGCACAGAGCCCCTGTACAGGCTGGCAGCCTAGTCAGTTGGCCAAACCTCCCTCTGTCTTAGAAAGGAAGCTAAACCAGTTGTGAGTCTTCTCCCTCCATAACTCACATGACTATCTTAAGGCCAAAGGATATATTTGGGGTCTCATGTAGGGGAGGGCAAAGTTCCTCTTTTCCTCCTGGGAGACTGAGTCCCTTTGCCCTGGGCATCTCCTTCCCTTTCTCCTTCCCTGGCTCTTCGACATGTGCTCTGCCTCTTTCTTCTTTCTGTGGTTCATCTACATCTTGCTGATGGAGTTGGCCATTACTGCACAGCCTGAAAACAGCAGAGCCTGAGTCAGGACCCAGGGTGCTGTCTCACAGCCCAGTGCTTTTCTGCCACACCACTGGCCACTCCTATTCTCTTCTCCCCCAGCACCTCTGTCCCTCTCTGATCTGACTTCCCATGGGGACTGCAGGCCTCAGTTGGACTTGCATTGGCAAGTCCACCAAAGAATGCATTTATCTATTCATCCATGTCACCCATGGAAGGACTTTGAGTTTTGTTTGTTTTTGAGACAAGGTCTCACTCTGTCACTTAGACTGGTGTACAGTAGCACAAACACAGCCCACTGCAGCTTCCACCTCCTAGATTCAAGCAATCCTCCCACCTCACCCTCCTGAGTAGCTGGGACTACAGGTGCGCCCCACCACCCTCGGCTAATATTTAAAAAAAATTTTGTAGAGACAGGGTCTCACTATGTTGCCCAGGCTGGTTTCAAACCTGGGTTCAAGCACTCCTCCCACCTCAACATTTCAAAGTGCTGGGATTAGATTTCGGATTTTATTCTGAAGGAGATAAAAACCATTGGGGAGAGACGGTGATGGGCTCTGAACTTTTTTCCAGAAGGTCTTTCTAGCAGCTATGTGGAACTTAAACCTCGTGGAATAAGGGGAGAAGTCAGCAAGGCCATTCGGAGGCTATCACATTAATCCAGGCAAAAGGTGACGTGGCTTGGAACAGGGAAGTCACCATGAGGTGGAGCAGTGTGACGTGATTTGGAACCAGCCATTTGCAGTAGGATTGGATGAAGGTCAAGAGAAAGAGGAGTCAAGGCTGACTCCAAGGTTTGTGGCCCAAGGAACTAGAAGGAAGAAGATGCCATCACCTTGGTAGGGAGACTGTGGAGGAGCAGGTGTGGTGTGGGTCAGGAAGGGGAGGTCAAGGATCCTACTTTTGACATGGTGACTTCCAGGGGCCTTTGATTACCTAGGTAGTGACATCCAGTCTGTAGTTTGATAAAGGCACATGAAGTTCAGGGGAGCAGCCCAGGGAGAGGATGTGAATGTGAAGTCAGCAGGCAACAGATGCTCTTTAATGCCAGTCCCTGAATATGGTCAGCTGGGCTAGGAATTAAGAGAAAAATCTAAGCACTGAGCCACATCTGCACAGGTCGGAAGTCTCAGGTATCCCCAGGACTCTTTAGTGGGAGGTGTCCTGAAGGAGGCGGATTTCAGCTGATGGAGGTCTTATGCTATTTGTAAATCCAGCACAACTTATACCAATGATGAATGAATTCAGGGCAGGTCAGCTGCAGTGTGACACAGGCCTATTGTCCCCTGATCAAGAAAGAAAGACAAAACAAAAAGGAAGAAGGAAGGAAGGAAGGAAGGAATGAAGGGAGGGAGGGAGGGAAAAAAGAGGAAGGAAAGAAGTGAGGGGGTGAAAGAAGGAAAGGAAGGAAGGAAGGTAGGAAAGAAGAGAGAAAGAAAGGGAGGAAGGGAGAAAGAAAAAGGAAGAAAGGAAAGAAAAAAGAAAGAAAGAAAGAAAAAAGAAAGATAAAGGAAGGAAGGAAGGAAGGGAGGAAGGAAGGAAGGAAGGAAGGAAAGAAGGAAGGAAGGAAGGAAGGCAGGCAGGAAGGAAGGAAAGGAGGGAGGAAGGGAGGGAGGGAGGAAACAAATATGCAGGCAAACCTCCCCTCCTTGTTTTCCTTAGTCTCCCCATTGGTGCCATGGAGGTGTAGGTTCTGATAGCGTCCTCAGGGGACACAGGCCCTTGGATTCTAAATGTGTCCCAGCCCAGCCGCTGTGTGTCAGGGCTCCAGTGTCTGTGCGGAGATGGTCAAAGATGGACTCACAGCATCAGCCATTGCCTTTTATCCCATGGCCTGTGTCACCAAGTGCCATGGTAAGTGGAAGTGATGCCTCCCCAGAGATCACATTAGCTCTGATAATGCTCCAGCCTCCCGTGCACAACTTGCCCTCAGGCCACCTGGCTGGGCAGGAAGAAGGGCACCTAGAGAAGCCACATGGCCCCATGGCAGGGAGTCTGGGCCAGAGACGGAGAGGGACGCCTTCCCTTTCAGCCCAGTCCCAGCCTAGTGTTCTCGCTGCTGACCCCCAGTAGTCTCTGAAACCACAGGTGGAGCTCCCAGACTTGTTGATTGGCCCTCTGATGGTGTGCATGTTAGGGGGAAATGCCTCCCTCCACCCTTGTAGCAAACACTTCCAGCTCCATGCCCACACCCCTTATCATCCACTGTTCCTGCCAATGCAGATCCAACCCAGTGGCTTCCTGCTGCCAGTACCTGGGGCTCTGCTGGTAGCCTTTCTCTGGCAGCAGGACAGGCTCATCCCTCTCATCAGACAGGCTGGACTTGCTGGGAAGTTGACACTCTGGGGGCATCCTTCATGGATAGATGCTCCAGTTTCCTTTTCCTCAAGTGAGACAACCCTGAGGTATGCTCTATGCAGTCTCCCCGAGGCCCCCACCAGGGCTGAGCATCAGTTTCCCCAGCAGAAAGTGCTCCTTAATCCTTCCCTTTGCTGTCTCACTTCTCCTCTCCCCAACGAGTGCTTCCAGGATTATCTCCTAAATAAATTACTTGTATTCAAATCTTTGTTTCCAGTTCTGTTTCTTGAGGAATCTAATACAAAATGAAACCAACCAAAGACACCAAACCCAACCAAAGAAAGAGATCTCTTCTAGTTCTGTATTGTACATGTTTCTGGAGCACCATTTAAGTAACAGAATACATCAGGCACTGTCCTTGACCCTGGTAGGGAGGTCTCACAAATAACGGTACAGGCAAATATACACAGCAGTATAAAAGAGGAGTCTGACTCTGTTGTAGGAGGTGGTTATCAGGGAAAGCCTCATAGTGAAGGTGACTGGAGGTTTTGGAGGATGAATAGGAGTTCTCCAGGTAGAAAAAAGAGTGATGGAAACAGCATATTAAAAAATCCAGAAGTGTAAAAAAACACACGGTATTCAGGGAACCACTAGCAGTTTAGTATCTCTCGTATTACTGGAGAATAAAGCATATTTTGGAGGTGATAAAGAATTTGCGGGAAAAATGAGGAGAGAACTAGAATAGCAGGAGGTGTGGTTAAAGAGCCAGAGTCTTGTCTGTACTCCTCAAAGTGTTTAGGCATTATCTTGGAAAGGTTGGAGGATTTTTTTAAATTGTGAGTTATCTTTTTCTGATTGGATAAGTATCAAATGCTCATTGTGGAAAAGTTGGCATATACAGAGAAGTATAGAGAAGAAAATAAAATTACCTCAAATCCAGAATTAATTAAATCATGTTTATGTGTTGGTGTGTTTCAGAGGAGTTTCAGGCAGAGGAATGAGGTGGTCACACTTGAGTTCTAGGTAGAGCTCTGGCAGTTGGTGATGATGATGCAGCTGGAAAGGTACTGAGTGTGGAGTGACCAGCTAGGAGGCTGCTGCAGTGAGGGGTGATGAGGGTTCTTTGTTGTGGCTTTGCAGGGTGTTTCAGAGGTGGGATTCTCAGCACTTGAAAACCAGTTGGATGGGGTGTGGGGTAGAGGAGAGGAGGGGACCATGACTACTAGAGAGATTCTGAGCGTCTCCACCATGACTTGGTGGAGGGAGTAGAGGCTGGAAGCCAGGAGACTTGGGTTCTCATTTCCACTCTATGATGTCCAATCTGTGGGACCCTGCCCCTTTAAGTCCCTTTAGCCCACAGAGCCACAGTTTCCTGACCTGAAACATGGAAAGATGATTCTCTTCCTGCTTTCCTTACAGGATTGTCATGATGGTCCAATAGATCAAAGGAGATAAACACCTTTCATGTGTGGAAACCTACAGTTCTGAGCTCTTGTCCTCAAACCTCTGCTCAGTCTTTTTCCTCACCTGCTTTCTGTTGTCTGTCCCCAGAAGGCAGGGGAACCCACACCCCTCTAGGTTTCCCTTCCTCTCCCCTCTGCATCCTGCCCAGAGGACGTTTGTCATGATTGTCCTTCTGGTACAGATGCTCTAAACACCCCCATGCACCACCTTTCTTTCATTCATTCATTCATTCACTTCACATGCTGGTTGATGCTCTAGTATGTTCCAGGTGCCAGAACATGTGCTATAAAAGAAAGACAAGGTCTCTGTGCTCATGGAGCTCACATACCGCCCAAGGGGGGACATAAAATTAAACAACTAGGACCAATTCGGATAGTGATGTAACAAAGGAATAAATAGGGTGATAGGATGGAGAGTGAGGGTGTATTTTCGATTTGAGTGGTCGGGAAGGGACCTCTGGACTGAGACTTGAACAACTCAGGCAGAGAAAACAGCAAGTGTAAAGGTCTTGGGGTGGGCTTGAGGTCAGGGTGTTTACAGAATGGAAAAGTCAGTGTGGCTGGGTTGATCAAGCCCCACCCATCCCACTTAGCACTGCCACCTCTCTGAAGCCTCCTTGGATCAACAGGATGCTTCTCTTGCTGATTCAGCTCCACCCTACTCCCACACATCTGTGGTCACAATCCATCCTGACCACACTGGGTTATGATAGACCCTACACACTGGTCTGGGAGCTCCTTGAAGTCAGGGGCTATCTCCTCTCTAGCCAGCACTGTTCACGCACACATCAGCATCTGCTACATGGATTAATACATTAATCAATAGATGAATCAATGAATGAGAAAACGACTATCAGGTCCAAATGGCTCACTCCTTTACTTGTCTAATTGTTACCTTCTCAAATTCCCTGACCCCTTATGCAAACTGCAGCCCCACTGACCCCCCATTCCCTCACCCGTCATATAACGTGTGTATTTATTATGTTTCCCGTTTCCTCTGTCTCCGCTGGTAGAAAGTAAACTCCATGAGGTCAGGAATCTCTGAGTTGTGTTGCGTCAGTGTAATCCAAGAGCCCACAACAGTGCCTGGCACACAGCGGGCATATGGAAGAATAAATGTCTGAAGGGGTGAATGAATGAAGAATTGAATGAATAAATAGTAGTTCTCAGCCTCATAGAACACGGGTCACAACCTCAAATGCCCTGCTACCCTGCCCATAAATAACAGAGACGCAGGAGTAAGTGCTGGGCTGTGACCTGTCAACATGCTAAGCCGCTCAAACAAAATTGCCCAACAGCCTGCTGGCCGCCTATTTGCAGTACTGGGCCCTGAACCGCACATTCCCATTTCGTTGATAAAGAAACTCTGACCAGATAGTTTAAGTGGCCTGCTGCGGACGACAGAGCTGGTGCAGCACCTGTCGCTGCCTCCCCAGGTCTTTTTTTTTTTTTTTTTTTTTTTTTTGGTCTCCTCTCTGACACGACGCAGACCCCAGTTTTGGAGAGTCTATCACTCGCTCCCCGTGGTGGGAGATCATAGCCTGGTGTCCTTGGGAGCAGCGAGCGGTGCTCGGCGCAGGATAGAAAGAGAGTGCGCGTCCGGGTCCCCCAGATCCCTGGGAGCCCGCGCCACGCTCCCGCCCCTGCCCATCCCCGGCCGCGCTGTCAGTCTCCATTAGCGCTAACAGGCTCCAGACGGAGCGGGCCGGGCGCTGGGTTAATGCAATCGGCGCGTTACCTGGGGCGCAGGCTACATTACCAGCCCGGCCCCCGCCAGGCACGGCCAGAACCAGTCAGCCCGCGCCCTGCCAGCCGCCCAGCGCCTCCAGCTCTTCCCCGGCCCCGCCCGAACGCCACGCGGCGGAGCCCAGCCCCAGCCCGCGCCCCAGAGCCTGCCAAGGCGCCGCCGGTCGGGGGCCGGCGGGCGCAAGGCACCAGGGATCCCCTCGCTGCCGGACACGTGAGTGCGCCCTGAGCGCGGGACCGAGCTAGGTGTGCCGGGGAGGCCCGGGCCGAGACGCACCAGCAGAGGGCCAGCGAGTTTGTAGTGCAGTGACTTTAAGTGTCCGGGGAGGCTCCCGGGGTTGTTGAAGTGGCGCGGACCCGAGCTGGGGAGTGGGTCGGCACGCTGCCCTCAGCCTGGGTGAGTTCAATCCCAACCATTTGGGGCAGGCGAGAGTGCGTGAACGAGGAAGAGTGCTGCAGGGTCTTCAGCCGCACCCACAGGGCTGTCAGAAGAGGTCTCCGACTCTTGAGTTCCGGCTTGCCCCAACCTCTGTTTCCAAATTTTTCCAGCGGACGCGCGCCCTTGTCTGGGAACCCTGCGTTCGCTCAGCGCGCGCTCATCCCAGTGTCCAAGGCACTCCCAGGTGGTCTTGGGAGTTGCAAGTAGGGAAGAATGGCCCAGTAACCACCTCTTTTCCCTTTATCCAAGCAGTGCCTCGGCGTGCCCCCAGGACCGCTAAAGTTCCTCACGCCAGCCGCATCCATGCTTCTGGCGCGAATGAACCCGCAGGTGCAGCCCGAGAACAGCGGGGCAGACGCGGGTCCCGAGCAGCCCCTTCGGGCGCGCAAAACTGCGGAGCTGCTGGTGGTGAAGGAGCGCAACGGGGTCCAGTGCCTGCTGGCGCCCCGCGACGGCGATGCGCAGCCCCGGGAGACCTGGGGCAAGAAGATCGACTTCCTGCTGTCCGTAGTCGGCTTCGCAGTGGACCTGGCCAACGTGTGGCGCTTCCCCTACCTCTGCTACAAGAACGGCGGCGGTGAGCGCGGGGTCGGGCTGGGAATTTGAATTTGGGAGGTCCGCTGTCTGCAGTGGTGGCTGGGACAGGAGCTGGAATACACACGGAAGGGAAGCCAGGAGACAGGGGCAAATCTGGGGCGCAGAAAGAACTGGACAGGGCTAACGGAAAAAAAAGAATTGGAGTCCTCTGGAAGGTCATTTTGCTAGGCTCTTTGCAGAGTACCTCGAGTTCATTCCTGTGGAAGTGTCAGGATTTGGGCACCCTGGAAGCAAAACAGCGTAAACGGAGGCATGACCCTAAAGTCATGATAGGGGCATGGATGGAAAGGAGAGAATCTGGGGTGCCAGGTTGGGTAGGGGAGCCTGACCATTTGATGGTCTGCTGGAAGAGAGGTGGAGGTTCTAAGAGCTCTTGAAGGGGCACCAGAAGTGGGTGGGATTTGACAACCAGACCCACAGTGACCCCAAATCTAGCACTCTGAACCTGGGGGCAGGAACCTTTGGGCCAGGAGCAGTGGGAACACTTGGGTTCTCTGAAAGCACCTGGGGAGGCCCTGTGGTCTTGGGGATAGAAACACACAAGAAGAAGCCAGTATCAGAAAGAATGCCACTCTCAGGGAGCACAGCCCAGGTGAAATCAGGCCAGTAGGTGCCAAGAACTGGCCTGGTGCTCAAGTCAGGAGGCCTAGATGATTGGGGTGAAACCTCTACCTCCTCAAGTCCTAGCTGCATTGCAGGGAGGAGTGGGAGAGGGGCCTGAAGAAGACTCCAGTGGAACAGCCCTTCTCCTGCTGGGTGCTCCAGTTGGCCACCTGCCTGAGAATGAGAGCCTAGAGATCACCTACAGCCAATCCAGGAAGAATAACATAGAACTCCAGGCCAGGGAAGCGGCCTGGGAGTCAGGGTGCCCAGTCCTGCCACTTTTGTTGGGATGAGCTCAGAGGTACCCTGCAAAGAGTGTGGGAAAATAGACCTTCTAGAGGAAGAAACTGGAGAAGGAGGACCCAGGTCTGAAAGCCTCTGTTTCTCCACTGGGCTGCATTGCTTGGTGGTAGCTGTGACTCTGGACTTAAGGGAGGTCAGAGGGAGGAAGGGCAAGAATTTGGAGCTGGGTAGAGGGAAAGCTCATGACCTGTTCACAGGCTCTAGGACTTAACAACCCTTGCTTCTATGTGTACTCTGGACACTTGCTTTGGGATGGCAATACTCGGTGTTTGCAAAAAAGGAGTGGGGCTGGGCGTGGTGGCTCATGCCTGTAATCCTAGCACTTTGGGAGGACAAAGTGGACAGATTGCCTGAGCTCAGGAGTTCGAGACCAGCCTGGGCAACATGGTGATGCCTCGTCTCTACTAAATATACAAAAACTTAGCTGGGCGTAGTGTACATGCCTGTAATCCCAGCTACTCAGGAGGCTGAGGCAGGAGAATCACTTGAACCCAGGATGTGGAGGTTGCAGTGAGCCGAGATTACGCCACTGCACTCCAGCCTGGACCATGGGTGACAAAGCAAGACTCTGTCTCAAAAAGAAAAAGGAGTGGGATCACCGTAGGGCACAGGTGGTTCTCAGCAGAGGATGCTGAGTAAGAAAGCAGTTAGCTCTTCCTACGAGACAGTTAACCCAAGGTTGGAGCTGACAGATGGAGGTTTGTGTCCATGGTCTCCCCAGCACCTCCTGAGATGGGTCTGTCATTGTCAGATACTCTGAGACCAGATAGCTGGGACAGCAGTCCTGAGCTTCAGGAGCATATGAGATCTAGGGCCTGATCCCTGGGGGAAAAACTTGTGACTCTGCAACTCAATGTTTGTGTCTGGCCCTGGGATGGTCATGGGCAGAGAGAGAAAGGTGAGAAAAGGAGAAGCTAATCCAGAGGTGAAACTTTCCCACCTTTGGCCACTGTAGCCTCTCAAGAGTTACTGGGTAGGTTTGAGCATGGCTGTTTGGGCCCAGGAAGGGAGAAAATGCAGATTCTCTATATTTTTTAACAGGCAGGGAGATGATGAATGAGAGACCTTAAGACCCGCCATCCCACCTGTCCTCAGTGACCGTCCCAGACTGCTTGTCTCTAGACAGTGGAAGGCTCTATCATTAATCAGCAATAATTTTCTGGTTCCTCTTGGTATGAGGCACAGTGCTAGGCTCTACAGGGGTCACGGTCACCAAGAGGCGTGAACCACCACTTCTGCCTGCCAGGAGCTTTAATCACCCGATTCTTTATTGTCATGCTGCTACAAGTTCTTCCCATTGCGCTATGTGTTTGTTGAAACTAAAAGCATCCAGATGGCCAATTTGACAAGTCAGCTAGATGGATATTCCAGAGCTTTCATTGACACTGTGTGCTCATTTAGTCATTGCCAGCAATGCAAATAAAGAGCACCTGTTGTATGCAGGGTACTAGACCAGGTTCTTAGGATGCAAAATGGAGCAAACTTGTCACAAGTTCCAATCTTTAGGTGAAGTTGGCCGAAAACTCCTTCTCCCGGGCTTGCTAGCTTAAAACACAACTCACTCCAAGTTGTTTGGTGGTTTGTCTCTTTGTGGGTCTGTCTCCCAAACAGGAAAAGGCACAATGAGGGCAGAGACTGTAACTTTTTTATCCCTATATGTCTAATGCCCAAGATAAGGCCTAGATCACAGGAATGTGGTAGAAGATACCCAAGAAACTACTGTTGAATAAGTTAATGAAATGCTCCAAGCCCTCAGAGACCTCCAACCATATTCAGAAACAACAACAGAAACACTCAGCGGTAACTAATAAAGTGAAGCCACATACACCGGTGGGGCAGGGGCAGTCTATTCATTCACGGTCTTAGCTGTGGAGTCCTGGGTTCCAGTTTCTAGCTGTATGGCTTTGGCAAGTCTCCACGCCTCAGTTTCCTCACTTGTCAAATGGAAATAATGCTGTTCAGCTTGGAACATTGTTGTGAGGACCAAATATAGTAACTCAAGGAGAGTCTGGAATGGAGCGTGACCTTAGGAAAGGTGGCTGCTGATTTTTGTTAATGTCATTATGATGATGTATGACATGGTTGGAGAGACAAGTGCTTTAGACAAATGCTCTAAAGGCCTGAGGAAGGGCTGCTTAGGAAGGGCTGGGTGGAGGTGGGCTGTGGTTAAAGCTCAGCTGCTCTGGATGGGCAGGGTGCAGACAAGCAGTGAGAAGGGAGGAGATCTCCAGCTGTGCACCTGGGGCAGGAATGTACATGGAATCATCTCAGAGAACAGGAGTGCAGGCTGGCTGCAGGGCAAGCCGGGAGAGATAAGGGTGCAGGGGCAAGTTGGGGCCAGGCTGCAGAGGCCTTGAATGCCAGGCTAAGGGGTGGGGATATTATACCAGTGAATTTCCATTTCTGGTTAAGATGTTCACAGTTGGTGTCAGGGAGGAGTACAGTCGTCCATCTCAGAGTATGAAGTAACTCCTTCTCTCACTTACTCCTCATCCCTTCAGACATGCTGAGCTAGCCCACTCTGGGCTTTATTTCTGCTGAGGCCTCCTGGCTTCTCTGTCTTTTTGTGGATCAATTCTCATTCAGTAATTCCCAAACTAGCCCCAGGGATGAACAAGTGGTCAGGAAGGTGGGTCTCCTGCAATTGCAGAAGCAGCCGGAAGACTGGAGTTTGAATCTGAGCTCTGCCTCTCACTGTGTGACCTCGGGCATAGTACAGCCCCACTCTGAGCCTCAAGTTCCCAGCTATAGCTGAACATGACCTGGGATAATACAAGATTTATTCCTTTCCAATGCCCTGGCTCAGGGTTACACCGAAGCCAGGACTCACCCGGCCTGTTATTTAACAGCTGTCAGTGTGCTCTTCTGGTGCCAGTCTTAACACTATAACCTCTGCAATTCTGACTGTTCTTGCTGGCCCAGACTGGAGGATGTTTTGAAATGATGAAGGTGCCAGTGGTTTAGGCCCCTGGCTAATGTTTTCTGAATAAATTACTGGAAAAGATCAGCCTGTCTGATCATCTTCCCCATGGCCAGCTGCTGGGATGCACGGCCTGCGGGAGGCTTTGGGAGCGGAAAGCCACTCTCGGAAATTCCGGAGCTTTGTTCAGAGCCTTCTCAAACAGCTGGTCTCCATGAGGAGGCAGTACCAGGTGATAATTCTAGAGTTTCCCTTTGCACCTGTGATCCTGGTCTGTGCTGGTCCCTGGGGAAGAGCAGGAAGATGGACTGGGTGCTCATGTTTGCCTTTCTTCCAGGGAAGTGGCCGCTGTGAATTAACCTTTGCACATGGCTGCTTCTGTTTGAGTCCCATCCTGAGGACAGCTTAGAGCTGTGCATTGTAGAGAAATATAGTCTTTAGGTTCAGGGTCTGAGTCTAACTTTTGCTAGAAAGGTAACGACAGACAAATCACTCACCTTTGCTGATCTGAGCTTCAGTTTCCTTACACAGAAGAGGAGAATAACCACAGCACCTTCTTGCAGGGTGAGATGGCATCAGAGACAATATATGTAAACTCCTTGAAATGATGTCACATAATAGGGACTCGATAAATGTAGTCATTAGTATTTTGTTGTTGTTCAATGATTTTAACTGCATGCTAGACTTAGGAGTAGGGCAAGATCCTGATTTTGGAAGTAGCAGAATTCATCCTAAGATGAAATTGATAAAAGGAAATAAAGCTGGAAAGTAGTCCCACTTGGGTCTGGAGCCCAAGCATGACAGACTCAGGAATCAGGGATTGGGCTTTGCTCCATCTCCTGACAGCCTAACCTTATCTCAAAATAGATTCCTCACCGGCAAATGGGGTTTATAATTCCTGCATGGGGTCCCATGACCTTTTGTGGTTCTGCGTCCCCAGCGGACTCTCTTCTGTCCCCAAGGAAGCTCAGAGTCTCAGGGACCCCCAGCCCTTTGGGAGCCCTTGTGGCTGAAATATCTGGGATCCTTAACACCAAGTGTGAAGTAGTGGCGGCTAGAGAGGTCAGGAATCTCCAAACTCAGTGCTCTTACATCTGGCTTGGCTGCAGGGGGCCACCTACACACCAGGCTTGCCAAGCCAGACACTGATTGTCAGCTCAGATGCACAATGAGCCAGCCAGCTGGTGTGGCACTCAGCTGACAAGTCTGTACACCCCTTGGCAGAAATGTGGTGCTCATCTGGGACCCTGATCTGAGGTCACTGGCATGGTTTGGCTTGTTACTCCAAGCTTGTCAAAAGGATCTGAAAGGGGCTGTTCCTGACAAGATTGGGATTTAATAGGGATAAATGTTACATCCTGCCCTGCAGTCCCAAACCCAACTGCCTAAGTAAGGATTAGGCCACAGCACAAGTGGAGAAAGGCCCCAGGGCTTTCATTAGCTGCATCCTTCATGTGAGTCACTGCTGAGATCCATTATTTAGCCAAAAAAAAAAAAAAAAAAAAATTACTAAATGCCTATCATATGCCAGGAATATGGAGATGAACAAAAGAAAATCCTTGCCTTTAAGGGGGTTCATGGTCTGCTGCAGATCTCCTAAAAGTCTGTCATTTTCGATTCCAATATTGGAGGTGTTAATCCCAAATGAGGGAGGTGAGGTCCTGCTCTGTTATTTGTGGGCCGTGTTTCCCTCTGTGATGTACTTCTGAGCAACCCAAACTCCCTCTGATGTGTTTCTTTTAAAGAGACCAGGATGGAGGAAATGGAAACCAGAATCTTCACAGAGATTTTACTAAAGCCACAGCTTTATTAGGAAAAATCAAGTCCAGATCCTCCAAAGTGACCAGCACATGGAGAATTACCACATGAGGAGGGGTAGCCCCACGCCAGTTTCCCTGAATTCCACCCCCATTTTTCTGCTTAGAGCAGCTGGGTTTAATCCATCAGGGGAGTGGGTGTGTTCCCTCAGTGGGCCTGTTTCCAGGTCTTCCACTCAACAACAACAATCAACACAGAAGACATCTGTGACCAAATGTTTGGGGGTTTCTCCCAGCACATCAGGCAAGCAATCAAGTCTGCAGCAGACACCAGCTGAGTACCTCCGATTCAATTCAATTCTGGTGCTGTCTACCTGGAGATAGCATCAGATCTTACAGGTTGATGGCTCAGTCCCACAAGAATGCCCCGGACTTTACGTTCCTATCATAAGCCCCAGGTTGTTTTACTGTGCTTCCGACCCACTGTCTATAAATCAGCGTTCCTCCCACCCCCTGCTTGGGTTCGATTAATTTGCTAGAGTGGCTCACAGAACTCAGAGGAACACTTTATTACATTTTCTGCTGTGGTTTAGACATGGTTTGTTTGTCTCCACTAAAACTCCTGTTGAAGTTTGAACCCCAGTGTGGGAGTGTTGGGAGAAGGGGCCTAGTGAGAGGTGTTTGGATCATGAGAGCGAATCCCTTATAAATAGATTAATGTTCTTTGGAGAGGGTAAGTGGGTGCTTGCCCCACTCTCTTGGTTCCCCTCTTGCTTGGTACCCCTGCTCCCCTTTCATTTTCTGCCATGAGTGGAAGCAGCCAGAGGTCCTCACCAGATGCAGTTGCCCAACCTTCAACTTTCCAGCCACCAGAATCATGAGACATATAAACCTCTTTTCTTTATAAATTCCCTAGCCTCAGGTATTCTGTTATAGCAATGCTAAACGGACCAAGGCACTACCTCGCCTTCACCTTGGGTCCCTCCAGCTGAGCTCTTACTGTAGATCTGTGTACTACTATGATACCTATCAGTCTATCTGTCTATCCATCTATCTGTCTATCTATTGATCTATTATTCCTGGCTCAAAATACCAATACTCCTTGTTGTAACATTGGGGCACTTTAGGCCTCAGAAAACAGAACCTTTCTCTCTTTGACCTTCTCCTGCCCTCCTTCCATTTGCCCCCTTATCTCTCCAAGGCAGGACTTTTCCCTGGCCTGCCTTTCTTGGAGCTGGCAGTAAAGAAATTCTCTGACCCATCTTTCTAATTGTGAGTCATAAAACCCCCATTTCAGAAGGAGTCCTGCCCCAGGCCCTGGGGGAAGGAATGCTCCACAGAGACCGAGAAGAATCTGAACAGACAGGCCTTGCTGGGCTTTCCCACTCAGCCTATTAGTATTACATCATACTCTGTTCAATCATGGTGGCCAATCATGCCTATCCAATGACACCTCCATAGAAAGCCCAAGAGGACAGGGTTCAGGAGCTTCAAAAGAGCCAAACACATGGAGGTTCCTGAGTAGGAAACGTCTGAGGAGCCATCTCAGCTTCAGAACTCTTCTAGGGTCAGCTAAGGTTTGGCCTGGCATATCCTGTCCCCCACTATGGCCGGTGGTTCCATTCCCTAAATCTCTCCACTGCATGCATTCCCCTCCCACTACCTTTATGCCATCCTTCATGTAGCACCACAGGGCATTCTTTCTAGGTAACGGTGCTGGCTGTGGCCTGGGGGCATCCTTTGTCCTGCATTTGTTCATGGTCAGCACTCTTGTTTGCATGCAAGGGTAGAGTAGCCAGCCCCACTTGGGGCAGGGACATGAGGATCCCGGAGCACTGCCACAGAGTCCTGTGTGTGGCCTCCAGCCAGCATTCACGCTGTGCTCCACAAAGCACCCCGCCACACTCCACCACACAAGAGAGCCTTTACTTCCTGTTTCCAGTGGATGGAGCTGCTGCACATCTGCTCTTGAGTATAATGACAAGACATGAGTCCCATTTACAGAGCACCCACTAAGTACCTTGCACTTCACCTCCGTCATCTCTATCACAGCAAACCAGTGACACAGGTGTTATTATGCCATTTACAAAGGGGGAGCTAAGGCTCAGAGAAGGTACATTTAGAAAAGGTCACATAGCTATACATAGCAGGGCTGAGGGACAGGATTATCTTTAGGTCCAGGCATGAAGGCCTGCCCTACCTCCATGCTTCAGAGAGCACAACTCTGCCCCCTTCCATCTCATGGGAGGCAAGTGTGCCTGCCCATCCAGCACACTCCCCATCCAAATACCCTACCACCCTCCAATACCCGGACAGTGGAATTCCCTGCCCAAACAGCCTCAGGCACCCTTCTGGGTCTACATGAACCTCTTGCTGGGTTCCCTCTTCTGTGGTGTGGGCTGTGCTGCCGGAGGTGGGGGTGTCTGCAAGGTCTGTGGACATAGCTCGGACACCTATGTGCAAGAGCTCTGACATGGAGGAAGTAGGGGCAAGGCAAACGGGTCTTCCCCTGTACCTCCACATTCCAGCCTGGAGCTCCAAGAGCTGAGAATTCCAACCTTGAACTTTATAATATAACTATTACAAAGATCTCTTTATCAAAGTAGGAAGACAGAACATGTTTTATTTAACAGTTGTTGATTTGTCACCTTTAAATGTGTCGAAGTGTGAGCAACCCTGTCTCCTGACTAAAGTTTCACCTTCTCCTGCATCCCGATGCCTGCTGTGCTGTTAGGGCACCCTTGGGGAAGGGGGACAAATCTAGCTTCCCTAAGCATGGACCAAGGTTTTCTTGGGGCTCTGGTGCATGACACCAGCAGCGACAGCCTGTAGCTGAGCTGTGTGTATCAAGGGAACTATTCTGTGGATTGGCACTTCTTGCATATATATCAGGGTATGGCCAGAATTCACAGTTTGAGGAATCCTGTCCTCAACAAACTAGGTGTCAGGGGAGTCTCTCTCCTTCCTGAAGCCCCTCTTTGACCACACTCCCTCCACCTCTCCTCAGATCCCCAGCAGGTCTTGGCCACTTCACCCCTCACTGAACCCCTCCTCCAGGCTTTCCAGCCCTCTACCTGGGGTCCTCCTCACCTGCTAGGGCCTGCTCCAGCACATCCCACTCTAAACCTAAGACCCCTGGGCTTCCCCTCCTGGGTACTTGGCATTTGCACAGAGGCTTCCAGAGCCCTTCTGTACCCAGAAGAGTTTCTCATTAACAGTGGGATGGGAGGCAGTGTGGTTGGGCCAGAGGTGATGGGACTAATGCTTTTCTTACTAAATTCATCCAAAGATCACTGCTCAGAGTTTCTTTCATGGTCGACAGTTCTTTTTCTCATGTGGTTGTGTGAGTGTGTCGACATAAAAGTTGTGTCCTTTTGCATAAGTATGCATAGGTGTGCATTTTTGTGCATGCATATGGTTTTTGGAGACTCCCAGGCACTGGGCACTGAGCCCCTCATGAGGCATGCCCTGCCTGTGTTTTTCCAGGTCTGCCCTCACCAGCCCAGCACCCATGCAGCCAGGGCATTCCAGACCCAAGATAAGATTCTGGCTTTGCAGTTCTTAAACTCTTGGACCCTGTGTGAGGCTGGTTGCATCTGGCACTGCCACACATGGAGATGGAGCAGGACCACACGAGTATGGTAGTTACAAGCCTTGCAGAGCAGTAATTTTTAGGGGGTTTGCAACCAGCCTCGGTTTCCAGAGAACCACTGCAGAGCTGTTTATAAAAGAGGCAACCTCAGTTGACTTCACTCATCTCTGGAGCCCCTTCCTGACTCTTCAGCCTGAAGAGTTTACTTCTACAAGAGGAGAAGGAAACACTCCCAGGTTTCCTTCTGCAAGAGGCCTTGGGCAAGCTAGCTGTCCTCTTTTAGAATAAGTTACTGGCCACGAGTAGCTGGCTGTTTTTCATTCCTACTTAGCTATTTCACCACTCTTTGGTCTTCTTAATCTGTTTCCACCTGAATGAAGCTTTGGTTGGCCCATATCAAATGCACTCACAGAGAAGAGCTGCAGGTGCATGCAGACCCATCATCTTCCCTCCTTTTCTCATGTTGTTGTGCCTCCCAGCCAGCAGAGGAAGAATGACTCCAAACTGGGCAGTTTACCTATGTGTTGGCAGTGCCACCCAGAGGTTTAGAGTTGAGGAAACTGGCCAAAGTGAGTCGACTGGTTAACTGGCTGATGTTACTTTTCCCCTTCCTTGGCCATGCAGCAGAGTATGGAGTTGCTGGGGGCAACCCACAGTGGCGAGGTCTGAGCAGTGACTCCTGGCTTTTTCCTTCCCCATGTTCCCTTGGGCCACTGACTTCCATATTCAGGCCTATCAAAGAGTTTTGTTTATTTGTTTTGTTTTCATATATATATATA
>NW_016804177.1:45113-89063 GCF_001698545.2 Rhinopithecus bieti
ATATATATACACACATACACATTTTTTTTCTATTTTTGAGTCAGCATCTCACTCTGTCACCCAGGCTACAGGGCAGTGGCGTGATCATAGCTCACTGCAGCCTCAAACTCTGTTGCCCAGGCTGTTCTTGAGTTCCTGGGCTCAAGCAATCCTCCTGCCTTGGCCTCCCTAAGTGCTGGGATTACAGGCATGAGCCACTGTGCCTGGCCCTATTAAACAGTTTAATACACCTATCTAACTGCCCCTTGCCCTGGCTCTAGATCCTCAAGGGGAGTAGCAGTTGGCCGCAAGGCAGAGTGGGACTGAGACATATCCAGGTTTGAAGCCGAGCTTCATACTTGCTAGCTGGACAAGCAACTTAACCTTTCTAAGCCTCAGTGTCCTCATCTGTAAAACGGATTGTAGTAATTCTCTCTCAGGGGTGGTTTTAAATAAATAATTATGTAAAAACTTGTGTGCAGCTTGGTATATAACAGGTGCTCAACAAACAGTACTTGTTACTTTCACCAACCCCACTGACTACCTCCATCTACATCAGCACACCAGCACCACCATTACTGTCAGCAATGTGCATAGAGACATGGGTCAGGTGGCAAACCAGCCCTCTCTATGTGGGAGAGGGAGAAAGGCAGAGAATGAAAGGAAGAAATGAGGAAGGAGAAAAATGGCACATGGCCACTCCAGAGACTTCCAACCTGGAGCAGTGGCTGTAGCACTGGGCCAGCCTATGACCAATAGACCAGATGGCTTAGCTGGTCCCAGATCCCCCATTTCAGAACAACCTACCCTCTGATCCTATTCAGACTCATGTCCTTCATCTAGGTTGGAATGTTCTAGAATCTTTGGGGCATGTTGGAAACAGCTCTGGAGTTCTTGAGCCAGGCAGACCTGGACCCAAATCCCAGATCCACAACTTACCAGCAGGTTAAGGTCGGTCAGGTCACTTAATTTCTCCAAGCCTCAGTTTCCTCATCTGAAAAATGGGTATAGCAGTTGCTATGTCAGAGGGTTTGTGTAAGTGGGATCACAGATAGCCAGTGCCCAGGTCCTGCCTGATACACAGGAGATGCTCATTTCCCAGTAGTTTTACGTTTTCCCCCTTTCCACCCTGCTCCCCACCACTGATCCATCTTCCACTCAGAAGGGACTGGGTCTCTCAGCACTGGGGCCAACGCTTCATGCTTCCAACTTAGGAGAGGTGCCCTGAGAAACAAGTGGAGACTGATAGTCTGAGTAGCTGAGTGAGTTTGACCCTAGGTATGATGTGACTTTGCCACAGTTCTTTGCTATCTTGAAGCCTTAGTTTCCACATCTGTAAAATGGAAATAATAATGATCTTTGATCTTTGTGGTGAGGATTGAATGAAAGTGCTTGGAGCCCAGAAGGGGACAAGCAAGTGTGAGCTGCGGGTATCTATTGTTAATAGTGCTAATGTTACCATTGTTAAAGTATTTCCTGTTTTCTTGATGTGGGTAGGTCAGAGAGTATTTGGTTTCCAGGGTTACAACACCTTAGCTAAAGGCCAGTGGTAACAGGAGTTTAGATCTGGCCTGGCCACCTCCAGCTGTGTGTGGAAAGGAGCTGGTGTTTTGCTTTGGGCACACTTGCAAGCTGGGGCTCATATGACATGTGTCCCAGTGAGTCACCTTGCAGAGTCAGAGCCCACTAAGCACACCCCGGGCTGCCAGGGTATACTGAGAATTGTCTCTGCAACTCAGATTCGTGCAAGTCCATAGGAGATGCTCATATCCCAGTAGTTTTACCTTTTCCCCCTTTCTGCCCTGCCCCCCACCACTGATCCATCTTCCACTCACAAGGGAATTCTCCCAGGAATTAATTGCTGCCTCGTGCCCAGGGACCCCATCAAGTTTCTGTGATGTTCTGGGTGGATAACTTCCCTGGTCAGGAACTTGAACCTCTGCTCCTTTGCTTCAGCCACCTATAACAGTGGGGACCTAGTGGGTTGGAAGGCTGGAATGTGAATCCAGCTTCCCTTACCTACCAGCAGCACCAACAGGAGCCATTAGACTCCCTTCTCTGCCCCTCAGCTTGCCCTGGGGGTACGTAATGACCCTGACTGGTTATTATGTTTGCAGGCTGTTGTGAAACTCTAAGAAGAATCCAGTGAGATCATGTTTGGGAAAGCCACATGCAACCCTAAGTGATATGGATACCAGCAAAATTAGAAACTCCGTCATGTAAATTTAGGCACTGTCTCTTTTTCTCTGGTCTCAATTTTCTTGCCTGTAAAAGGAAGGGTTTGGGTTAGATTGGCATTCCCAGAGTGATGATTCACGAAAGAAAATGTTCAGTGTTTAAATAAATCTGGTAAAGGCTACACCTGTGATGCCCCTCCTGACACATCACAGCATGCACTTGTGTATCAAAGACTAGGAGAAGCCTGCAAGAAGCAAATCTATTTTGCTTTGCTTAACCTAGATTTTACTAATTTGACCACAGAATCTCACTATTATGGTTATGATTATTACTACCACAAATACTGTTACTGTTATGATGATTAGTATTGATTGCTGTGCGTCACCTTTGGAAACAGCCAGCTGAGCAGATGCCCGGGATCTTTGCAGCTCTTGCAGACACGGATCCAAGACCTGGGCAGAGGGGGCAGGGGTCTGTCAGGTCACACTCTGCCCCTGTGTCCTCCAGGTGCCTTCCTGATCCCGTACACACTGTTCCTTATCATCGCGGGGATGCCCCTGTTCTACATGGAGCTGGCTCTGGGACAGTACAACCGGGAGGGGGCTGCCACCGTGTGGAAAATCTGCCCATTCTTCAAAGGTAAAGAAGGGGTGGGAGGAAGTTTCATGGTTGTTCACAAAGGATTCCCTGTTGCCCCTGGGGAATCTGCTCCAGTGGTGAGATCTAAGGTACACCTCCTGTCATGTGGGGTTCACAGGTATTGACAAGGTCAAGACTGTCCACCATTCCAAGTTACATGGAGAGCATTCAGTGTGTTGGGAATAGCATTAGCATAGAAATTCTGGAAACCTGGGTTCTAATCCAGCTTTACCTGCTGAGTGACCAGAGAGTCTATTTCCTGTATGGGAAATTTTTACATAAGTATCAGAAGTACCGAGCACATATACCACTAGTCTCTCCTTTTGCTCCCATGGCAGACATTAGAAGTTGATCATGGATCTTTTTGAGCCCAGCCTGAAAGCTGATTCATACAATAGCCACAACTAGTTGATAGCAGCTGAAATATAACATGAAGCCTACTTGCATTTGGGACTAAGAACACATCTGCAGAAAGTAGCCAGAGCAACTGCTATTTCTTGGCCCCTATACAGCTGGGAGAAGGGCATGGAGGAAGAGTTAGTCTCTCCCAAGCACTGGTTGGAGAACTGGGCACAGGTGGCAACGAGGGCCAGTGTGACTCCCATGAGCCTCTTCTCAGCTGGCATGTGTCTCCTGAGTACCTCCTCTGTACTCAGTCCTGTGGGAGATACAGCTGGTGCAACAGTCTTATAAGACATGTGCATTCATTACTTTTCTTGTTGTTAATTGTCAGAAATTCAACTCAAACTGGCTTCAATATAAAAGAGAATTGACTTCTGTTACAGTAAAGTCCGGGGATTGGCTTCAGGTATAGATAGATCCAGATGCCCAAATAATGATGTCTGGAATCTCTCTCTCTTTTAGTGTTTCAGATCTGTTTTTTTTCTGTTAGCGTCAGTCTCAGGTAAATTCTTCTCAAGTACCTGCAAAGATGGCCATCAGCAACTCCAGGCTTAAATTTTACCAAGTTTAAATTTTACCAAAATCAAACAAATAAACAAACAAAAACCTCTATAGAGTCATAGCTTCCTTAAAAGTTCCAGAGAAGATTCTCATTGGTTTAACTTGAGTCATATGCCCATCTACTAACCAATCACTGTGACTGTGAGAAAGCAGTGCTCTGATTGGCCAGGTATACATCTCGTGATGGAGGAAGAGTGGGGAATAGCCTCACCCACACCTCACAGGCTAATCATAACTTAAGGCTAATTCCTTAAAAAGCAATGTTGGGTAGGTAAACAATACATCTACCCTAGAAAAAAGCTATAGAACTACCCCTAAAGGAGCTTATGATACATTGAGGCACACGATACTGGCACCCGAAGCAGGTGATTGAGAATAGGACCCAGAAAGCACACAGGGCTGAAATTCCAGTCAGGGAGTGCTTGGTTGGGTTTCCCCAGAAGCAGTTCGGAGACAAGGATTTAAGTGTAAGTAGTTAGTGTGGGAGGTGATCCTTAGAGAGCAGCAGCTGGAGGTAGGGAAGGGGTGGCAGCCATAAAGGGCGTGCACCAAATCAGTGCCACCCTGGGCAGGGAGCTCAGTCCCATCAGGGGAGAATATGAACACCCGTCAGTGTTATCCTGCCCATGGGGCGAGGGAGCTGGATACTCACAATCCAGCTCCTAACATGGCTGCCCACTGGGAGCAAGAAGGTGGTTGAGTGGGCAGGGGAGCTCCAGTGGAAAGAGAGTTATCAGGCAAAGAGATGGCAGGCGCCTATGGACTCTGGCAATCTGCTAACTGTGCCGTCGGCGGCCTGTTAGAAACCGGGCCACACAGCGGGAGGTGAGCAGCGGGTAAGTGAAGCTTCATCTGTATTTACAGCTGCTCCCCATGTCTCGCATGACCGCCTGAGCTGCGCCGCCTGTCAGATCAGCCGCAGCACTAGATTCTCACAGGAGCGCAACCCCTACTGTGAACTGCGCATGCGAGGGATCTAGGTTGTGTGCTCCTTATGAGAATCTAACTAACGCGTGATGACCTGAGGCGGAACGGTTTCATCTCGAAACTATCCCCACCCCCAAATCTGTGGAAACATTGTCTTCCATGCAACTGGTCCCTGGTGCTGAAAAGGTTGGCGACCGCTGTGCTACAGGAAACGAGAGGCGGAGGGAATGGGAGTGCAGTGGTGGAGCGATACCCAAAGAGAGGTGGCTGTGGGGCAGGGCCTGGGAGACCCCTGCCTTACCCCCTGTTCCCACACAGGCGTTGGCTATGCTGTCATCCTGATCGCCCTGTACGTTGGCTTCTATTACAACGTCATCATCGCCTGGTCACTCTACTACCTCTTCTCCTCCTTCACCCTCAACCTGCCCTGGACCGACTGTGGCCACACCTGGAACAGCCCCAACTGTACCGACCCCAAGCTCCTCAATGGCTCCGTGCTTGGCAACCACACCAAATACTCCAAGTACAAGTTCACGCCGGCAGCGGAGTTTTATGAGTAAGTCACAGACCCCTTGTGCTGGGCCTGTTGAGGCCAGTGCTTGATAAGACCTGAGCCAAACACCAAGGAAAGCCACAGACCAAGGAGACACATGCCGTCAGGATGTTAATGTTTACTGAGCGGCCACTGGCCTGATGCCGGGTGAGGGGCTGAGGACACAGCTATGGTCGAGGTAGTTGGAGGAGCTTGCATTCTGGGGGAGGAAAGTGGAGGAGGGAAGATAATACACAAGTAAACGGGTAAGGGAGTGAGGATGTTTTAGAGTGTGTGTGCACTGCAGGGAATGCAACACTTTCTGGGGTGTGTAACTGCTCTTAAGGAACTGAAACCAGGTATGTGGGAAAAATCAATCCTGGAGGGAAAAGAACGGTTGCGTGGGTAGTCAGGGCAGACCCCTCTGAGGAGGTGACACGGGAACTGATGACGTCAGAGAAGGGAAGAGCTGGGGCTCAAGGGCAGGCGATGAGCTGCAGGTTGAACCCAAGTTGATCTGACCCTGAAGCTGTAGTCTGACTCACCCTGGGCTGCTGTCCCTCTGGAGTTCCTGTGGGGGAACATAATCAGAGCCTGGAGAAAATTCAAGAAGTGGGAAGCAGGCCAGCTGTTGGCAACTCTGGGAAATTATCTGGACCATGTGTGCATGAGAAGCCCTGGCCGTTGGTGCAAGACAGAATATCATTTAAAAAAAGAAACTTTTATGTTGAAATACTATTATACAAAACAAGTAGTAAAAATAGTGCATATACCCATCACCCAGTTTCCCCTAGTGTTGACGCCTTGGGTAACCATGGTATGAGTTTGAAACCAGAAAATTAGTATTGATACACTGTTAGCTAACAAGCTGCAGACCTTATTTGAATTTCACCGATTTTCCCACTCATGTCCTTTTCTGGTATTTAATTGCCACGTTTCTTTAATCTTCTCCAGTCTTTGCTCTTCGTTGATTTTCATGACCTTGACACTTGAAAAGTACTGGCCAGGTATTTTGTGAAATATTGATTTGAGTTTGTTTGTTGTTTTCTCATAATTAAACTGAGGTTATGCATTTTGGCAAGATTATCCTAGAAAGGATGCTGTGCCCTCCTCAGTGCATTCCATCAGGGGTGGGGAGACATGCTATCAATGTCTTGTTGCTTGTGATGTTAACCTTGCACACTTGATTAAGGTGGAGATTGCCAGCTTCTTCCTGTGTAGAGAAAGTTATTTTCTTTTTTTAAGTAATAAGTGTCTTTTAGGGACATACATTGAGTTTATACAAATATCTTGATTCTCATTTTTGTCCACATTTCTTAGCATTCATTGATGATTCTTGCAAGTAAGGACTATTACCATCATGTTTATCTACTTATAATTTCCATCATTCCTTCTATTTTATTTTATTTTTTTATTTTTTGAGACAGAGTCTTGCTCTGTCACCCAGGCTGGAGTACAGTGGCACCATCTCGGCACACTGCAACCTCCACTTCCCACATTTAAGTGATTCTCCTGCCTCAACCCCCTGAGTAGCTGGGATTACAAGTGTGCACCACCATGCCTGGCTAATTTTTGTATTTTTAATAGAGATGGTCTCGGACTCCTGACCTCAGGTGATCCACCCGTTTTGGCCTCCCAAAGTGCTGGGATTACAGGCGTGAGCCACCACAGACAGCCTATCATTCCTTCTAGATTAGTTGATTGGAATTCTTCTTTAAGGAAGAATTGTCCCTTCTCCCCTATTTATTTATTTATTCAGTTATTCATTTATATCAGTATGAGCCCCTGGATATTTATTTTATTCTGTGGTCTTAATCCATAACTGTTATTGTTGTTGTTATTATTATTATTTTATTTCAACTTTCATTTTAGATTTGGGGTACACAAGCAGGTTGTTACATGGGTACATTGCATGATGCTGAGGTTTCGGGTGTGATTGAACCTGCCACCCAGGTACTATGCTCAAAACTACCTAATGAGCATAGTACACAATAGGTAGTTTTTCAACTCTTGTCCCCCTCCCTCCCTCCCTCCTCACTCTTGTTGTCCTCAGTGTCTACTGTTCCTGTCTTTATGTCCATGTGTACTCAGTATTTAGCTCCCACTTATAAGAACATGCAGTATTTGGTTTTCTGTTCCTGGATTAATTTACTTAGGATAATGGCCTCCAGCCACATCCATGTCCCTGCAGAGGACATGATTTTGTCCTTTTTGTGGCTGCATAATATTCCGTGGTATATATGTACCACATTTTCTTTTTCTTTCTCTTCTTTTTTTTTTTAAGACCGAGTCTCTCTCTGTCACTCAGGCTGGAGTGCAGTGGTACGATCTTGGCTCACTGCAACCTCTGCATCCTGGGTTCGAGTGATTCTCCTACCTCAGTCTCCCAAGTAGCTGGAATTACAGGCACCCACCACTACGCCCAGCTAATTTTTGAATTTTTAGTAGAGACGAAGTTTCACCATGTTGGCTACGCTGGTCTCAAACTCCTGACCTCAGGTGATCCACCTGCCTCGGCCTCCCAAAGTGCTGGGATTACAGGCATGAGCCATTGCACCTGGCCACCACATTTTCTTTGCTATTTTGAGTAGTGCTGCAGTGAACATCCACACGCAGGTGTCTTTTTGGTAGAATGATTCATCTTCCTTTGGGTAGATGCCCAGTAGTGGGATTGCTGGGTCGAATGGTAGTTCTATTTTTAGTTCTTAGAGAAATCTCCAAACTGCTTTCCACACTGGCTTAACTAATTTACATTCCCACCAACCGTGTATAAGCTTTCCCTTTACTCTGCAGCCTTACCAGCATCTGTTATTTTTTGATTTTTTAATAGCCATTCTGTTGGGTGTGAGCTCATAACCATCATTATTTAATTTGTGGCTTCCCTGAATCCTCTCAGCCTCTACTTCATCCATTTATGTCCTTGAGGAGGGTGATGACTGACTTGTTTTCAGCCACCTGATTTAAAATGTTTGCATAGCGCTCTGTGCACAATGTAGCTAGCATCCATTGTCTTCATCCCTCAGGCATGGGTCAGTTCCATTTCATCAATCCCTACATAAACATGCTAGCAGGTAAGCAGAAAGTACCTGTTACAAGCTGTGGGGCAGACAGGATAGATTCCCCCTGAACTCCACCCTCAGGGCACTCATGGTCTAGAGCAGAGGTCCCCAAACTTTTCTGCTTAAGATCATAGAGTAAATATTACAGAATTTGCGGGCTACATATGTTCCTATTGCATGTTCTTTGTTTTATTTTACCTCTAAAAACCATTCTTATCTCACAGGTCATAGCTAACCAGTCCATAGCTCAGATTTGGCCTGGGGGCCATGGTGTGCTGAGTCCTGGCCTAGTGCAAGATTTCCCAGTAAAACTTCCCGCCATGATAGAAATGGTCTATATCTGTGCAATCCACCACAGTACCCACTTGCCATAGGCAGTTACCAAACAGTTGAAATGTGGCTAGTGTGACTGATGAGCTGTATTTCTAATTTAATTTTAATTTATTTACCTTTAAATAGACATATGTGGCCAGTGCAAAAAAGTGTGAAAAAAAAAAAAAAAAAAACCATATTCACAAACAACAAAACTTTAGTGCTCCTCTCCTTCAGTCCTATGGATTCCCCAAGCCCAGAACCTGGGAATGAGTCCTGATTATCTGGAGATGGGGGTTATCCTGGGACCATCTCTTTCCCTGCCATCTTGGTGCAGCAGGGCCAAGGGGATTTAGTTTGGTTGAAAGTGACCTCTGAAAAGTCTACTGCCTCCTCAGGGAGTCAGTGTTCTCAGGATCCAGGAAATATCCTCATGGTTCACTGCAGAGAATTTGCTAAGGGTCCTGTACCTGCATCCACCTGTCTTCATCGGTGATTTCCATGGACTTCTAACGTGCATGTGTAAAATTGTGTGTTTTAGAATTTTCTTGGAGAGGGTCTATAGTTAAGTTGTCATCAAATTCTCAAATACCTCTCCAGCCCTCCTGGAGGATCTGAACCACTGCTGTCACTGAACGTGAGCATCTGCTGTAAGAAACCTGTCTTCCTCACCATCACATTAATAGCTAACCTCTTACCATGTGTATGAGGTTTTCTGCTAACTTCCTTGTATGTATTATTTCGATTTAAGCCTCACACCCACCTAATGAGGTTTCTGTAACTCTTATCCTCGTCACACTCTTGGGGAGGCTTCATTTCGCAGTTGAGACAGCAAAGTTCACAACCACACAACTATTACCGCACAGAGCCAAGATTTGGACCCAGCCAGCATGCATTTGCAAGACCCTGAGAACGGGCATCTCCTTCCATTTTGCACTGTAGGAGCTTACTTCTCCTCACTCTAACCCCAGCCCTGCCTGGCAGGGGAACTTCACAGCATGCACCCTTAACCTCTGTGTTGTATCGGCCTCTATCCATTATACATGTTTGTTATTATGCAGAAATATTGTCATGGTCACACATCATATTTACCCAGTTTAGATTGCATCCCAGCCATAGTGCAAAGCACCCTTTCTATACTATATTTTAATCCTGACCACAGTGGTCTAAAATTCTTTTTTTGAATGAGAAAACAGGCACAAATCAGTAAGTGACTTGTCCAAGGTCATAGAGTTTAGAAGTGGCATTAAAAGTTGGTTTGGACGTAGGTAGTCTATCTCCAAAGCCCAAGATCTTAGCCCAGCGTTCTAAACCTTAACTGCACATCAGAATCACCTGGAGAGCATGGAGGCCTGGATTCTACATCCAGAGATTCTGATTTCATTGGTCCGGGTACAACCAGGGCACAGAAATTTCCATCAATAGCCCCTCCTGCAATTCTAACATCCAGCCAATGTTGGAAGCCCCTGTTTACTCACTGCACTCTACTGTCTTGGAGTAAGACTCCTGCTAGAGTCAGGCTGACATCTCTTTAGTCTCATGTCATGGAAAATCTAGGGCATCCTTCAATCTTCTGAGGAGGAGCATGGTCTCAGAAAATTCCAGAACCATCAGAGAGCTTGCAGGTGGGGGTTTTAGGCCTTTCTGCCTCATGAACATGGTTTGGAGGGGAAGGTGGTAAAGAATAGTGGAGCAGAGAGTGCTGCCGACACATGTGATTGGTTGAACGCTCTCCCCCTCATCCTCCCATGAAGGAAAAAGCATGATTTTCTTTTACTCTTGGCAACCCTTGTTTTGTAAGTTAAATTGGGAAATGATAACTTTGTCTCTAGTCCAGTTTGCATTTGATTCCTCCTCTGATGTCTTCATGGCTAGTATGTCGGCCCCAGCAGAGACACCCAACAGGAGGGAGAGGTGAGATAGGTTTTGAGACCCTACTTACTTTAATTACAGCCCTAAGCTTCCTCCAAGCTCAGCTGTAAGCAGAGAGTGGTGGGAAAAGATGGCCTCCTCATGCACTGGGCTGAAAGGGTTGGGGGATCCAGGTAGAACTGAATGCAGGGTTTTTTGTTTGTTTGTTTTTTTAAAAGAGATGGGGTCTTGCTCTGTCACCCAGTGGCACAGTCTCGGCTCAGTGCAGCCTTGACCTCCCAGGCTCAAGTAATCCTCCCACCTCAGCCTCCCAAGTAGCTGGGACTACAAGCATGCACCACCACGCCTGGCTAACTTTCTGTATTTTTTGTAGAGATGGGGTTTCATCGTGTTGCACAGGCAGGTCTTGAACTCCTGGGCTCAGGCAATCCACCCACGTTGGCCTCCCAAAGTGATGGGATTACAGGTGTTAGCCACCTCACCCAGCCTACAGGGCTTATTTTAGGAGCCTTCTGCCCTACAGATCTTCCCTCTTTTTTTCCTCTCCTTCACCTTTCCTCCACTAACCATGCAAACCTTCATTGCTACCATCAGCCAAGCACTGAGGATCTCCTCACATCCAAATCCCATTTAATCTTCACAGTTCATGGAGGTGGAAATTATTCCCATTTTACAGATAAGAGAGTAGAGGCTCGGGATTTAGGTAAGTGGCGGAGCTGGGAGTGCAGGGGCCTGGTCATGCATGAAGATAGGAGTTCTTCTCACACCGCCCTTTCTTGCCTGGAGCCTGCCTCTGTGCTTTGTAATGCACAGCACTGTCATCAGCTGCCTCTGGACTTTTTTTTAATGGCATGCTGCCCTTTTTTCTAAATGTTTCTGCTTGAAAAACGTCCCCTCAACTCAGTTTGGGAACCCAGTGAGTGGGACTTGCAGTGCCAATCCTGAGGAAATAGAAAATTTTTTTCTCTTTCCCCAAACCTCCTGGCCAATTCTGTTATCACCCTGTACTCATTTAGGCTGATGGACTGAGCATATCATTCAAGGGAACAAAACTGCTATTCTCCCCAGGCTCTGGGCCCAAAGCCAAGCAGCCCCACGCTAAAAGAAACTGCAGCTCTGTAACTTTATCTGTAAAAGGCCACCTTTGGTGAACATGTGCCTAGCAACAGAAAACTTCCACCCCATGCCGGTCTCTGGTGAGGAAGAAAAGTCTCCCTCCACCCTAGTATTAATCATCTGTGCTAAATATCAAGTGAGAAATTGAGCTTTTTTGGCGTGTAGACTTCAGAAAGCCTGGATGGTACACTTAACGATGATTCATTTTCATTAAACTTCTGGAAAACTAGAACAAGTTTCTTGTACTAACCCCCAAGGCTTGGGCCTGCTGGGGAGAGGGGGCTGGATTCTCATTGCTTTTCTTGGGCGTAAGCTTGGGAGTCCAGATCTTTTCACTGATGAAATACCTAAACAACCTCTACAACCCTGAAAGTGGACTTTGCATGCATGGGGCATCAGCTGGGCCTGTTGGGGGGCATTTCAACCATGAGATTGGACACCAGAGGCATTTTGGCAAGTTTCAGGGGAAGGACGATTGGTTCCATGCTTCCCCCCACCCCATTATTTGGATAGTCAAGTCAACCAAATGACAATTGACATTATTCAACACCTGTCCCATAAAACCACAGGAAGTAGTGGAATTAAGCATCAGATAGGGTCATTATACGCCTCTGGTTCTCTTTTTTTTTTTTGAGGCAGATTCTCACTCTGTCACCCAGTGGCTCAATCTTGGCTATTGCAACCTCTGCCTCCCAGGTTCAAGTGACTCTCCTGCCTCAGCCTCCCAAGCAGCTGGGACTACAGGTGCACGCCACCACACCTGGCTAATTTTTGTATTTTTAGCAGAGGAGAGTTTCACCATGTTGACCAGACTGGTCTCGAACTCCTGATCTCAAGGATCCACCCGCCTTGGCCTCCTGACATGCTGGGATTGTAGGTGTGAGCCACCGCATCCAGCCTGGTCCTCTGTCTTTTTAAATATGCCTATGCCCTGCCACCCTTTCCTCTGCTTTCTCTCTCTCTCTTAGGACATAGCAGAGGGGTCTAAGTCAGGGGATCATTTTGAATTGAGATGAGGATGAGAAGTTTGCCAGGTAGACAAATTGGGCTCGGACGTGTGTTCTGGCTGAAGGAACAGAAGGTCCCAGGCCCAGAGCCATGGATGCACCCTATGACCAGGGACTGACAAGTAGCTTGCTGCTGCCAGGGGTGAAAGGCAGGGTGTGGCAAGGCCGGGGATGAACTTGGCACGGGATGGACTATGGAAGGCCTCAGATTCTGAGAGACTTACATTGTTATCCTCTGGACCTCGATGCTTTCAACTTTTTCGGTTGGATGATTCTTTGTTGGGGGACAGGGGTGCACACTGTCTTGTGTATCTGTGATGTTTAGCAGCATCCCTGGCCTCTACCCTCTAGGTGCCAGCAGCTTCTCCCTCCTCTCCAGATGTAACAACCAAAAATGTCTCTCTAGACATGCCAAATGTCCCTGGAAGGCAAGGGCAAAGTTGCCCCCAGTGAGAACCACTGTTTTAGGTGCTAAGAAGCCTCTAAGGCTTTGGAGGCAGGAGAGTGGCAAGGTTAGAACAGCACTTGGGATGGATGGTTCTGCAGTGGCACAGACAGTGGATGTAAGGGGGCTGACAGGAGGCAGAGAGACTGGATTTGGGAGAGGGTGGGAGTCATTTACAGTAACTCTGGAAGGACAGTGTATTAGTCAGTGTTCTCTAGAGGGACAGACTAATGATATACATCTCATATGAGTTTATTAAGTCATATTGACTCACACGATCACAAGGTGACATCCCACAATAGGCTGTCTGCAAGCTGAGGAGCAAGGAAGCCAGTCCAAGTCCCAAAGCTGAAGAGCTTGGAATCTGATGTTTGAGGGTAGCAAGCATCCAGCACCAGAGAAAGATGTAGGCCAGAAGACTACACCAGTCTAGTCTTTCCATGTTCTTCTGCCTGCTTTTGTTCTGGCCACACTGGCAGTTGACTAGATGGTGCCCACCCAGACGAAGGGTGAGTCTACCTTTCTCAGTCCACTGACTTAAATGTTAATCTCCTTTGGCAACACCCTCACAGACACATCTGGGAACGATACTTTGCATCCTTCAATCCAATCAAGTTGACACTGAATATTAACCATCACAGACAGAATGTGGGTCTGGCCTGGGATGGGGAGAGTGGGGGTGGTGATGGAGGGAGCAACCAAGAGATAGCATTAGCGGGGACCAGACATGGCAACTGATTGCATGGGGGAGATGATGCAGGGTGAGAGTTTAAGGCCACAACAGCTAGCCTGAGAGCTGCAGGGATGGGGGCCATTCTGGGGAGGGGACATTGATTTGGGTAGACCTTGATGACCTACCCAACTCTGCTCATTCATTCATGCATGCTCACATCCCCTCTCCTGACTGCTCCCTCCCCAACACCGGTGTACCTCTTGTCACCTTTCCGGCCAGCAGAGAAGGCACCTGCCACCTTCACAGCGGAGTCTCCCCAACTGACCCCCTCTACTGAGTTTTCTGGGTACCCTTAACTCCCTTGCTGACACCTGCTGCTCCTTGAAGCCTAGGACTCAACCATAATGATCATTATAATTACCATTTATTGAGCATTTCCTGGGTTCAGGGTATTATTATCTGATATTCTATAACTCGGCCCTCATCAGAGTCCTTTTACTGAAAAGGGAAAGACTCGGTGATGGGGAATGCTTACACTCACTACTGTCCCCTTGCCTGAGAGCCCCAGGGGGCTGGAGCCGTCACCTGCTTCTCCACAGCCATGCCACCAGCCCGTGGCACACTGCCTGGCTCAGAACAGAGGTGCAGAGAGAGTTTGTGGAATCAATAAAAGAATTCGGGTCACACGGGAGCTGGTGGTAAGGCTAGGGTGGGAAGCCAGGTCTGTCTGACCCCAGAGCTCAGACAATTTCTGTGCCACATTTTTCTATTTTCCTTCACATTCTTTCAAATAACAGACATCTATTTTGAGTGGATAAATGATGAAAGAGTGAATGAATCAGCCTCGCTGGTGGCCTTCAGCCTTTCTCTCACCTGCCTGGAAACAAATTTAATTCCTACCCAAGGATAAGCTAAGTAAGTTTCCAGACTCAGGGTATATGTTTTCCTTACAAGTCGGAATCTTCCTGCATCATTTGTGATGATTCCAGCAAGGGCTGTCATCTGCCTCTGGCAGACAGACAATTGATCTTATCCACTGCAGGTGTGTACAATTTTGCCATTAATGTGTGTTTTGGAATTAAAGCCACCTTCCAGGGAAGGATGATATGTTAAGCTGTTTGCCTCTAACACCTAGTACAAATTTATTTTGTTTTGTTTTGTTTTGTTTTTGTGATGGAGTCTCGCTCTATTGCCCAGGCTGGAGTGCAGTGACAAGATCTCTGCTCACTGCAATCTCCATCTCCAGGGTTCAAGCAGTTCTCATGCTTCAATCTCCCAAGTAGCTGGGATTACAGGCATGCACCACCACACCCAGCTAATTTTTGTATTTTTAGTAGAGATGGGGTTTCGCCATGTTGGCCAGGCCGGTCTTGAACTCCTGACCTCAGGTGATCCACCTGCCTTGGCCTCCCAAAGTGCTGGAATTATAGGCATGAGCCACCATGCCTGGCTATATAAATCTATTAAGCAGCTGCTTTCTGAATGGACCTCTAGCTGAGTGCAAACGCCTATAGAATGAGACAGGGAAGTTTCCACATGGGAAAATGTGTGGTGCCCTGGGCAGTATGAAAGATCTGGGCAAAAGGGTTAGAAATTTGCCACAAGTGAGGGGAGGAGTTGCTAAGAGAAAGATTGAGGGTGTGTGGGAGACTGACCCTCTTTCCTTCCTTGTTCTTCTTGGGGTGATCCTGGAATCTCATTTTCAGTAGTAGAGGGATTGTTGGGTTTAGCAAGAAAGGCTGGGAGCATTTATCTGTTTCTAATCTAATGATCTCTCATGAGCTAACAGGTCTAACTGCCAGTTCTGGGCTTAGCACTGGGGACCAGGAATGGTTAATTCACCTCCTCATCCTGGGAGACCCTTGTATACAGTTAGCCCTGACCTTGCAGGAACAGGCAGACTCTCTTAGCAACTGAGTCAAGAGCCACAGGAACTGGAAGGGTTGAAGGATTCCTATCAATGGTGATCAGGGGGGCCTCCTAGGAGAGGTGACACTGGATTTGGGTTTGAAGGGTGTTGGGCAATGTGCAGCTGACTATTGCCTCTGAGTGTGGGACACAGAGAAGTGGGAACTCATTGTGGGGGCCCCTGCAGCTCCCTTGAACCTCCCAACATGTGTCATGCTTTATTGTGAATTTGCATGTAGTGTTGCCTCCCATGCTACGATACAAGCCCACCAAGGCAGAGTCAGGACGGTGCACGAGCAGTTCCTGTGTGTGTCCAAGGCCCAGATGGGCTGGCTCACAGCGGGCCTTCAGTGAGGAATGAACGATTAGGGTGCAGAGCAAATACTACACCAAGTTGTTCCCAGTTCTGTTTGCTCTGCTTTGCAAGGGTGCAGAATGGTCAGGGGAACCCTTCTCCCCTGGGACCTGCTGTATTGTTTCAGCAGTCTGTCTTATTTGACCTTTCCTTAGCTCCTAACCGACTTTGATTAGATTCTCATTAGCAAACGGTCATTTTGTTTACAATTCTCTTTATCATTTCTTCATTGTAGATTGTACAAGGGACCCCAATATTCTCAGACCACCTTAGGATTGTTTGTTTTTCTTACTTAAAAAAACCAGGCTGGGCACGGAGGCTCATGCCTGTAATCACAGCACTTTGGGAGGCCAAGGCAGATGGATAGCCTGAGGTCAGGAGTTCAAGACCAGCCTGGCTAACATTGTGAAACCCCGTCTCTACTAAAAATACAAAAATTTAGCCCGGCATGATGGCGGGCTTCTGTAATCCCAGCTACTCAGGAGACTGAGGCAGGAGAATGGCATGAACCCGGGAGGCAGAGCTTGTAGTGAGCCGAGGTTGCGCCATTGTACTCCAGTCTGGGAGATAAAGCAAGACTGCGTCTCAAAAACAAAAACAAAATCAAAAAATGAAAACAAACAAAAAAACACTTTATTGATAGCTAACATATTCCAAAGGAGTGACTATCATCAAGTGACAGCTCAGAAAATGATACCTGTTGAACGCAGCCAGTAACCTCACCCAGCTCAGGAAAGAGCATGATGAGTGTCCTGAAGTCCCCATCATGTTCTCTCCCAGTCAGTAACCCCCTCACCCCCATCCCAGGGTACACCTCTCCTGACTTCTAATCCTTTAGGTCAGTTTTGCCTGTTGCTGAATTTTATATGACTGGAGTCAGACGGAAGTGCTCTTCTGGCTTTGACTTCTTTTTCTCAGCAGTGTGTGCGAGAGTCATCCCTCTGGAGGTAATTGCTGTATAATACTCCACTTAGGCCAGATGTGGTGGCTCACACCTGTAATCTCAGCACTTTGAGAGGCTGGAGCAGTTGGATCGCTTGAGCCCAGGAGTTCAAGAACAGTCTGGGCAACATGGCAAAACCCAGTCTCTTCCAAAAGAATACAAAAATTAGCCAGGTGTAGTGATGTACACCTGTACTCCCAGCTACTTGGGAGGCTGAGGTGGGAGGACCACCTGAGCCTGAGTAGGCTGAGCCTGCGGTCAGCCGTGATGGTGCCACTGCACTCCAGCCTGGGTGACAGAATGAGAGCCTGTCTCAAAAAAAAAAAAAAAAAAAAAATACTCCACTTTATAAATATATCCTAATTTATCCATTCCACTGTCGATGGATATTTGAGTACTTTGCAATTTGGGGTTATTATGAATAATGCTGCCATAAACATTCTAGAGCATATCTTTTGGTGAACATGTGTACAATTTTCTATTGAGTCAATATCTAGGGCACAGGGTAAGCATATCTTTAGCTTTAGTAGCTGTTCTCCAATAGGAGAAATGCTCACTCTTGTCTCAGTCTCTAGACCAGGGATTCTCAGATTAAGCAATATGAACCTTTTGGGAGCGGTCATTCTTTGTTATTGGAGACTGTCCTGTACACTGCAGCATGTTTAGCAGCACCTATAGTCTCTATGCCAGTCGCACCACCTCTCCTTAAGTCAGGACAATAAAAAACATCTCAGACATTGCCAAATATCCTCTGGGGTGGGGGTCGGAGGCAAAATAGTCCTCCCTCCTGCTGAGAACTGCTCTTTACAGTGTGAGTTCTATGAGGACAGGAACCTTCCCTATTTATTACTCCAAGGCTAGGCAAGCAGCAGGCACTTAAGAGATTTTTGTCTTTTAACAGCAGCCATAAGCCTGGAATCTCCCCAGATGATTTGCCTCTCCTAGGACAGACTGGTCCTGGGCACAGGCCATGGCTGACCAGGGCAGGCCCATTGTGGTGCATGGCAGTGGCTGGGACCCCCGAGTTAGGGGAGAGTGGCCAGGTCCTGTCTCCATCAGTGTGCATTTGCAGGGACTGGCCTGTGGTCACGGCCCCTGTTGTCCTCCCTGACACCATTTACCCTGGTCCTCTCCCCTCTCCTCTGGGCAGGCGTGGTGTCCTGCACCTTCATGAGAGCAGCGGGATTCATGACATCGGCCTGCCCCAGTGGCAGCTCTTGCTCTGTCTGATGGTCGTCGTCATCGTCTTGTATTTTAGCCTCTGGAAAGGGGTGAAAACATCAGGAAAGGTAATATCTCTTTGTTTCTCTTTCAGTTGGGTGATCAACCTTGGTGGGTGTGATTATTTCTAGCAATAATTATGTAGTTGGTGGACAAAAAAGATGGAGCTGGAAGTGCAAAGCCTGGATTCAAGCCCCAATTCTGCCACTGACTTAGACAAACCCCTTCCTTCCTTTCCCTTCCCTTCCCCAAGTCTGTGTCTCGCCAACAATAGGTTGAAGGGGTATAAGTGGATCAGAGTTTCTCACACTTTCCTGCCAAAGCTTCCCTAATAGCAGAGACCAGGGACTGGGATACCCCAAAGGTCTCAGGACAAAGTCTAGAGATGCTATCAATATGCCCTTGATGAATCTTGAATCTCGACCTAAATCTTCTTGCAAATGTTGCATCCTACTCTGGAATATGACCGTAAAATCAATAAATCCCCCCTCTGAATTTTTTAGGAAAAAAACAATGCTCTAGAAGATATTCAGATGTATGCTGGATTTTGTGTTTCCTCCGATACAGAAAGAAGTGCCCCCAGAGTTCCAGGTGCCTTCACGAGAAGAGCATAGCTTTAGATGACCCATGGGGGCCAGTCCAGAGTTGGCATTCTGAACTTGGGTGACACTGTCTCCCTGTAGTCAGCCTCTCAGGGGTGAGGAATATTCAGGAAATGGCTCCTGTTGATTTTTAGCCCGAGGAACATCATGGGAACAACAACCCCATTTGGGCTCTACAGGGTCTATTTAGAAGCTTGACTGTATTAAAGAGGATGTGGATGGGAAATATTCTTTCCAGTGTTCTGGTTAGCTACTGCTGTGTAACAAACCACTCCAAAATGTAGTGACTCAAAATAACAACCATTTTACTGTTTCTCACAATTCTGTGGGTTGATTGGGATCAGCTGGGTCGTGCTTCTGCTTCATGTGATATTCCTTGGACTACATGGCTTCAGTGGGCTGGCTATTCTAGATGGTGCATACACATTGCTGGCAGTTGGCACTAACTGGGAGCTAAGTTGGAGCTGCCAACCAGAGCATCTTCGAATGTTTCCACATAGACTTTCTATGGTGCTTGAGCTTCTCAGAGCATGGCAATTGAGTTCCAAGAACATGTTCCAAGCAGACAAGCCACAATGGTGTACAAGTAGCTCTTCCAGTCTCTGCTTGCATCATTCTTGCTATTGTCCCCATGGCTAAAACAAGTGTTGTGGTAAAACCTAGTGTCCATATGGGAAGGAATTACACACAGGTGTGAGTTCATTGGGGGCCACACCTCAACAGTCTACCTTAATCAACCTTAATGGTTGTTAATTTGGGAGAAGCCTCATTAGGCAACTGATTTTGTAAAGGGGGTGTGCACAAGAGTTCTCTCTGATACTCTTAGAGTTCTTGGTCATGCCATTGACAGCAAAGAAAGTAGCAGGGGAGCAGCAGCCAGTAGGGATGAAATCCATCGAGAACTGAAGATAGAATTTCCTATCAGCATGTTGGAGACACAGTATCTACCCTAAGAAAACACTCAAACAAAATGCAGACCAGGGCTTGGAGAAAGTCTAGGGTTGAGCAAAACCAGGATAGGACCATTACCATTCTGATGCCTGGCACCTAGTACATCTTCAGTAAATATTTATTGGGTGATTGAAGGATGGGTGGGTATATAAGTTTGGGGAACTTCATTAAGTATTCTTTTGAATTTAATTCAAATTATCAACCACTTATGGACACCTACTATGTACCTGGCTTGATGCTAGTACTAGTGATGCGAGAATAAGACAGGTTCCTTCTTCAGTTGCTTTAGTCTATGTGTATTGCAGGCAGGTTATGGATCAACCAATGTCACCAGCTTCTTGGGTCTCTATCCAGAGACATATGTGTGTGTCCCCATTTAATAACAACCAGTGGTCACAAACTATGTGCACTATTATATATTTTGTTATTTTTTAAGCTTAACTTTACCTTGGAGATAGTTTCACATCCAGTAGTTCGAATTACATTTCAATAGAAATACAAACTGTGGGTTTAAAAACCATAATTAAATCAGCTTAGTGGGTCATCACACTTTTAAAATGAAAAGTCTAGATAATAAGAGATCATTGCACATAGTAAAGTAAGAGCTGTCTGTTGGAATTTTTGTTTCAGTTATAGCTATCTGTAAGTTTATGTGTATTTTGTCTTGATATTGAAGGTATTTCTTAGCATGAGTCGTGGTCAAAAAGTGTGAGATGCTGCGTTAGTGGAGAAAGGAAGCTCTTTCAACTGAAAGTGTCTCCAAAGACCATAGAGAAGGTGGCATTCGAGCTGGGTCTACAAGGTCAGGCAGGCACAGGTAGAGGTGGGGTGGAGGGAAGGGATTCTCAGTGGAAGGAACTACATAAGCAAAGTCGTAGAGATGCGGAAGTCCCAGGCCAGCCTGGTCTAGCACTCTCTGCACCTTTCCTAGGTACCAGGAACAGAGTTCTCCTGGCCTCTGCAGGCACAGACAGAGACCCTGAGGGGAGACAGGGCCCACTCCTGTGAACTGCAGAAGATGTATGAGCTTTATACTGCTTCTGGCCTTGGCACAGGACAACCATAGACTTCTAATATTGCACTCCGAGACTGGGTTCCCCATGGCCATCACCAAAGAGAGTAGAGCCTGTCCCACTTAGTTTACCTCTTGGCTAGAGTGGAGTATATGTTGTCTGCAGGCAGGCTGGTGCAAAAGAGACCAGGAGGAGTGGGGCTGAGCATGCTCAGTTCTTTCTAAAATGCACCTTCAGAGAAGGTGGTGAGGCACGAACCAGGGTGTTACACTAGGAAAGTGCCCCATGTAGAAACACAATGAGAGAGGAATATGAGTCCCCTCTGCATGTGCCATCTGAAGCCACAGCCCACATTTTGCATAAGTCCCTAAGCAGGCATGCCACAGGCAGTCCATGGAGACGAGATTTCTAGACGAGATTTCTAGAATGGGGAGCTTCACTCAGGACATTCCTGTACTCTGTCTTTAATTGTTTTTATAAACTGGCTTATGAGAAAACCAAGAGTATTGCTTATTTCTTTCCAGACTGAACCTGGAACAGGACATTGAGCTTTTCTTAGCAGGCTTCCATAGCCTCAGAGCTGGCCTCAAATGAATTGCAAATGTTCATACCTCCAGTCTTGGCAAGTGAAGGCTGTGCTGGTCCTAGCTTACTTTAGTGACTGGATTGGACTCAGTTATAATGAACAGCATCGTTCACACATGAGTGAGGCATAGACTAAAATATTTGTAGCTTGGTGTTTTCTTCAGTAACATCAGTGCCTACCCCACACCCCACAAATCCCACTTTGTAAGATCGTGTCTTTATTGTTAGTGAAAATGTCCCTAAAACCCAGTTCAGAGGATCACGAATTCTTAATCAGTAAAGGGTAAATTGATTCAGATGCACAGTGATAAAGTGCAGACATGTGTCATCTGTTTCCAAGTCAACCTTAGAGCAGGTCCTGGGCCGTGTTTTTCAAACTTTCATGTGTGTAAGAATCACCAAAATGGCTCGCTAAAACTCACATTCCTGGGTCGTTCTTTGAGAGAGTCTGATTCAGTGGGTATGAGGTGAGAATTTGCATTTCTGACAAGCTCCCAGGTGATGCTGATGCTGCTGGTCTGTGGACCTCACCTTGATCTAGGCAGCCCTCTGCTCAATGCCTGGATTCATAGCAAGGCTTGCACGACTTTGGTGACAAACACCTCACCACCTTCCTGGGCAGCTCTTTCCCTTGAGAGAGCTCTATCAATTTGAAAGTTCCTTCTTTTGTGGAGCCAAGGTCCTCATTTTGATTGTGAGCCATCAGTTTGAATTTGGTAACCTAGAACCCCACAAATTATCCATAGAAACACCAGCAGGTATGGATTTAAAGTGATAGAAACCAGTGACCTCCCTTAGGGACTAAGGACATTTGCCAAGACCAATGGGCTGCTCATTGCTTTCTTGATCTTGTGCTCAAAATTGGACTAAGTCTAGGTTCTCATGGCCAGAGCTGTGTTGCAAGTTGGAATTCTGAGAGCTGAGAAGCCTGGGGTGGAGATGACAGAACCTGAGCCTTTCTTCTGTTTACCCATTGTGCATTCAGGGTACATGTGAGCATGAGTGAACTGTTGGCCAAAGATCCAGGAATCCTTCTTTCAACACAAGATCTTAGGCAGCTGAAGTAACACCCACTGCCAATTCTGAGAATCTTCAACAGGACTCAGATGGTTTAGCTTTGAACTCATGGGCACAGACAAAACAAGTTCCCTGCTATCTTGATGCTTGACTATAATAGTCAGGGTCTCAGCTCAGTCACGGCCTGATGTATTCCTTAGGGAAACTGAATCCATAGCCATCAAACATGGCCAATGCAGGGCCACCTCCAGGCCCAATGGGAGATTCCTTGGAGTCAGAAGTCAAGATACTGTTTTCTGATGACAGGAGTGTAGTCTCACCTGGTTTGCTGGGCTGAGCGTTGCAGCTGGGCTGCAGCTATTGATGTAAGCTTTAGGAGACCAGAGCAGTTAGAACCAATCACAAGGAGATGTGAGAGCTCCTCCTTGTGCCTTTTGCCAAGAGCTTACACCTATTTGTCCTAGATCAGGAGACTGAATCCAAGATTGATTAACATAAGGTCACCCAGATGCAACAGCTTCACATTCCAGGGCATGTTTCCCTCCTTATTTGTTATGCAATTTGGCCTTCCTGTTCTTGCCTCCCTGAAAGAAAACAAGTGGAAATCCCATTTCCACAAAGACCTTCTTAGAACAAGGGAGTGATGGAGAAACAAGTGGATAACATGAAATAGAGGAGGCTTTCCTGATTCCTTCTGAGCCCAGAAGATGTGTCTACCACTGTGCATTTACTCACTCCCATGCTGACTCAGTTACTCATTCATTCACTTGTTCATGCATTTATTCTTTGACTTAGTCATCCACTAACTTTCTGATTTATCACTCAACCACTCATCCATCTATCCATCCATTTATCCATCCATCCATCCATCCATCTACTCAACCCTCCACCCACCTAATCATCTTATCCATCCTTTTAACCAGCTACCCAATCATAATCCAACCATCCACTCATCCATCCATTTACCTAACAATCCAATCATTCATCTACACCGCTGCCTAGTCCAATCATTCATATAATAAACATTTATTAGGACTCATATATGCCAGGTTCTGGGGATTCAAGTTTGAAAAATGTAGGATTTTACTTCTAAGGGGCTCATGATGTAGTGGGAAAGACAAGTAAAAGAAGAGGATAAATCGCCATCCTTAAACACAAGTATAAAAAACATATGGCTTTATTTTCTATGTCTCTATTTTCATTTAGAGCCCATATCTTTTTATCCTGGCAAAGAACTTTCATGTTTCAAGGTTTTCACTTTCTCCTTAGGGATGTGTGAAGATTCTTGGGGCTACGTAGTTCGAGGGCTTTGCGGGGGTGGAACCATCTGGCATTTAAGTTATAGGTTTTCTCATGTTTCAGCTGAGTCCTCCTTGAGTCTGACTACCTTGACCTTAACCTGAGTTTTTACTTGGGCACAGCCTTCTTTCTGCAAGGCTACCCATGGCTGTCTCTACCTAGTGGTGATTTCTCACCTTGGCTGCACAATTTTATCATCTGGGGAGCTTTAAAAAAATACTCATTTCAGGCTCACGCTAGACCAACTAAACCAGAAACTCCAAGAATGAGATCTGAGCTTTAACATTTGTACCTATAACTCCCCCCAGGGTATTTGAATGTGTAGCCGAGGTTGAGAAGGAACAGCAAGGAAACCCACATAACACCCCCATCCCTGCCTCTACCTTTCTTTTCTGTTCCTCCAACTTGGACAAGGGGATGGGGTGTTTCTTTTTAGTCTGGAATAATATCTTCCTTTTGTGTTCCTGAACAAGATACATTGTCTGTATCCCACATCTGTTCCCACTAAGATGAAAAATGGTCAGAGGTTCTGCTTTCTGTCCAGCCACATCCCTTCCTGGGCAATGTGCTTAAGAAAGAAAATATGCTTGAAGGGGGGGTAAAGAAAAAGAGGAAGATGTAAACAAAAGGGAGAGAGTGGAGGAGAGGGAGACGAGGGAGGGGAGGGCAAGAAGAGAGAGAGGGAGGATGGAGAGAGAGAAAAAGAGAGTGGGGGGAGAGAGAGAGAGAGAGAGAGAGAGAGACTGACTGATATTTCTAAATATCCTGCCAGTCAGATAGGTGCATGCAGCAACCAGTAGCAATGGTGTGATGGACACAGGACTGAGGGGGAAAGGGGAGAGCACAAAGGTGGGTGTACTTAGTTCTACCTGGTCCATGAACTGCACCTTGATCTAGGCAATCCTTTGCCAATGCCTGTATTCATAGCAACACTTGGACAACTTCAATGACAGGTACCTCACCATCTCTCTAGGCTCTTTTCCTTTAGAGAGCTCTATCTATGGGAAAGCTCTTCATTTTATGGAGTCAACAGTCTTTCCTTGAAGGAGTCAGGAGAGGTGGCTTTGTGGATGAGGAGGTATCCTGTGCTATGAGGACCTAGTCTTTGCCCTGCTGTGCCCTTGGCTTCCATCATAGTACTATCCCCAGTGCAGCTGACTCTCACCCTGGGTTCTGAGCTTCTCTAGGGTGTGACCTGTGTCCGTTTACTGGTCTAGCCCTGGATTCTGCCTCAGGGCCTTGCCTAGAACTGGAACTTGTAGCATGTGCCTTGGGTAAAGGAAGGTGGGAAAGAGCATGACTGGCTCCCTGGGAAAGGACTCTGTGCCCCGCCAGCCCACCACGGGATTGGGGCCAGAGCAAGGCTCTCACCTGAACTTATCCATTGCCCAGGTGGTGTGGATCACAGCCACGCTGCCTTACTTCGTGCTGTTCGTGCTCCTGGTTCACGGCGTCACGCTGCCCGGCGCCTCCAACGGCATCAATGCCTACCTGCACATCGACTTCTACCGCTTGAAAGAGGCCACGGTCAGTGCTCAGTGACCACCAAGCCTTGGGCCAGGCTTGTGGGAGGGTTTTCAGGAGCAGGTGATGATGGAAAATCTGGTCCCAGCTCTGCCACAAATGTACAGTGTAGCCTTGGACAGGATCCTTCCATGTCTGAGCTGCAGCTTCCCCATCTGACCAATGTGGATTTGCACCTGATAGGCTCCATAAGCCCACCCATCTCTCTCTGGAGGCCTGAGATTCTGTGGTTCCATCTGGTGGTCTTCACAGACTACTCTTTTTGAGGAGAGAAATTCCCTGTGAAGAGGACATTATGTCCTGGGACCTTGCTCCTGTCCTGTGCCCACAGCTCCCTAGCCAACCCCAGCCACCCCCTGCCCTCTTGCTACTCTCGGATCCCCAAACCTGGTCTTTGCCACCATCCTGTGATGTCGGCACAAGGATAGTTTTAGCCGCCAGGGAGGCCCTGCCAATTCTCTTCCCCAAAACCCTCATCCAACCACTGCCCCTGTCCAGAGGCCCAAATTATGGTGAAAGTGGGTGAATTTGGTAGTGGAGTCCAGTGCAGAGCAGGGAGGGTGGGAGCAGAGACTATCATAGAGGTACTCAGTACCTTGAGCATCTTAAGATAACTGCTGAGATTACTTCCAGCCTCCTCTTGCAGGGCCCCTCAGTGAGAACACCTCAACATCTTACAATTGCTATCTTACAATTCTCCGGGCTTCTTTATTTGAACCCATAATAATCCTGGCAGGCCTAAGCAGCACAGGATGAAGAGAGATGCATCCCAATATGCATCTCCATAGTTGTAATGTTCCAACATACTGCAGTGTTATAGACCAGTAACCAAGAGAAAACCTATTTTCGTAGTAGCTGCCAGAAAGATAACAGAGCATAAGACACAAATCAGCCTTGTAAATTGCAAAATAAGTTAGACTTCTATTTGTTCTGTGACTGTTTATGCTAAGCCTTTCAGATGTGTAGAAGCTAAGCCCTCAGTGCAGTATCAAGGAGCAGATCTGTCTTCCCCCATCAGATCATGCTGCCCTCTGTTTGCACAGCTGGGGAAGCCTGGACTAACACCAGTAGGGGCATGACAGACATCTCTCAAATCTGAATTGCAAGGCTGGGTGTGGTGGCTCACGCCTGTAATCCCAGCACTTTGGGAGGCTGAGACGGGCGGATCACTTGAGGTCAGGAGTTCAAGACCAGCCTGGCCAACATGGGGAAACCCTGTCTCTACTGAAAATACAAAAATTAGCAGGGCGTGGTGGCGTGCACTTGAAATCCCAGCTACTCAGGATGCTTGAACCAAGATTACACCACTGCACTCCAGCCTGGGTGACAGAGTGATACCCTGGCTTAAAAAAAAAAAAAAAATCTGAATTTCAGCTCTTAGTCTGAATAGGTGAAGTATAATTATTCCCATTATACTGATGAGGAAACAGACAGAGAGAAATGAACTTGACCAGGGCTAGAACATGAGACAGAGAAGTTGGAAAGGAATTCAGATCTTCAGGCCTCTATCCATGTGCTTTTATCACCCAACTGATGGAATAAGTAAGCCCCAGTGGCCCCCAAGGAGTCACCATTGTCTATGGCTTGTAGAAGCCTACTAGGAATGGTCCTCACTTTCTGACGATGCCGTCTCCATAACTCCTAAGATGGCCATAACCCTGTGTTCTTGCCCCATTCACACTCTAGCCTAGAACTTTTCATTTTGCTAACTTTCTTTGAAAATCAGGGCATGAAATGGAGTGAATGATTTCCTACAGGGTGAGCTCACTCATGACTACCCAAGGCTGGGAGATGCTAGAGAGGCCCAGCCTCTCTCTGCAGTTGTTTTGTACAGGATGCAGGGGAAGGAGTTGCCAGGACTGCCCATTTCTGGTTCAGACCATGTTTCCTCTGGTCTCAGAGCATCCCCAGGGTTTCTCAGCCCTTCCAGAGCAGTGAGGTGTTCCAGTGGTGTAGGAAGCAGAGGCTGATGGCTTTTGTCTGCTGGTTTCAGGTGTGGATTGATGCCGCAACTCAAATATTTTTTTCCTTGGGGGCTGGATTTGGAGTGTTGATTGCATTTGCCAGTTACAACAAATTTGACAACAACTGTTACAGGTAAGATTCTTCTCAGAATTCCGAGAAGCTGTAAATCCTGGGGATTGACTTTTGTGGGGATGGCAGAGAGGGCTCTGGTCTGGAAGCCAACTCTCCCTGGGCAAGCCAAATTTTCTTCTTGTGAACCATCCTGGGCATTCTATAAACTGGAACATGTCCTCTAAGGATTCTGATGAACACATTTCATTTCAGGATGCCTCTTAAACAAATGTGGGGTGTGGAACGGGAAAAGTTGAGGTTACCAGCACTGGGAGATGGGTAGTTGTGACAGAGCAGAACTGTGAAGATTTCAGTATGGATTCTGTCCATCAGATGCCCAGGCAGGCAGGGGTGGAATATCCCAGCTGCTGAGGGCCTGGCAGGGTCAGATGTGAGACTCCATAGGAGACTGAGACTCAGAAGGCCATGATCTAGCTCAGTTCAGGAAGCACTCAATGCTACCTCTTGTTGGCCCAGTGCTGTTGGGACTTCAGACACAGGCACAAATTTGGGTCCACTTCCATTACACTCTATCCAAGGCTTAAGGCAGAATCACAGTGTCTTTGGTACATGACAGAGTCTGATGAATTCATACCAGGGGGACAGGCTATAGGGAGGTAAGGAAATGGGGTGATCAGCCCCTGACAGAAGAAAACCAGTGCATGGAGGTGAATTTGAGATGAGCCTTGGAGGATAGTTAGGATTATGCTAGGCAGATGTGGAGTGGACAGCAGGCACTGGGGGAGAAGGGGGACAACACAGGCAAATGCAAAGAAGTGGTTTGTTTATGGACCAGTTTATGGTTCGTTCAGAGTACACCTTGGGAGTCTTGGAAGATAAATGTATAAGGAAGGCTGGGTCTTCTTTGCAAAGCTCTTGAATGACAGGATGAGGAGTTGGAGGCACTGGGGAGCAGCCATGGAAGGTTTGTTGAAGGAGACTGGTGACTCAATTCCCTGGCAGCAGTTTGCCAGTAGACTCTGGTATCAGGCTATTCCATCCATAAGCAGTTAGCCTACTTCCTGCACCAGTGATGGTGGGGCCCTGGATCCATGTGGCAGCAGGAGCTGCTGAAGGGGGGATGGCCTTTGATGCTGGGGCCAGGCTGCAGGTTCTATAGCCAGCCCAGCAGTCAATGCATAGGGTTGAGGGTGTCAAGGGACTTGACCTCACTGTGCTTCTTCCCCCAGGGATGCCCTGCTGACCAGCAGCATCAACTGCATCACCAGCTTCGTCTCTGGGTTTGCCATCTTCTCCATCCTCGGTTACATGGCCCATGAACACAAGGTCAACATTGAGGATGTGGCCACAGAAGGTGGGTGGGCAGCCCTCCTGGGCCCCAGCCCACTGAGGAGGGAGCTGAAAAGCCTACCTTATTCTTGGCTGCATGGCTCTTACATGGCTGTAGGACCTCTAGGCTGTCCATGGAGGTGTCCAAACCACCAATGTGATTGACTTTCCCCTGAGGTTATTAGTGGGAATTCCAAGCAGTCCCAGGCCCCATGCACCCTGCGAGTCAGGATGGAAGGAACAGATTTTGGAATGTCCTCTCTGTACCAGCCTTGGGCTAAGCACTTGAAATACCTCCACTTAGTTCTCACAAGGCTGCCAGGCAAGTGTCAATAGACTCACTTTACAAACGGGAAGACTGAGACTCAAGCTAAATACGTTGTCTGGCATCACCCAGCTAGTGAGCAATTGAATTGCGGTTTCTGAGGACCCCAAGCTTTTGTGAGTAAGAGTAGATCCCTTATAGAGTATAGGAGGTGGGGTTTGCAGCATGTAGCCTGTAGCTGTCCAGGCAGGGAACTGCTCTCCAGCCTGGCTGTTGGGGGTCAACCTCTCCAATGCACAGGTGAGCTGTAAGTTCATGCTGGCTTCATCTGTTATCTCTAGACCTGTGTTCTGTCCACCCACACATGACTGAACAATTGGGCCCGCAGATGCTCCCCTATTATGTGCAGCTCAGACCAATGGTTTCAGCCACTGATGAAGTCCTTGATGTTTCTTACAGGAGCTGGCCTAGTGTTCATCCTGTATCCAGAGGCCATTTCTACCCTGTCTGGATCTACATTCTGGGCTGTCGTGTTTTTCATCATGCTCCTGGCGCTGGGCCTTGACAGCTCAGTGAGTGACCCTGCTCAGGATACCTGTCCCCCATCCCACTGGGCCTGACTCCCTTCCCCAACACACAGTGCTGGGCCTAAAGTTCCCACTATTCAAACACCAGGTTAATAGTTGTTTCCAGAAGGCCCTATTTAAATGCAGACAAAAAAAAAAAAAGTGAGTCCTCACTCAAAAAGATAAGACTTAGGCCAAAGCCAAGAGCCATAGGAATCCCTTTGACATCTTGGAAATTCAAGTAAGAAGAGACTTCAGACAAGTCAGCCTTATGCCTACCTGCCCCCGTCCCACTTGTTCGGAACCCTATTTGAGAACACAGGGCATAGGGTTGTGGTGCTGTTGTACTGACATTCAGATATGCCTACCCTTACTTAGTACATCATGCCTGGAAGTTTGCAAAAAATCTTATGGAAGAGCTGGCACTTGGGTTTCCCTCCACTGCCTTTTGCTTTCAATCATCAGATCTGCCAGGAGCAGGGTGTTGAGAAGGATTTTGAGGCTGCTTCTGGGCTTATAATGAAGAATACTGATTTTGATTAACAGTGTCTGCCAAGAGGAGGGGAGAGGAGAGGAGAGTGGTAGCTTGTGTGCTTCTTGTCTACCCTCACAGTGTCCTTATAAGGAAGCAATCTGCCCATAGCAGTGGGATATGAGACCCTTTCAGACTCTAAGAGTCTGGAGTTTGAAGTGACCACTTTGCTTGATCATTAGAAAGGCAGCCAAAAATCCATATCAAAAACTGCTGCCTGAAGTTCCCATCACTAGAAGCTCTTCTGCAGGAGTTGTTTCCAGAGACCCTTATTGACATGTAAATGTGTGACACGGGTTTTGGTGTTTTACTGCTTTCATTCCACTATCAGCTTATCTGTACCCACTCCGGCTGAGTAGGCAGGAGACAGGTAGCTATTGAGTAGGGGAGACAGGAGTTGACTTAACCCTTACCCTCTCCCACATAGTTTCTGAGTTCTGAGTTTGCCTCAGAACAGGACAGAAATGGGACAAGAGGATGGGGAAGAAGGCAGGACATGCTGATTTCTCAAGAGAGGCAAGGCAGCCTGCGTGAGTCCTGGGCTGCAGGAGGCGCTAGGAACCCTGGGGCCTGAGACTGAGGTCCAGAGAGACCCTCACTCCTGCACCCCACCCCGCCTGGTTCTCTCCAGATGGGAGGCATGGAGGCTATCATCACGGGCCTGGCAGACGACTTCCAGGTCCTGAAGCGACACCGGAAACTCTTCACATTTGGCGTCACCTTCGGCACCTTCCTTCTTGCCCTGTTCTGCATAACCAAGGTGAGTAGGGGCTGGTTTCTGGTCACCTGGGGGCCTCTGAGGCTGCATTTCAATAAAGTCAAACATTCCTAGCCTTGGAACTGGGGCTGAGCTCAGGGAGAACAATGCGGGATCCAGCATCCTCAATTCAGCGGCCTGACCCACTAGGGTTAGGCCTGGTTGTCTTCTTCCATCTCTGATGCTGAGGATTCCACGCAGCTCTGTTTATTGCTTATTGACTTGAAGGGCAGCAAAAGTCCCTTTGGAACCCATCTAACTCTTTATTGGCTGAAACTGAGGTGACTGTGACGTCAGTTCAACAGCACCACAACCCTATGCCCTGTGTTCTCAAATAGGGTTCTGAGCAAGTGGGACAGGGCAGGTAAGAGTTGATGGACACAACAATCAGTTCCCACGTTTGACCAAAGAAGGCCTCTTGGCTTCTTCTCTTCCTGTACCAGGGTGGAATTTATGTGCTGACCCTCCTGGACACCTTTGCTGCGGGCACCTCCATCCTTTTTGCTGTCCTCATGGAAGCCATCGGAGTTTCCTGGTTTTATGGTATGTGAGTGTGTGGAAAAGCCTCAGCTCCCAGTCCTCCTAGAATCCTTTAACCTGGAGGTGCAGAGAGGCCTTCCATTTCCAGAACAGCCACCGAAAATTCCAGAGTCCAGCAAGTCAGTTTTTGGGAACAAATCTCAATCCTTGGCTCACCTTTGGATGAACCTGCCTTTAACAGGAGGCTGCAAAGGCCGCTGAGGTATCCAGCATCAACTCCTGAAAGAGGAACCCTTAGGAAAACGCTGACCCCTGAGTCATATAATTCATTCTACCAGGGGGTTGCCAGATTTAGCAAACACAACACAGGTTGCCTACTTAAACTTGAATTTCAGATAAATAACAATTATTTAGTGTAAGTATAGCCCAACTATTGCATCAGACATACTTATACTAGTTTTTTTCATTATTTATGTGAAATTCCAACTTAACTGGGTATCCTGTATTTTTTCTGGCAAACTTATTCTGGAATGAACCGAGAGAATATTTTACAAACCCTTAAATGTGTTCATTGTTTGTTTTTCCCCACAAGTGTCACACCAACATGTTAGTTCTCACTCTGCTGCCACTCAGAAAGAGAGTCAATGGAAGAGTCTGGGCTCTCCTATCAGATTGAAGTCAGGGAATGTGCTGTATGCATAGTTGTTGTTGTTATTTTCAGAGCAAGAGGAAAGAGCTGGGCTTTGAAGTCAGGCCAACTAGCTCTGGAACTTGGGGCAAATCCCCTCACCTCTTTGAGCCCAGGTTTCCCTCTGATAGGTTAATTGGGGTGGCACATGAAAGGGGATACTGTCCTAGAGTTTGTCCTCTCCCTTGTTCTGCATTACAAAGTGCCTATCCCCAAGTCTCCCAAGTTCTGTGTGTCAGCATCTCGCCTCACTGCCCTGTTCTCCAGCTCGGGCCAGAACCTCATGGGAGGACCTGGCCCTGGCTGGGCTATCGCGGGGGCCATGGTAACAGCCCTGCTCTGTGTGTGCACAGGAGTGGACAGGTTCAGCAATGACATCCAGCAGATGATGGGGTTCAGGCCGGGTCTATACTGGAGACTATGCTGGAAGTTCGTCAGTCCTGCCTTCCTCCTGGTGTGTAGTGTCTGCAGGGAAGCCCTGTGTGTGGGGAGGGGCTGTGTCCAGGATGGAGCTGGGTGGGGATATTTGCTTCTTAGGGGAGGAGGCTCTGGGATCCAGAGGCCCTGGTCATTCAGAAGGGTCACTTGAGCTGCTTGGCCCTGTGGACAATGTGGCAGACATCCACCTTACTCGGGGGTTCTTGAGCTGGGGCCAGGTCCCTGGGGGTTGTTATGCCTCCTCCAAAGTCACCTTCTGTTCTTCCTCTTTTCTTGCTCCCTGTCATACCTGCCTCCTTTCGATTACCACTTGCTTCTTGATTCTTTCTCATTTCTCCATATCTTTCTCTCTTTCTCTCCTTCCTTATTTCCTCCCTTTGCTGTGATGCTCACTGCTCTTCATTTCTCTCCCACTTTTCTTCCACCTCCTTCTTTCTTTCCTTTCTTGTCTCTCTCCTGCCCTGTCTTCCTTTCTCTTCCTTCCCTGCCCATCTCTAGTTCGTGGTTGTGGTCAGCATCATTAACTTCAAGCCACTGACCTACGACGACTACATCTTCCCGCCCTGGGCCAACTGGGTGGGGTGGGGCATTGCCCTGTCCTCCATGGTCCTGGTGCCCATCTACGTCATCTACAAGTTCCTCAGCACGCAGGGCTCTCTTTGGGAGGTGAGCTTTGGGCCTCCCCAAGGGAATAGGGTGGGAGGTGGCTGAGGGGGATGACGGGAGGACTCTCATTCCTGTTGGGGTGGGGGCAGGGAGAGAGAAGGACACAGACACCAGGGTCAGATGGACCCACCTCATTGCCCAGGTTATTTTCCGCCATGAGCCTCAGTTTCCACATCTGTATCTTGAGGATAGTATTACCTACCCTGGAAAAAAGGAAGTACTTAGCACAGTGTCTGGCACGCAGGAAGTGTTCAGTACATGTTACTTGGGGGTGAGCTCAGCCCTGGAATTCACTAAGGATTGATTAGACAGACTGCCTGGACCCAGCTCACTCTCGTGTCTCCGTCTAAGCTTTGTCATTTCCCCAGATGTCCCAGCTCTCCCCATCCAATCACACTGTGATCTGCTCCTTCTGGTTTTCACCTGCCTCTTTCCAGAACCTAATAATCTGATCAGCCTAAACCAAAGATTTCTGAACTATATTTTCTTTCTATGCATTCTGCATATATGCCAATATTTATACATGTGTATATATGTACATGTGTGTATATATACATGCATATATACATATATACACACACATTTATATAAATATTTAGGAAACAGTGCCCTTTATTCTGAAATTATGTCATTCCTGTTTGATTAAAATACCCTTTCTTTCGTAAACTAATAGTGGTAGTCTTTTCCTCATATCCTTACTTTACAAAACAAAGATTTCATTCCTTCATTCCTTTATCCACTCACTTGGAAGGTATTTATTGGGATGCAGATATATGCTGGGCAGTATTCGAGGCGCTAGACAAAAATTCCTACCCTTATGGAGTTCACATTCTAACGAAGGGCAGGTAAACAAAATGAGGATGGAAGGCATCCTTGGGAGCTGTGCAGAAACTCAAGGAAGGGCATGCCAGACAGAGAGTCCTCACCCTCATTCTTTGTGATACGTTTCCTGTCTGTGAAATCCCTAAGTCTGGGGACCTCTGTTCCTGGTCACTGGGAGGATCAGTGTTCGGTGACCTCATTCTAGACATGGGAACTGGGACCTGAGCCTTCTATTCTCCACACTTTGGGAGTGGAGAGGCTTCCCGCTATCAGTGATCAGTTGTTGGTTCAGAACACATGGCTTGAGACCCCACAAGTGCCTCCACTGCAGGAGGGCTTCCCTGATTCCCTGCAGGGCCAGAGGCTTCCTTCCACACTCTCCCTGCTGTACTTTCTCCATTCTGGGTCTAAGACGATGTGTGTGTGTTTTCATTTCCAATCCCTTACATGGGCTGTAAGCTCCCCCAAAGTAGAGACTGCATGGGTCTCCTTCAAGTCTGGATCCACAGGGCCTAGCCCCATGTCTGACCACAGTAGGCAGCTCAAGAAACAGTGGCTGAATGAATGACTCAATGGACCAGCTCCACAAACAAGGCTGGAGGTGTCTTGTACAGACCCTGAATGCTATCCACGTGGGGCTGCAGGGTCAAATAGCAGGTGGCCCTCATCTGGGGGTGCAATCAGGCTGCCAGAAGGGTGTCCCTGGGCCAAGCTGAGGCCTCCTCCCCTTCTCTTCCTTTCAGAGACTGGCTTATGGCATCACGCCAGAGAACGAGCACCACCTGGTGGCTCAGAGGGATGTCAGACAGTTCCAGGTGGGTGCACCCTAAACCTCTGGGGTGGAGATCACAAAGGTGGGCCCTGACTGTTTCCTGCTGTGCACTGCCCAAGGCTGGACCTCACAGCCAGAAAACCCAGAAACCCAGTGTGAGCTGCCTTTTCCCTTTAGAAACATCGGGATGGGGGACAGGGAGGCTCCCTGCGAGCCCATGGCCTCAGGCTTGCCGTGTGACTTTGGGGAGGTTCTGCTGCCCTTTCTGGGCCTCTGTGACAATTAGGGAATCGACCTACATGTTCCCTGAGGTCCGTGAAGGGAGGGGGCATTTTTCTGCCTCCTTTCGGCTTCCTGCTGCCCCCGCCAGCTGGCCCTTGCTCCTGTCGGTCCCCACCGTGTCATCAAGTCCTCGCCATCTTTCTCTGCAGTTGCAACACTGGCTGGCCATCTGAACCTGCCTGGAGGAGAAGGAGGAACCCCATGCCAATGTCCAGGTCACAGGCATCCACTTCGCTCCCACCCCGGACACCGTCTTGGGATTCCTCCCCTGGAAGCTGTCATTTCTTATCCTCTCTTCTTTTCCCAATTACAAATGATTTTGTGACTGTAGTTTTTGTTCACCTTCTGTGCATCTGGCCTGGGGGCTGTTAGCTCAGAGGAGAGGAACAAACAGGAAAATGACTTCTGTTCTGTCCCCGTTGTTTTGGGGGAAATCTCTCCCACTTTGGGATCCTGCCAAAGCTAGGTTCATGAGGTCGGAAACCTCCACCACATTTGCCTAGACTTTGGGCACAGAAGTTCTTAGTCCACCAAATCAGAGAGAGGATGGGCTTTTGATCAGACACCCAAAAAAACCCAAAAATCAAACAAAATCCGGCTGAGTTTAGTGGGGTGGTTAGGGAAGGTACATAGACCCTCCTCTTGCCCACCCTAGACACCCCTCTCATGTCTGAGCCTCAGCCTGGGAGTTAGATTTATTTGTCCCTAAAATGAAGTCAGTGGATAGATGCTTTGAGGGATTTTGAGTAGAAACATTCATAGTTGATTTTCACTCTGGGCAATCTGAGTTTGATTTGTGTGTTCTGGAACATTCCTCCAGCTTTTGGTGGTCAGATGGCCCAGAGCTATGGGAGCCAGGAGGAAGAGGGTAAATGAACCTTAGTGAGCAGGTTCTAGGAGGTACCTACATCAGACAAGCTGGTAGAGGCCACGTGGCAAGCCACATCTACTGAGGCCTCATGCTGCTCTTGCTCTGTAAGACACGGAGCCCAGAAACCCATCTGCACTTGCTGAGATCTGCCTGGGGAAACGGGGACAGGGACCAAGTGAGGCCACATGTGTGTCTTCACCGTGCTCTCCTCACAAGGCCAGGTGGGTGTCCAAAGGGAGCCTGGCAGGCTGTCATGTTAATTTATAGTTCGTGGACACCTGCACAGCCTCCCTCTGGGAGTCCCACCTGGAGTGGACCAGGGGTCTTGAGAAATGGAGAGTTGGCTGCAAAACTCTCATGCACTAGATGTAGCACCTTGGAGGGTAGGGCGAGACAAGCAGCCCAGAAATACTCTCTCAAGTGGAGGGGAGAATATTGAGAGTGGATGGGACAGGTTGGTGGTTTCGGAGACTTTCTAGGTTTCTACTTGGATCTACTTCTGATACAAACTTGCACTTGGTGCCCTCTGGTGGTGGTGGTGGTGGTTACTTTTAGTTCAGTAAGAGAAATGATTCCTAGTTTGCTAAATTGGTGGCATCTTTGGAGGGGTTTCTGTTTATCATTAGAGTCTCTTATACCCTTGTTGGAGGGATTCTTATTCTGACTGTGGGAGCTTCTGTTGCAGGATCTTGGGAAAAAATAAAGAAGTCACTGCACTCGCACGTCAAGAAGGTGCTTTGCCTCAAACTGGGGTGTCATTGAGCCTGGTTGATCCTGCATGAAGAGGGTTCATGCAGGAAGGTGGGGCAGGAAGATGGTTTTGTCTCCCAGGGTTCTGAGGTTTCCTTGCTGGGTCAGGGTCCTCAGGTCATTCTATAGAGAAAAGAGGGAAAATTGAGAGACTTTGAATCTTTCCATATAAAAAGGTCAGCAGAATGCCTGAGACAGCCCAGGTGGCAGGTGTCTTGGAGCCCTGTGAACAGTGAGGCTTGAGAATAGAGGAGAACAATCAGGTCGGGCTCTGGGTCCCATTAGTGACTTAAAATCCTCCCATAAAAGGTAACTTCTTCCTACGTGTTACCATTTTTCTTTTCCCTTTTTTTTTTTTTTTTTTTTTTTTGTAATAAAGCACTTTTATGCACATTACCTGCCATCTGCCCAGTGAGGACTGCAGGGCTATAGCTTCTGTCTCCGCATTTCCCAGGTGAAAAAACCAAGACCCAGCATTTTAGTCACTCTTGCTCAAGGTTTCTTAGCAACTGAGAGATCAAGTTGGACCTTCAGTTCACATCCCCTGACTCTCAGCCCAGATTATTTTGAAATTCCCTGCACAATATGGTTCACCCAACCCAGGGCTGTCATTTGTAAAAACTCATTCAAACGGCAAAGGAAAATTTCTTAGCAAAAGAACAATGTGTTGGAGGATGGGAAGGGGGGAGAGAATGCCATTTATTTTCCTCTAGCTGGTTTCCAGAGAGGAAATTATTTAGCTACTCCCTTTTGATGAAAATAATCACTCTTTGGAACAGTTGGATGTGAAAAGCTGAGTCTTCTTCTCTGAAATGAGAGCAAACAGTCAGCAAAGCCTTGTGCATTAGAGCAGGGGGATGCTTCCGAGACAGCCTGCCATTTCCTCTTTGCCATCTGCATGTGGCCCCTTCTGCCTCCAGACATTTGTCCCGGCGTGAATCGGGGATGTGGTGCTAGCTGAACCAACACAAAACCAGCGCAGTGGTTCTGCCTTGTGGCGGAAGTTGGCTCCTGAATCTGGGATGCGAACTTGGCTCCAAGCCTGGGTCCCCTGGGAGGGTGGGGGTACCCAGAAAGCCCTTGGAAGTTCTCGGGGAGGTGCTCGGAGACCATTTGGGTTTACCTTTTCACCCACATATAATGGAGAGAGAGTATGTGCTTTATGTTAAGTCATCTTTGACTTCCTTTGTGCAGCTTGTTTTTAATAGCAGAGGTCACCCGGGACAAGGGTGCTGTGTACTGTATATGACACTTGACACTTTTGATATTTTGTCAGGTTTTTAAAGAATTATTGTTTTTCATGAAATGTAAAATATTAGTTTGAGAACATCACATTTACATCTACTCAATGTCTAGTTATTTAGCACCCACCTTTTAGCCTTCATTCTAGATGAAAACGAGACAAGGGAGAAGGAGAGCTACCAACTCTTGCCAGATATCCTGCTGAACAGAAATCCCTGAAGCTGCCTTAATTCTCAGAGGGAGTTACCACTCAGATGGGAGCCAGTTCCTGCTACATGATCTGTTTTCCAGCCTTCCTAATGTGAGACGGAAGCATTCTTACCAAAGAAATCATCTCTTAGTAAAGAAGCCCATTGAACTCACTTCATTTGTTTATTTCCTTCGAAAGTCACAGAGAGAAAAACAGAGAAGGTGTGTGGTACGGTGGAAAAAGCACAGCATAGAGTTTTACAGACTTGGGTCTGCAGCTGACTAGCTGAGTGGCCTGGGGATAGTGGCTTCATCTTTTGGAGCTTCAAGATTCTCTGTCTTTAAAATCAGGAGTTATATCAGATCATGAAAGTTTCCATTCCATTAAAGAAAGCCCTGCATGTCTCATAATGATGCTCTCCTGTTAAATTTACAATGAAGGAAGCACATCACTTAACCATAAGAATTTTCCAAACTGAACTGATGAGCAATGATCTCTCTATCAGAGAAATGTCAGATTTCTAGCCTCCAGAACTTTGATTTTTCTGGACATTCAATAGTTCCTCTTTCTCAGATCATTGAGAAATACCAAACACTTGGTATTTGTTTTTAATCCAACCCTTTTGTTTTGGAGGTAACACATTGTCGTACCCTGTGAGTCCCAGGATCCACAGCTCTGCTGTGGTCTCAGAAGCCACTGAAACATTGGTGAATGTGAAGTCACTTTGGGGTGCCTGCCCTCATCCCTCTGTCTCTCTGCTTCTGTGTAAATAAAGACTGTTTCAATTGTGTCCTCTCTGTGTCATGGACTGTTCCAATGTCATGCAGATTTCTGTGTCTGATTTGGATTTATTTTAAAAGTTGTTCTCCTCATGGAAATATAAGTGTCCAGAATAATAAAGAATATTTCCTGGGCTGTGTCTCTGATAGTAGAGTTCTGAATACTTTCTTCCATGAAGGTGGAATGCTACAAATTGTGTAAGGGAGGTGGGTGAGTCTATGATCAACTTCCTACTAGTAAAGAAGAGCGTCTGGTCATAGTGACCCATCTTTTCATCAAATAACTCTTTTTATAACCTATGGAAAAGGAGATTGGAAGGGGTTAAATCTGTAATCTTAGCTTTGAGATTAACATGTATTTTAAATAAAAGAGGTCACCAAGTGATACCAGGTTTAGATCAGTTTAGTTTTCATTTCTAACGCTGAGTTTCGAGGGACTCAGAACCTCCTGTTGGATTGAATTAAATGCACAATTTGGTGCGCGTGTGAAGTTTTCTGGGGAGAGGGATACATTCACATTTAGACCCTTAGAAGATCTAAGTCTTTGTCTGGGGAAGATGTAAACTGAATATTGTCATTGTTTGGGGAAGATGTGAACTTACAGGTGATTATTTTTAATGTAAGCCAGCAAGTAGATTGTGATACCAATATAAAAGAGGTGTTGTCAAATAACTGTTCAGTCAATGTCTTCAAATATGTAAAGCCTCTCAGAGAGTGTGTGGTGGGTCCAAGTGCTGAAATGGTGCCAATGGTAGGAAGTCCAGGAAGATAACTTGCAACATTTGACCAGAACAGAGAATGGGCTGTTGCTGGAAGTGGTAATCCCAGCTGTGGAGATATGCAAGCAGATAGCAGGCAATGTCTCCTGGGGATGCAATGTCAGGTGGAATTGGGGGGAGGGAGGTTGCGCAACCTCTAAGATCACTTCCATTTGAAGCTCCTAGGTTTTTTGTTTGTTTGTTTTTTGCTTTTTTTTTTTTTTTTTTTTTGACAGTCATAAACCAGCCTTGTACAGCAGCACTGGGAGATGCAAATATATTCATGCCAAGGACCCTGGGGTAGGAGTGGTTTAGCCTCACAAATTAGAGTTGGGCAGATATCCCAGAGAGGCTATTATCATTCTGATCATTTTGTTTCAACCCAAAATTGGAGTTGGGCTTTATTATAGTGAGTCAAACAGAAGGCAGCTGCACTTCCGGCATTCCCTTGTGCCTGACGAGATCTGGTGAGCAGTGGTCCTGTGGGAGGAGGGGAGAGCGGCTGGTCCAGAGAGGGAAAGGGCAACTCTTTTGTGGGGGTGATAGAGGATCTGGTGGCCCAGGCTTCCACCCTGTCCCCTAGGCTGACAACACAGCAGGAGAAGACAAAGGAACACAGATAAGCCTCACCTTAGGCACTTGGTGGGCTTCTGAATTTTCCCCAATTTAATTGCACCCCATCCTACTTCTGGAGATTGGATAGCTTCATTTTTATCTCCTCCCCAAAGGCACTGATACACGTAGTCTCTCTCTGGGGCTCCATTTGTTCCTCTCTACAGTGGCTTGGGAGTGGTCAGAACTGAGTGTTCACGAATGGGCTTCAAAATTTTTCAGAATCTTCTGAGATTAAATTCAAACTTTTGTTTGAACGAATTTGTGCTCAATTTGGGGGAAAGAGGATCCATACATTCATCAAGTTTTCAAATATTTAAAACCCACAAGTATATATTACCTTGGGGCCTCTCTCTTCTGATGATACATGGCATAGGTCTCTGCCCTTCACCCCAAACTAAATGAGGATGACAATAGACCTTATTTCTGAATCTCAATTGCCCTGCATTATGTTGACTTTGTTTTTTTGTCTGTCTGTTTCTGAGAGAGCGTCTCATTCTATCACCCAGGCTGGAGTGCAGTGGTGCGATGACAGCTTACAGCAGTCTTGACCTCCTGGGCTCAAAGTGATCCTCCCACCTCAGCCTTCTGAGTAGATGGGATTACAAGTACATGCCACCACAGTTGGCTAATTTTATTTTTGGTAGAAACAGTGACTCGCTAGGTTGCCTAGGCTGGTCTCAAACTCCTGGTCTCAAGCAAACCTCCTGCCTCAGCTTCCTCAGTAGCTGGGATCACAGGTCCAGGTCACTGGGCCTGGCTTGACTTTTCATATCAATCATCCCACAGCAAATACCTCATTTTTTCCCCCTGACAATGAGCCTGCAAGATAGGCAGCAACAAGAACACCGTGCACACTAGGCAGATGAGACAACTGAGGCTGGAGTTGAGAAGTGACGCACGTAAGGTCACGCAGCTACTGATGGACAAAGTCAGGTCCCCTCATGCCTGGGTCAATGCTCTTCACATTATATTCGCTGCCCTATGGAAATAGGGTAAAGTAGGGAACAGACAAGTCCTGACGGGTACCAAAGAACTATGGGAAGAGACTGCAGAGTTATAAGGACTTGGTCACCTAATGGGAGCTTCTTGCAGGGGACTGGGAACATTGCTTCGTCACACAGTCTCAAACAGGACTGGAAGGATCAATGCTGTTAGGGATCAATGCTCAGGAAAAGTTCTGGTATCCCAGTGCCCACTTGAGACCAACTACTCTGATGTGATGATTGAGTCATGTTGGAAAAGTCATTGCTAAGCCTTGACTCTCCCAGCTGTAAAATTAGAATGTTGGATTGGGTGATTTTCTAAAGTCCTTTCTGTTTCTGACTCTATGAGATACACTCAGGGAGCCTGCATGAAGTTGATGGGCTAATTCATATGAAGACATAAATGGCTACTTTGTCAGGCAGACAGTGACAGATAAAGGTGAGAGTTGCTGCCTTTTGTTCATCCTATAAGTTTAGTGCAGGGCTTGGCAAACTATTTCTGTAAAGGTCTCTGTCGCAACTTCTCAACTGCTATTGTAGCATGAAAGTAATCTTATTTATACATACCAGGTGGTGGGTTGGATTTGGTCTGAGGTCTGTGGTTTGCAGACCTTTGGTATGGTGGAAAGAGTGAAGGGTCTGAAGTTGGACTAGACCTGGGTTTGAGTCTCAGCTTTGCCACTGACTGCCGTGAAAACTTGGACAAGTTATGTAAAACTTCCAAAGGCTTTCTTGTTTCTGAAGAGTGAGAATAAGATTCCCACAAGGGAGTTTTCAGGAAGATGAAACAAGGTGATGTACACTTAGAGCAACTCTCTGTGGCTGCAGTACCTGGATTCAACCCCTGGTTCCAGCACTCCACAGTGTGAATCCCTGGGCAAGTTACATAACTTCCCTTTGCCTCCATTTATCTTTGATAAATGGGAAAGACAGTAGTGAACCCTGATAAGACCATGGGGAGAATTAAATGTTAATATTGTATTCAGAATAGTACCAGTTACACCGTTTATCCTATTGTATATTTGGTTCATGTCTGTTACAGGATGAATGTCTATTTCCTCCTCTCATCACCTCTGCCCATTTCAAAGGCAACCCAGCTACCACCGTATTTTCACAAAGCCAAATCGGTGTCTGTTTCCTCGTCCTCTTGGATCCCCTCCTTAGGATGGGCCCTCCTTTGGATGGTGTCCTTGAATTTGGATCTGGGTAGCCAAATCCAGTTTTCCTTGGGCCCGAGTGCATGCAACCACCTGGGCAGGAAGTTCAAGCTTCTGGAAATCCCGGGCTCCACAGACCTTTCCTCCTGCAGGACCCAGCTCCCCTGTAAGCCCTCGGCTGTCAGCCCCCATTAGACCAGTGGCATGGTAGATGTTACTCTAGGCTGGCCCTGGTCTTGGCTATGACCTGGAAAGGGAGGAGACAGAGGCAGACTCCTCAAAGAGCCGGCAACTGTCTGGGTCCTGGTGTCCTGCTTATCAGCTACCAGCTCTGCCAGCCTCAGGCCTGAGGAAGGCTGGGTTGGGTCAGACTAGCAGGGCATGAGGGTAAGGGTTGGGCTGCAGTACATCAAAGAGGACCACCCTGTCCCCAGAGAAGGCCCACCACAGCCTGGAATGCCCAGGAGTCACAGAGCCACCATCTCTGCAGCAAAGGATAGTTGTTAGGTGGGGAGTACTCCTCGCACCCCTGCAGCTCCAGGCTGCAGTCCAGACCCCAGCCCAGGAGGGACAGACACGGAGTCAGAAGAAGACAGGCCTAACACAGCAGTAGCACCTGGTCACAGTCAGCCCAGCAACAGGGCACCTGCCTGCCGTCCACCTCGAGCCATTCCCAGGACCCTGCTAAACCTCTTTTCTTGCACCACGGCAACAAAACTGCCCCCTTGTAGTTGCCTTCGACCCCTGACCCACATCTGCAGTCACTTGGTGGTAACAATCCCCTATCAAGGGGAGAGGGGACAGTGTAGGGCCAGCATTTGGGGCATACCCACTCACATAAGGAGAGCATTGCAGCTCTGGCCTGTCAAATGAGCTGCAGAGCCAGACCAGGGAGTGTCAGAGACGAGATTAGGGAATCTGGGGCTCCACAGCTACATTTGTGGAGCCCTTGTCCTTGAGTTTTGGAGTTGGAAGTACAACACAGCACAAAGAGTATGTGGCTTCATTAAAACAGTTGAGAGGATAAGGCCACATCCCGGTCACACATGCCCTCCAAGGCTTTGGAGCATCAGCACCTTGGACAAGGCCAATTGGCTACGCTGCCTTCAGTTAGCAAATAGGTTGGTTTACCTTGTGTCAGTTACTGTTCTGAGTGCTTTACAAATATCAGTCACTGAACCCTCCTAATGACTCCATGAGATAGCATGATTATTCTCATTTATAAATGGGGGAAACTAAGACACGAAAAGATGAAATAACTTACTAGTTGTTGGAACTGGGATTTGAACCCAGGAAGTCTGGCTCCAGTCTGTGTCTTTAACCATTCAATGATCTGCGCCCTTCCCTGGTTCCTGGCCACATGGCATAACACGGTCAGGCTGGTATGGACGTGAGTCCTCCTCTACTTCCATCCCTTCTTCAATTGCAAATGCATAATACTAAATAAATATCTTTACTTATGTGTATACATATGTAAGTTGTACACATATATGTAATTTAACACACATATATGTGTTATACACATATATGCCTATTTTTAACAAAAATATGTAAATGTGTATGTGTGTATATATACACACACATATATGTGTATATATGTATATATACATGTATATATGTATATGTATGTACATGTATATACACGTGTATACACATGTAGATGTGTGTATATACACATGTATATATGTGTATATACACATGTAGATGTGTGTATATACACATGTATATATGTGTATATACACATGTAGATGTGTGTATATACACATGTAGATGTGTGTATATACACATCTACATGTGTATATACACATATATACATGTGTATATACACACATCTACATGTGTATATACACA
>NW_016804177.1:89293-94110 GCF_001698545.2 Rhinopithecus bieti
TGTAGATATGTGTATATACACATGTAGATGTGTGTATATATACATGTATATATGTGTATATACACATGTAGATGTGTGTATATATACATGTATATATGTGTATATACACATGTACATGTGTGTATATGTATACATGTATGTATACACGTATATACACATATATACGTGTATGTATACACGTATATATGTGTATACATATATATACACATATATACGTGTATGTATACACGTATATATGTGTATACATATATATACACATATATACATATATACGTATATATCTACATATATACACGTATATATGTAGATATATACGTGTATATATGCAGATATATACGTATATATGTAGATATATACATGTATATATGTATATACACACACACACACATTTAAGTGCCTACAATGTGCTAGGAAGCAAACAACTTGCTCTAGATCACATAGTAAGAGGGAGTTCAGTTTGGACAGAGGCTCCCTGTCTCCTAGGAAAAGTACCTATCCTGGCTTTCTCCAGAAACACCCCAATCCTTTACTCTTTGGTTCTTTATGCCAGATACAGGTTTAGTCTGGGCTTACTAGCCAAAAGCAAAAAGATTAGGCACATATATGTTAGGATGCAAGTGACTGCATCTAACAGAAATGTAACTATGGTTTCTTCATAAATGGGGTTTTCTTATCCTCTTGTAACAAACAGGCAATGGGTCAGGGAGAAGGTGTTGAGCAGGAAGAAGATGGAGAAGTAACTTTGGTCCTAGAGAAGGACTTCGACAGGGGCCCCTTCCTGGATGTGTTCAGAAGCCTCAGATGGCTCTGGAGCTGCTTTAAAAAGTAATTAAAAAATCAGATGCCTTCCAGCTTCTTGTTCCACTATCCATAGCATGTAGTGCTCATCCTCATAGAGAAAAGATGGTGAAGCCACCTGCAGACACCTTGCCCACGTTTCAGGCAGGAGGAAGGGGGAGGGAGAGAAAAGGTAAAGGCAGAAGACAGTTGAGTCATCTCTTGTCACGCTGGAGAAGAGTGGTTTCCCTGGAACCCCTCCACAGTCTGTCTACACCCCACTGGCCAAATCTGTGCAACACAGCAACCTGTGACTATAAGAGAGTCTGGAGAAGTAAGAACTTTTGCTGGGTACGTTGCTGCCCTGAACAGAATCATGGTTCTCTTAGGGAGAGGATGGGAAGGACATTGAGGAGATACTGATCACTGCCTCCCTCTGTGCAGCTTCCTTGCCCCAGGTTCCCTCATCTGCTGAGAACAAGAGCATCTCTGTGGAAAGCACCCTGGACAGAGAGGCCACAGATAAGGGCATCTATGTTCTATGGTCTGATATTAGTTACTCCCTTGGGCTCAAGTTGTGGGGACTCAGGACTCAGGTCTTGCAGGAGGAAGACAGACAGACCTGGGGATGGCATTCGCAGAGGCACCACTGAGCTGGTGGTTAGATATGTTCATTGAGCAGAGTATTTCTGCCCATTCTAAGTTCCCTCTCCCCTTTCCCGGCCTGACTGGTGCCTTAGCAACAACGGAGGAAGATTTCTAACTGATAATATGAGCACCGTGGCCACCAGGTGGCACCAACACACAGTTCTGCTACTAAGCAGAGGCTGAATCCAGACCCTTACTCAGAGCCCATCTGAATCCTCAACACTCTCTGGAACCAGGGGAATGAAAAACAGTTTTGTGTGAATGAAAAGATCCATTTTGTTTTGTCACTATTATAACTTGGTTGCACTCATTCGTTCATTCATTTATTCATTGATCAGAATCAAACATGGTCCTACTAAGTTCCAGGAAAGAACAATGGAAAACAGAAAAGGAATAGTCCTGCCCGGGAGGAGCTCTCAGTCTAATGGGTAGAGGGATTATGTGTTGATAAAGAAACATTTATTGAGCACCTATTGCATGCTCATGGAAAGCCTTTTAGTGGCTCCTCATTTCCTTCTAGGTAAATTCAAGTCCTCTACCTCCCTGTCTTCATCTCACCCCACCTCTCCACACCATCACCCTACACTAGCTGCACATAACCCAAGCACACCCTGTCTCCCTGAGGCTCAGCCTTGGGCTCTTCCCCCTCTCTCATCTTTCTGACCTGGTTAACTCTTGTCTATCACTCAAGATATCAGGCCCTAAAAAATGCCTTTCCTAACCTATCCATCACTACATTTGCCATGTTTGTTGAAATGATTTTTCAGGGGATGAGTAACTTTTGAGACAGGAGGCAATAACTGCTTATTCATATTTGTATGCCTGGTGCTTAGATGAGGATCTGGCACATGTAGGCCTTAAGGGGGTGGTTGGGTTTATAGAGATGAATGAGACAAGGGCATCTCATAACCTAGCAGATAAATCATGCACAGAGCCCCATGTGGGTAGATCAGAGAGGGCTCCCCATAGCAGGCGGTGCTAGAGTTGTGTCTTAGGGAAATTCCAGGTCATAAGAATAGCAAAAGTGACAGCACAGAAGCATGAATCAGTAGCAGAGAGTACAAGATCTGCAGAAATTTTCAGGATCCAAGCAAAGGGGCTGTAGGAGAGCATAAAATTCAGAATGTGAGAGGCAGCCTGTGCTGAGATAAGGCAGTGGAACTTTTTCCAAAAGGCAAAAAGGAGCCAAGGGTTTTAGATGGGTGGAATGATACAATCATAATTGGGTGTAGATGGTGCATTAGTGAACGATTGTGGTGTAGCAAAGTACCCCCAAACTTATAAAGACAACCATGTATTTAATTTGTAAATCTGCAGCCCATCTAGGAAGTTCTGCAGATATGGACCAAGTTCCACATGTTGACTGGGTTTCCTGATGTGTCTGTAGCTGGCGTGTCAGTTGGAAACTGGCTGGTCTTATATTGCCTCCCCTGGGATGTCTTCCTTCCATGCAGTGTCTCATTCCCCAGGGAAATCATGTGGGTTCAAGGGAGTGATTGGACACTTGTAAGGCCTTTTATGGCCTTGGCTGAGAACTGGCACACCGTCATGTCTGCCATATATTATTGTAAAACCGCATGCAAAGGCTGATACATAGAGAGGTAAAAACAAATGTGGCCATTCAGATGGCTCACTCTGCCTCTATAGCAGGGAGAGTAGTGATAGAGAGACCAATTAGGAGTCTTACACCAGCCCAGGTGAGAGGCAAAGGGTGGGTTTAAAACAAAGATTTTAGTTTATTTTTTTAAGTTCAAATTTAACTTTTTAAAAAGTTTTATTTATTTACTTATGTATTTTGATTATACTTTAAGTTCTAAAGTATATATGCACAGTGTGCAGGTTTGTTACATATGTATACATGAGCCATGTTAGTGTGCTGCACCCATTAACTCATCATTTACATTAGGTATATCTCCTAATGCTATCCTTCCCCCTTCCCCTCACCCCACCACAGTCTCTGGTATCTGATATTCCCCACCCTGTGTCCAAGTGTTCTTACTGTTCAGTTCCCACCTATGAGTGAGAACATGCAGTGTTTGCTTTTTTTATCCTTGCGACAGTTTGCTCAGAATGATGGTGTCCAGTTTCATCCCTGTCCCTACAAAGGACATGAACTCATCCTTTTTATGGTTGCATAGTATTCCGTGGTGTGTATGTGCCACATTTTCTTAATTCAGTCTACCATTGATGGACATTTGGGTTGGTTCCAAGTCTTTGCTATTGTGAATAGTCCCGCAATAAACATACATGTGCATGTGTCTTTATAGCAGAATGATTTATAATCCTTTGGGTATATACCCAGAAATGGGATGGCTAGGTCAAATGGTATTTGTATTTCTAGATCCTTCAGGAATCTCCACACTGCCTTCCACAATGGTTTAACTAGTTTACAGTCCCACCAACAGTGTAAAAGTGTTCCTATTTCTCCACATCCTCTCCAGCACCTGTTGTTTCCTGACGTTTTAATGATCGCCATTCTAACTGGTGTGAGATGGTATCTCATTGTGGTTTTGATTTGCATTTCTCTGATGGCCAGTGATGATCAGCATCTTTTCATGTGTCTGTTGGCTGCATAAATGTCTTCTTTAAAGAAGTGTCTGTTTATATCCTTCGCCTACTTTTTGATGGGGTTGTTTTTTTCTTGTAAACTTGTTTAAGTTCTTTGTAGAGTCTGGATATTAGCCTTTTGTCAGATGGGTAGATTGCAAAAATTTTCTCCCATTCTGTAGGCTGCCTGTTCACTATGTGGTAGTTTCTTCTGCTCTGCAGAAGCTCTTTAGTTTAATTAGATCCCATTTGTCAATTTTGGCTTTTGTTGCCATTGCTTTTGGTGTTTTTGACATGAAGTCCTTGCCCATGCCTATGTCCTGAATGGTATTGCCTAGATTTTCTTCTAGGGTTTTTATGGTTTTAGGTCTGACATTTAAGTCTTTAATCCATCTTGAATTAATTTTTGTATAAGGTGGAAGGAAGGGATCCAGTTTCAGCTTTCTACATATGGCTAGCCAGTTTTTCCAGGACCATTTATTAAATAGGGAATCCTTTCCCCATTTCTTGTTTTCGTCAGGTTTGTCACAGATCAGATGTTTGTAGATGTGTGGTATTATTTCTGAGGTCTTTGTTCTGTTCCATTGGTCTATATTCTCTGTTTTGGTACCAGTACCATGCTGTTTTGGTTACTGTAGCCTTATAGTATAGATTGAAGTCAGGTAGCATGGTGCCTCCAGCTTTGTTCTTTTTCCTTGGGATTGTCTTGGCAATGCAGGCACTTTTTTGGTTCCATATGAACTTTAAAGTAGTTTTACAATTCTGTGAAGAAAGTCATTGGTAGCTTGATGGGGATGGCATTGAATCTATAAATAACCTTGGGCAGTATGGCCATTTTCACGATA
>NW_016804177.1:96831-110958 GCF_001698545.2 Rhinopithecus bieti
TATGTGTTTTGAAGTTGCTCTTCTTGAGGAGTATCTTTGTAGCGTCCTCTGTATTTCCTGAATTTGAACGTTGGCCTGCCTTGCTAGGTTGGGGAAGTTCTCCTGGATGATATCCTGAAGAGTGTTTTCCAACTTGGTTCCATTCTCCCTGTCACTTTTAGGTATAACAATCAGACGTGGATTTGGTTTTTTCACATAGTCCTGTACTTCTTGGAGGCTTTGTTCATTTCTTTTTACTCTTTTTTCTCTAAACTTCTCTTCTCACTTCATTTCATTCATTTGATCTTCAATCACTGACACCCTTTCTCCCAGGTGATTGAATTGGCAACTGAAGCTTCTGCATTTGTCACATAGTTCTCATGCCATGGTTTTCAGTTTCATCAGTTCATTTAAGAGCTTCTGTACACTGGTTATTCTAGTTAAACATTCGTCTAATCTTTTTTCAAGGTTTTTAACTTCTTTGCAATGGGTTTGAACTTCCTCCTTTAGCTCAGAGAAGTTTCATTGTCTGAGGGCTTCTTCTCTCAGCTCGTCAAAGTCATTCTCCAACCAGTTTTGTTCTGTTGCTGGTGAGAAGCTGCGTTCCTTTGGAGGGGGAGAGGTGCTCTGATTTTTAGAATTTTCAGCTTTTCTGCGCTGTTTTTTCCCCATCTTTGTGGTTTTATCTACCTTTGGTCTTTGATGATGGTGACGTACAGAAGGGGTTTTTGTGTGGATGTCCTTTCTGTTTGTTAGTTTCCCTTCTAACAGTCAGGACCCTCAGCTGCAGGTCTGTTGGAGTTTGCTGGAGGTCCACTCCAGACCCTGTTTGCCTGGGTATCAGCAGTGGAGGCTGCAGAACAGCGAATATTGCTGAACAGCAAAAGTTGTTGCCTGATCATTCCTCTGGAAGCTTTGTCTCAGAGGGGTACCCAACTGTGTGAAGTGTCAGTCTGCCCCTACTGGGGGGTGCCTCCCAGTTAGGCTACTCAGGGGTCAGGGACCCACTTGAGGAAGCAGTCTGTCCATTCTCAGATCTCACACTCTGTGCTGGGAGAACCACTACTCTCTTCAAAGCTGTCAGACAGGGACATTTAAGTCTGCAGAGGTTTCTGCTGCCTTTTGTTCAACTATGCCTTGCCCCCAGAGGTGGAGTCTACAAGAGGCAGGCAGGCAGGCCTCCTTGAGCTGTGGTGGGCTCCACCCAGTTCCAGCTTCCCTGCTGCTTTGTTTACCTACTCAATCCTCAACAATGGTGGGCGTCCTTCCCCCAGCCTTGCTGCCACCTTGCAGTTTGATTTCAGGCTACTGTGCTAGCAATGAGCAAGGCTCCGTGGGCTTGGGACCCTCTGAGCCATGCGCAGGATATAATCTCCTGGTGTGCCATTTGCTAAGACCATTGGAAAAGCACAGTATTATGGTGGGGGTGACCCGATTTTCCAGGTGCCATCTGTCACAGCTTTCCTTGGCTAGGAAAGGGAATTCCAGGGTGAGGTGATGCCTCACCCTGCTTCGGCTCACACTCGGTGGGCTGCACCCACTGTTCTGTACCCACCGTCCGACAAGCCCCGGTGAGATGAACTTGGTACCTCAGTTGGAAATGCAGAAATCACCCATCTTCTACATAGCTCATACTGGGAGCTGTAGACTGGAGCTGTTCCTATTCAACCATCTTGGAACTGCTCCCAAATTTAACTTTTAATTGACATATAGTATTAGGTTCTTCCAAATGTAATTGCAGTTTTTGCACTGTTGAAATGTGCTGTTTGATATTGGAATACATCTTTAAATAAATGTGGTTATGCTATACATGATTTTAATGCACATATCTCGCTTTATGGTTTTTGCTAATAACTTATGACTTGCTGTTTATTTCATATTTGTTTTAGACTATGGAAATAATGTTAGACAAAAAGCAAATTTGAACGATTTTCTTGAGTTGAAAATGGATGCTAAAGCAGTGGAGACAACTTGCAACATCAACTACATATTTGGCCCAGCAACTGCTAATGAACATACAGTGCAGTTGTGGTTCAAGAAATTTTGCAAAAGAGGCAAGAGTCTTGAAGACCAGGAGCATAGTGACCAGCCATCAGAAGTTAACACCGATCAATTGAGAACAATCATTGAAGCTGATCCTCTTACACCTACAGGAGAAGCTGCTGAAGAACTCAACTTGACCATTCTACGATCATTCGGCATTTGATGCAAGTTGGAAAGGTGAAAACCCTCAATAAGTGGGTGCTTAATGAGCTGAGTGAAAATTTAAAAAAAAATTGCCTTTTTGAAGTGTCATCTTCTCTTATTCTATGCAACAACAATGAACCATTTCTCAATCAGATTGTGACGTGTGATGAAAATTGGATTTTATACGGCAACTGGCAACAACTAGGTCAGTGGTTGGACTGAGAAGAAGCTCCAAAGCACTTCCCAAAGCCAAACTTGCATCAAAAAAGAAAAAAAAAAAAGGTCATGGTCACTGTTTGGTGGTCTGCTGTCAGTCTGATCCACTACAGCTTTCTGAATCTCGGTGAAACCATTACATCTGAGAAGTATGCTCAGCAAATCGAAGAGATGCACTGAAAACTGCAACTCCTGCAACCAGTCTTGGTCAACAGAAAAGGCCCAATTCTCCACAACAACAACCAACTGCACATCGCACAACCAACACTTCAAAGGTTGAACTAATTGGGCTATGAAGTTTTGCCTCATCTGCAAAATTTACCTGACCTCTAGCCAACTGACCACCATTTCTTCAAGGATCTTGACAACTTTTTGCAGAGAAAATGCTTCCACAACCAGCAGGATGCAGAAAATGCTTTCCAAGAGTTCATCGAATCCCGAAGCATGGACTTTTATGCTACAGGAATAAACAAACTTATTTCTCATTGGTAAAAATGTATTAATTGTAATGGTTTTTATTTTGATTAATAAAGATGTGTTTGAGCCTAGTTATAATAATTTAAAATTCACAATCCAAAACCACAATTACTTTTGCATCAACCTAATAATTGTACACATTTATGGGAGCATGTAGTGATGTTTCACTACACATAATGTACAGTGATCAGATCAGGTTAATTAAGAGAGCTATCATCTCAAACATTTAATATTTCTCTGTATTGGGAATATTCAGTATTCTCCTTCTAGCTATTTGGAACTGCATAGTACATTATTGTTAACTATAGTCATCCTAAAGTGCTATAGAACATTAGAATGTATTCCTCTTCTTTAACTGTAATTGTGTCTCCCTTAACAAATTTCTCACTGTCTTTGCCTTTCCCTACCCTTCCCAGCCTCTAGCATCCACTGTTCTAGTTTTTTCTTCTATGAGGTCAACTTTTAAAGCTTCTCACTATGAGTGAGAACAAGCTTTGTTTGACTTTATGTTCCTAAAACAAAGGTTTTAATAAAACACTACAAAAGGTTGGGCAGGCCAAACATACCCCAACATAAAAGACCCCCAAAGAAGTCTGATCTATTTACCCTAAAAGCCAGAAAGGAAAGATTACAATGAGACACCTGACCAAAAATTGCAGGGAGCTATGATTAGGGAGGTTAATCAACTGACAAAAGGGCCAAGGTCCCTTTGCTAAACATCTTGCTGGAAACCCAAGCTTTGTGCACAAGAGGGGGTGAAATGGTCAGGAGTTGGAGAAGAAAAACTCCAGCGCTCCTTGATACCAAAGCCCCCGTGTGCTGTGGTGAAGCCCCGACATGGGCTCTGGTTAGATTTACAGAATATACAATTGTAAAGGCTGATAGGATTATGAAAGTTGGATTATTTGAACAGGCTTTACGTAAGGAAGCAGTTTCTCCTTTGCCTGAGTACTTTTTTTGTTTGTTTGTTTTTGTTTTGTTTTGTTTTGTTTTGTTTGAGACGAAGTCTCGGTCTGTCCCCCAGGCTGGAGTGCAGTGGCGCGACCTCGACTCACTGCAATCTCCGCCTCCTGGGTTCACACCATTCTTCTGCCTCAGCCTCCGGAGTAGCTGGGACTACCAGTGCCCGCCACCATGCCTGGCTAATTTTTTGTATTTTTAGTAGAGACGGGATTTCACTGTGTTAGCCAGGATGGTCTCAATCTCCTGACCTCGTTATCCGCCCGTCTCGGCCTCCCAAAGTGCTGAGATTACAGGCCTGAGCCACCGAGCCTGGCCTGCCTGAGTGTTTTGTGGGAAGGGATATTGTCTAGCTGGAGAATACTTCTCCTACCTAGTATTATAAAACTGAAATCTGTTGATGAAGTCCTAATGGAGACTACAGTTAGAGGAATGTAAGAGTTGAGGGAATTAGGGTGAACATTTGGATGAAAACTAATATGTCTGGGCAGGCTTTATGTGAACTGCTCGCATCTCCTTTAGGTGATTGTATTATGGGAATAGACATTGTATCTGACTGGGGAATGTTTACCCTACCTAGCACTGTAAAACAGAAGGCATATATATCCAACCTCCAAGCAATATTAATTAAACATGATAAACGGGAACCAGTAAGATTGTCTGAGCCCAGACAGTGTAAACTAGAAGCTGGAACACTGGTAGGAACAAATTCTCAGTGTGATAGCCCTGGCGGGGGTGCGGTGGGGATAACATAAACCGGGACTTATGGCAAAAGCCTGTGAGTACCTCCCAGTGATGAACACTGGGACTTTGAACTAGAGAATTTCCACATGAGGGTCACTTATTACCTCGTGATTGGACATTAATTAAAGCTACTTCAGTGGCTGAAGGACATAAGTGATCTTAAATCCTGAAATGCCCATGATATCTTGGGTGATGTGAAAGAAACACTCTACTGGGGTTAGGGGGAAGGTAGTGTTCAGAAGTATTCCATTAAAATGAGTTCAGTGGAAATAGAATTCAATGGAAATGGTTTATACAGGATCATGCTATCTGGGAGTGCAAGGAGGAGGCACTCACAAACAGAGAGCCTCTTTCACCCTAGGACTGATTCCAGAGTTGTGTGAGGACCTTCTGAGTTGTATTAGCTGTACAGTGACCTATAAACCATTCTTAACTGAGCACTAAGAGCTTCTTGTTCTGTGGACAGCAATTCCAAGGTGAACAAACATCCTGTTTGGAAGGCCACCACTTTGTTTGAAGAAGGCAAAACCAAATCAGCTCAATGGGTTGAATTGCATGCTGTTTACCTAGCATGATGGAAGAATTGAACAGTGGGAAAAGCCCCCATGTTGGGGCCAGTGGCCTGGCCACACACTCAGGCCAGAGGGCAATGGAAAACTGGCCTAGTAAAAGGATGGTCATATGGGGCATGGTCCTATGGGAATTTGAGGGGTGCCTTAAAGTAGGACATGTCAATGCCCTTCAGAAGAATCCCTTTCCAGATTTGAAAGGTAATTGGAATTGGTAAATAGATGTCCCTGTGTGCTTGCTTAAGGTGGTCACCTGGCTCTGTGAAATAAACGGACGCTGGGGTAGGGCAGCAATGCAGCTGGAATGAATCTAGGCATATTCCTTTTGCATCCTCTGAGGCACAAAATGCCAATAAGAACTGCTCTGCTTACCAACAAGAGGCAGACATTCCAGAGGGCTATGTGGCAGACTCTGGTGTGAAGGCCCTGAACATAGCTGGCAAGTGACACTGATGGTGGTAGCCCTGGGGTCGGGGAGATACAAATGGGTCTTGACCAGAATAGACACTGTCTCTGGACTGGGCTTTGCTTACCTGGTGGAAGATGCAAATACTCAGAATGCCATAAAAGAACTGGAATAGAAGATATTGCACCAATTTGGATGGCTGAGTCACATTTCCTCAGACCAAGAAATACACAATATAGCCTATAATGTCCAACAGTGGGCAGAGAGATCTCCTCCTCAGAATAATAGTTTGATAGAAAACTGGAACAGATAACTAAAACATTGGTTATCTGAAATGGAGGGAGATCAAGGCATGAAGGGCTGACTTGCACACCTTCACAAGTGTGTGCTCACACTCAGCAGGAGGGGATGAAGGAGTGCCCCCACTGGATAGATTCCTCTGATTTCCTGGTGAATCTGGGAAGGAGGAGATGGGGAGAATGCTGGTGTGACTATGCAATTCTTAGTAGGGAAAGAATATGCTGATATAATGACTATAAATTTTTGATCTTCTTCACACTATATCAACTTTTTTTTCTTTTTCCTACCTGATGCAGTGGTTATAGGACCAGGGCTGATTCCAACTATAAAAGAAGTATAAATTCCTAAGGGCCTGATGGGGTGGGTTGTGCTCTGATCCCATCTGTAAAAATTGGGGTTCATAGTAAATGCATTTATATTTTACCAGGTGGTAGAAATACCTCACTAGTTCTGCACCTGTGTAACCTCACCCTATCTGAATGGGAGTGGACTAAGGGGGAGGCACTTGCTAGACTAGCATTGTTGCCTGCAATCTGGACCAGCACAGTGGTCAAAACTAATGTACCTTCCAAAAGTTGGAAAGTTTAGGCAAAAATGGGGAGGAGGAAGAGTAGTTGAGGGCAAAGGAATGAATAAATGGGTTGTGTAATGAGGGAAATCCAATATATACTAACGCCTCAAAAGAGGCTCAGAGCAAGTGATGATATTGTCTCTTAGCTCAATTATATGGATGCCTAAAAGGCTAAAACTGTATTTTTGTAGAGTCCAGTCTTGCTTTTGGAACCCAAAAAGATCTCTCCAATAAGTCTACCAACCCAAGTGGTCTCTCCTTGGAAGACATTTTCATACAATACAGTGATGGAGTGAGACTAATTATTAATGATAGAATGGGATTCTAGTAATGTGTCAGTATTTTTTTTTGAGTTCTATATTGTTTGCTGTAAAGGGTCTCTGGCCAGAGTGACCCAAAAGGATGGGCTGTGACATCATAAGAAATGCATATTTGGGCCCTGGCCTCAGCCAGGGACCCTTGCAGTCTGGAACATCCAACAAAAGAAACATGGGCACAGCACCAGTGATAGGAGGGGCCTCCTCCAAGGCCCAGGAGCAAACCTGGTGAGAGGGTTACCTCTCTCCTCCACTGCAAAGCAGAGTCTGGCTGCAAACGAAAGGAAATACAGAGGAGACACACTGCTAAGAGCCTATCTACTGCCCATTACCCTTAAGCCACTCTGCATCTTTTAAGATCTAGTAGATCATAGCCTAAACTGTCACATCAAAAATATTTTGCTATCATGCCCTCCTATGAAACCAAGGGCATGAATTTAACCACAAATAAAGACCCTGAACAGAACCTTGACCTTCTGAAAACACCCAGAAGCCAACTGACAATACTCAACTTACACCACAGTAAAAGGAACATAAGCCCTCCCAGATGAGAAAGAATTGGTGCAAGAACTCTGGCAACTCAGAAAGCCAGAGCATCCCCTTACCTCCAGATGAGTCCACTAGCTTTCCAGCAATGGCTCTTAACCAGACCGAAATGACAGGCATAGAACTCAGAATGCAGATGGCAAGAAAGCTCATCAAGATTCAGGAGAAAGTTGGAACCTAACCCAAGAAATCCAGTAAAACAATCCAAGACCTAAAAGACAAAATAGCCATTTTAAGAAAGAACCAAACTGAATTTCCAGAGCTAAAAAATTCACTACGATAATTCTATAATGTAATTAAAAGTATTATCAGCAGAATAGACCAAGATGAGGAAAGAATCTCACAGCACAAAGACCAGTTCTTCAAATTGACTCAGTCAGACAAATTTTTTTTTAAAAATTAATGAACAAAACTTCCAAGAAATATGTAGAGACCAAATCTGCAACTCATTGGCATTCCTGAGAGAAAAAAAAGAGAATAAGCAACCTTGCAAAATATATGTGGGGTTAGAGTCCACGAAAATTTCTCTAATCTCACTAGAGAGGTTAACATGCAAATTCAGGAAACACAGAGAACCCCAGGTAGATGCTATACAAGATGACCATCCTCAAGGAGCATAGTCATCAGATTCATCAACTTCAACACAAAAGAAAAAATCTTAAAGGCAGCTAGAGAGAAGGGTCAAGTAACATACAGAGAGAACCCCATCAGGCTAGCAGCAGACCAATCAGCAGACATCTTACACCCCAGAAGAGATTGGGGGCCTATTTTTAGTGTCCTTAAAGAAAAGAAATACCAACCAAGAATTTATATTCCTCCAAACTAAGCTGCATAAGTGAAGGAGAAACAAAATCCTCTCAGACAAGCAAATGCTGAAGGACATTGTTTCAACTAAACCAGCCTTACAAGAGGTCATTAAGGGAGTGCTAAACATGGAATCAAAAGAATGATACTGGTTACCACAAAATCACACTAAGAATATAGCCCACAGGTACTATAAAGCAACTAAACAACCAAGTCTACGTAATAACCAGCTAACAACACAGCAACAGGCTCAAAATCTCACATGCCTATACTAACCCTGAATGTAAATGGCCTAAATGCCCCCACTTGAAAAGACACACAGTGACAAGCCAGATAAAAGACAAGACCCAACCATCTGCTGTCTTCAACAGACCCATCTCACATGTAGTGACACCCACAGGTTCAAAGTAAAGGGATGGAGAAATATCTACCATGCAAATGGAAAACTAAAAAGAACAAGAGTCACTATTTTTATATCAGATAAAATAGACATTAAATCAATTTCTATTAAGAAGAACACACACAATACCATTCAGGCCATAGGCATGGGTGAGGACTTCATGACTAAAACACCAAAAGCAACAGCAACAAAAGCCAAAATTGACAAATGGGATCTAATTAAACAGAAGAACTTCTGCACAGCAAAAGAAACTATCAGAGTGAACAGGCAACCTACAGAATGGGAGAAAATTTTTATAATCTACCAATCTGACAAAGGGCTAATATCCAGAATCTACAAATAACTTAAGCAAATTTACAAGAAAAAAATCAGACAACCCTATCAAAAAGTGGACAAAGGATATGAACAGACACTTCTCAAAAGAAGACATTTATGCAGCCAACAGACACATGAAAAAATGCTGATCATCACTGGTCATCAGAGAAATGCAAATCAAAACCACAATGAGATACCATCTCACACCAGTTAGAATGGCGATCACTAAAAAGTCAGGAAACAACAAGTGCTGGAGAGGATGTGGAAAAATAAGAAAGCTTTTACACTGTTGGTGGGACTGCAAACTAATTCAACCATTGTGAAAGACAGTGTGGCGATTCCTCAAGGATCTAGAATGAGAAATACCATTTGACCCAGCCATCCCATTACTGGGTATATACCCAAAGGATTATAAATCATTCTGCTATGAAGACACATGCACACGTATGTTTACTGCAGCACTATTCACAATAGCAAAGACTTGGAACCAACCCAAACGTCCATCAATGATAGACTGGATTAAGAAAATGTGGCATATATATATCTCGTGGAATACTATGCAGCCATAAAAAAGGATGAGTTCATGTCCTTTGTAGGGACAGGGATGAAGCTGGAAACCATCATTCTGAGCAAACTATCACAAGGACAGAAAACCAAACACTGCATGTTCTCACTCATAGATGGGAACTGAACAATGACAACACTTGGACACAGGGTGGGGAACATCACACACCAGGGCCTGTGGTGGGGTGGGGGGAGGGGAGAGGGATAGCATTAGGAGATATACCTAATGTAAATGACGAGTTAATGGGTGCAGCACACCAACATGGCACATGTATACATATGTAACAAACCTGCACATTATGCACATGTACCCTAGAATTTAAAGTATAATAATAAAAAAAAAAACAAAAAAAGGACAAAGAAGGGTATTACATAATGCTAAAAGGTACAATTCAACAAGAAGGATTAACTATCCTAAATAAATACACACCCAACATTGGAGCCCCCCAATTCATGAAACAATTCTTCTTGGACTACAAAAAGACTTAGACAACCACACAATAATAGTGGGAGACTTCAACATTCCACTGACAGCATTAGATAGATAATTGAGGCAGAAAACAAACAAAGAAACTCTAGACTTAAACTTGACTCTTGGCCAGTTAGACCTAAAAGGCAGCTACAGAGCACTCCACCAAACAACCGCAGAACAAACATTCTTCTCACCTGCACACAGAACAAATTCTATTTTTTTTTTTTTTTTTTTTTTGAAAGGGGTTTCACTCTTGTTGCCCAGGCTGGAGTGCAATGGTGTGATCTTGGCTCTCTGCAACCTCCACCTCCCAGGTTCAAGTGATTCTTCTGCCTCAACCTCCTGAGTATCTCTGGGACTATAGGCACCTGTTACCACGGCCAGCTATATATATATATATTTTTTTTTGTATTTTTAGTAGAGACTGGGTTTCACCATGCTGGCCAGGCTGGTCTCAAACTCCTGACCTCAAATGATCTGCCTGCCTTGGCCTCCCAAAGTGCTGGGATTATAGGTATAAGCCACCACACCTGGCCACACAGAACATATTCTAAGATTAACTGCATGTTCAGTCATAAAGCAAGTGTTAAAATTTTTTTGTAAAGTTGAAATCATACCAAGCACACTCTTGGACCACAGTGCAATAAAAATAAAAATATTATCAAGAACATCTCTCAAAACTGCATAAATACATGGAAATTAAACAACTTACTTCTGAATAACTCCTGGGTGAATATAAAATTTAAGGCATAAATCAACAAATTATTTGAAATTATTGAAAATAGGGATGCAACTTACCAACATCTCTGGGATGCAGCTAAAGCAGTGTTAAGAGGAAAGTTTATAGCACCAAACGTCTTCATCAAGAAGTTAGAAAGATTACATTAACAATGTAAGTTTGCACCTAAAAGAACTAGAAAAAAAGAACAAACCAACCCCAAAGCTAGCAAAAGAAAACATAACTAAAATTAGAGAAGTTGACATTGAGTTGTAAAAATTCATACAAATGATCAATAAAGCTACAAGTTGGTTATTAGTAAAAACAAACAAGATCAATAGACCTCTAGCTAGATTAACAAAATCAAAGAAGATCCAAACAAGCACAACCAGAAATGACAAAAATGATATTATACCTGATACCACAGAAATACAAATGATCCTCAGATAATATTATGAACAACTCTATGTGCACAAATTAGAAAATCTAGAGAAAATAAATAAATTCCTGGCAATATTCAATCTCCTAAGATTGAATCAGGAAGAGATTGAAATCCTGAAGAGACTAATATGAAACTCTGAAATTGAACCAGTAACAACAACAACAACAAAACCCTACCAACCAAAAAAAAGTCCTGGATTAGATGAATTCACAGTCAAATTCTACCACATGTACAAAGAAGAACTGAGACCAATTCTACTGAAACTATTCCAAGAAAATCCAAGAGGAGGGGCTCCTCTCTAACTCATTCTATGAAGCCAGCATCAGCCTAATGCCAAAATCTGGTATAGACACAACGAAAAAAAAACTTCCGACCAATATCCCTGATGAACATAAACACAAAATTCCTCAACAAAATACTAGCAAACCAAATTCAGCAGCACATCAAAAAGTTAATATACAATGATCAAGTAGGCTTTATCCCTGAGATGCAAGAATTGGTTCAACAAGTACAAATCAATAAATGTGTTTCATCACATAAACAGAATTTAAAGCAAAAACAATATGTTCATCTCAATAGACAATAATAAATCTGACATCCTTTCATGTTAAAAACCCTCAACAGACTAAGCATTAAAGGAGCACACCTCAAAATGATAAGAGCCGTCTATGACAAACCCACAGCCAACATCATACCGAATGGGCAAATCTGGAAGCGTTCCCCTTGAGATATGGAACAAGACAAAAATGTTGACTCTCACCACTCCTATTAAACATAGCCCTGGAAGTCCTAACTAGAGCAATCAGGCAAGAAAAAGAAATAAAAGGCATCTAAACAGGAAAAGAAGAAGCCAAACTATCTCTCTTCACTGATGATATAATTCTATACTTAGAAAACCCTAAAGAATCCCCGAAAAGGCTACTAGAACTGATAAATTATTTTAGCAAGGTTCCAAGATACAAAGTCAATGTACAAAAATTACTAGCATTTCTATACATCAATTATCCAGGCTGAGAGTCAAATCAAGACCACAATCCCATTTACAATAACCACAAATAAATGAAATACCTAGGAATATGGCTAACTGAGGAAGTGAAAGATCTCTACAAGGAGAACTACAAAACACTGCTCAAAGAAATTGGAGATGACACAAATAAGTGGAAAAACATTCAATGCTCATGGATAGGAAAAATCAATATCATTAAAATGGCCATACTGCCTAAAGCAATTTACAGATTCAATGCTATTCCCATCAAACTACCTGTGCTGATTCTTCACAGAGTTAGAAAAAACAATTCTAAAATTCATATGCAACCAAAAGGGAGCCAGAATCATCATAGCAATCCTAAGCAAAAACAACAAAGCCAGAGGCATCACATTACCCAACTTCAGACTGTACTATAAGGATACAGTAACCAAAATAGTATGATACTGGTACAAAAATGGACACACAGACCAATGGAACAGAAGAGAAAACTCACAAATAAAGCCACACACCTAAAACCATCTGATCTTCGACAAGGTCAACAAACACAAGCAATGGGGAAAGGACTCCCTATTCAGTAAATGGTGCTGGGATAACTGGCCAGCCATATGCAGAAGAATGAAACAATTGAAACACAGTCATATCCATTTGCATAGGTATCATCCATGGGTGCCTTTACTATCACAGCAGTTGCCAAAGAGAGAACATGGCCTGCAAAACCTAAAATATTTACTATCTGGCACTTTACAGAAAAAGTTTGCTGATACTCTAATTTGGATCACTGAGTGACCATATGGAGGACAACCACATTGTTGACCTGAACAACAACACTCTACTTCTTCACGTAAATGAAAAATAAGCCATTGAAATTCTGGGCCTATTTGCTACCATAGTTTACCCTACTCTCACTAATAATTCTTGCTCAGCAGTCACAGGGTGATTGACTGGTGAATGTACATGGCCCGATCGTCAGTTGTTTGAGCCATTGAGGCTGACTAGTTATGCCCATGGGAGTACAGCTCTCTCCTCTGAGACCCACCACCAGGCCAAAATTTCCTCCAGATACTCTGATCAGTCAGTCCTAGGACCTGATTGACCTCAGGGAGTCTGACCCCCTAAGTATAACGGTCCTGGGAAGGTGTAAACATAGTACAATTTCTGCCCACTGAACTGAATGTTAACAGGAAGACGTCCTGTGAAGCAGAAGGAAATGACCTTGGTGACAATGACCTTGCCAAAGGTAGGTAACCCTTGCTTTGTCACCTACCTGGTGATCATGATGGCGATCAAGGCTGGCCCTGCTTTCAAGTGACTAACTGGCCTTCAATGGTTCACTTTTCCCATTGAGTGACTTTTTTCAGTTACACACTTTTATAAATTAGAAGTGTTTTTTCTGGCATTTCTTTATGCACTGCTTTATTTTTGCCATCATTTTAATTTAAAAAACGCAGTCACACATTTTCCATGCATACCTCTAATTTATGGCAGGTTATACAGGTCTTGCACTTATGGAAACGGTATAAAGTCTCCTTTTTGAGTGAGCATGTTGAAGTAAAAAGAGTGACTTCTTTTAAAGAAAACTGCTCATAGAAGTACAGATGATACACTGATGAGGCAAAAAACCATGATATTAGTATGAAAATAACTGAGGTTATTTTCCCTCAGTGCTGGGATTATAGGCGTGAGCCACCGCACCTGGCCAGGATGCTTTTTATTAGCATGCTGTTTATCAACCAGGTTTCTGTCCTGCATAAAGCAAGGGAGGAACCCTAACACTCAGGTCAATCTTTGTAGAGTCAATTAGCTATGGGGACTGATTCTCATGCTGTCACAGCATCCTCATTCCCATCACAGAATGACCCTCACCAGCCTGCAAGTGGCTGGAATGAGTGCTAATGAGCATCCGTTTTTGAATTTGGGTCTCCAGAAGCTTCATTTCAGCTACAGTCCATAGCCTTAGGCAAGAACCCATCAGCAGCTCTGGGACTGTTGTGTGATTTATGGCTGCTGATTGCCCAGTCTTTCCTGATGTCAATCATGGTTTGGCCTGGACAAGGGCAGGCTTGCCAAATAACATTGGGAAAATAGAACATGGCTCTCCAGGTACCTGGCTCTCTTCTTTCTTTCTTTCTTTTTTTTTTTTTATTATACTTTA
>NW_016804177.1:115072-140902 GCF_001698545.2 Rhinopithecus bieti
TTTCTTTTTTTCTTTCTTTCTTTCTTTCTTTCTTTCTTTCTTTCTTTCTTTCTTTCTTTCTTTCTTTCTTTCTTTCTTTCTTTCTTTCTTTCCTTCTTTCCTTCTTTCTTCCTCCTCCTTCTTCTTCTTCTTCTTCTTCTTCTTCTTCTTCTTCTTCTTCTTCTTCTTCTTCTTCTTGTTATTATTATTGTTGTTATTATTATTATTATTATTTTAGTACAGATGGGGTCTTGCTATGTTTCCCAGGTTGGTCTTGAACTCCTGTCTCAAGCAATCCTCTCACTTTGGCCCCTTAAAACTGCTAGGATTACAGAGGGGCAGGCACCATGCCCAGCCTCCCCTAGCCATTTCTAACCCGTTAGCCTGACGATGCTCAGCCTGGGTCAATGAACTGACAAGCCGATTGTGTACAAAGTCATGGTGTTTTACCTTAGATAAGGCTGCCAATTAGAACATCTTCCTGATGTATTAAAGCAAGAGAAATGGCTGCCAGCCACACTGTGCTGGAAGGCAGAAGCCTCAAGTTCTGGTTCTGACTTTGCCATTGAGTTGCTGTGTAACCTTAGGCAATCCCTCCCCATCTCTGGGCCTTAATTTCTTCTGGGAATAAAGAACGGACTTGGTTGAGCCTATGTATTAGTCTGCTTAGGCTGCCAGAACAAAATATCACAGACTGGGTGGCTTAAACAACAGAAATCAATTTAAGATCGTGAGACAGCATTAATCTCACGGGGTTATTTTGAGAACTGAGATCCTGCATACAAAACTCTTGGCATAGTGTTTGCCACACAGTAAGCTCTCAGCAAATATTTGTCAATGAATATATGAAGAAATAAAAGTGGAAAATGCAAATAAGCAAAAACACTGACAAGGTTACAGCCAGAAAATGGCTGTTGTAATTCTAATTAGGTATATAGCGTTCCAGTATTTTCTTATGCAGACAAATACATATGTCACTACTAAAATGGGATATTATACTTACCCAGATATTCCAAAAATATTTCATTATTTTAATGAAATAGAAGTCACAAACCATAAAGTTCACCTTTTAAAGTGTACATGCTAGTGGTTTTTAGTATATTCCCAGAGGTGTGCTAACATCATCACTATTTAATCCCAGAACATTTTCACTACCCCCAAGATAAAACTCATGCCCATTAGCAGTCATTCCTCATTCCCGTCTCTTTCCCCTTCCAAAGGCCCTGGTAACCCCTTTCTGTCTCCATGGATTTGCCTATTCTGCCTAATATGCCTATTAAATATTAAATTAATACGTAATCTAAATTACATATAAAAAGCATCATATGATGTGTGACCTTTCGTGGCTGGCTTCTTTCCTTTAAAATGTTTTCCAGCTTCATCCACATTGTAGCATGTTCTTCTTATGGCTGGATGATATGCCTCTGCACGCATAGACCACACTTCATTTCCACATTCATCAGGTCATGGACATTTGGGTTTTTTTCTACTTTTTGGTTAGTATGAATGACACTGCTCTTTGTGTACAAGTTTTTTTATGGACATGTTTTCAGTTCTCTTGGGTAGCCACCTAGGAGGGGAATTGCTGGGTCATATGGAGACTCTATGTAGAACTTTCTGAGGAGCTGCCTACACAACACAACAGTTTGCAACCTGTTATTTTCTCCTTTCACAACACATCCTGTCTTCATTGTTAGCAAATAGCTGTGCACATCACTATTTTGAGTGAATACATTGTATTTCCTGAAAGAGGCTTTAAGTGACTTCCTTGTGTCCCCAGCATCTTGTAAATGACAGCTTTCCAGGTGTGCCCAGAGCACTCAGTATCACCCTGATTTGGTGATTTCACATAGCCTTGACATCACCCCTGCTGCTTCTCCACCCCATCTGTCTTGTCTACCAATGGAGGTCCCTTCAGACACTGAACCATGTCTTGAATTGGCCTTTGTATCCATTATACATGGCCAGGTGCCAGGCATTTTGGTAAGTGTTCACAGAATGGATGGGTACATGAATGGATGAATGATTAAAGCCAGGGGCTATTGAGAGATGGAATCGTTTTTACATTCTGTCCAAAAATTCCTGCTTTGGAAGATAGTGATTTAACTGACATTGGAGCTGTATGACAGAAGGCTAGGCCAGTCGGCAGGATATTGTGAAGCTAATTCAGGCATTAGAAAGCAGACTGGTTAAAATTTAAGATCGCTTCCAAACTTGAGAACCTGGAATGCTATGAAACACAAGCCCTGGGAGCTGAGATGTGTGTGAAGTTACCCAGCTGAGCTGTGGGACTGTGAGTGGCTCTAAAATTTTTAAAGTTTTTCTGAGGATCTCATACTAAAGTATCCCTTTGCCTGAAAGCATCCGCCTGCTGGTGCGGGCCTTTCGGGGCCTTCATAGTGTACTGAAGTTAGAGTCCTGCAAGGAAGAAACCCTTATACAACAAGTAGTTGGTAGAATTTATTAGCTCTCTGTAATTTGAGAGTGTAGACCAGACTGCTTTGATGAAACAGGCCAAGGTGTTTTTGTTGCGGCTTCCAAGGATAGAAGAGGAAAGGCAGGACAGGCAGGCTGAGAACTGGCGAGTTGGGACTGTAGGTAAGCGTCGCCCAGGGAGTTCTGGAGATAGGGAAGGCTTTTCCGAAATTTCACAATTAGAGCAGGGCGGTAGCTCAGGGCGGGGCTAAGCTCCTGGCTGGACAGCGCAGTCCCGATCAGCTGCAAGAAGACCTTGCAGGCCCCGAGACCAGTGGTCCTTCCAGGATGTGGCTCCGCGCTCTTGTCCTGGGCACTCTCGCTGCTTCCACGGTTTGGGGTGAGTCCTTCTGAAACATAAAGATGCCGGGCACTTTTTGAAATCCTTGCTCTGGGCTGAGGTGGACGCAGATGCGTAAAAAGGCAGACAAAACAGGTCCGGCTCCGCGGTGATGCGCGCCCTCCGGGCTTGGACTTGGACTTGGACTTGGAGCAGCTAAGCCCAGTCAGCCTGGCCCGGGCGGAGACGCACAGACGGTGAACACCCTGAGACCGCCCTACACTGCTTGCCCCAAGGAGGCCGGCGGCCGGACCACCTCAAGCCGCACACGTGAGAAATTTAGGCAGCTCAGTTGGCCATCCCCAGGCTGAGGACTGGCGAGTTGGGATAATTCAGGGGTCTCTGGGGCACAGGGGCTGTTCCTAGTTGTCTGGTACCTAGTTCTGGCAAAATTAGGGCAAGTGGGTAGTGGCCAGGGCATGGCAACCAGATCAAAGAGGTGGTTGGGGTGTGGGATCCGGGTTGGCTGGACCCTGGGAGGGACAGTTTCTCCAACGTCAGCAAAGCCTCAGATGCCAGAGCATCAGAATACAGAAAGCAAAACACATGGTACTTAGAGGGGGTGCAGCGAGGGGCCTCAAAATACCCCCGTGCCACTTTATAGACAGAGAAACTGAGACTCACATAGGGAAATGTAGTACAAATCATGTCTGGGTCTGTCTCTGGATCCTGAATCCTGACAGCCCAGGCCCCATCTGCATCCTGTCTTCCTTCTGACAGCCTGACACTGTGAGAGTTCTGGAATTGTGGGGAAGGGCAGAGGAAGAGAGGAACCCTACTTGGAGCTGAATGTTCCTTTACTTCTGGTTACTCCTGGCAATACCATCCACTTCCTTCCTTAGGAAGACCATACAGGCTGCCTCCACTTCCTTAATTTCCTTCTCTGTAAATTGGGCATGTTGATGCCTACCCAGCAAGGCTTTTTTGAAGATTAAACAAACTGGAATGCATGCCTGACACATAGTAGGTGCCCACCATGTTCATGCTTCATATAACATCAGCGACAACTGCTCTTGTTCCCATTCTTCTTTCTGCTTCCCCCCATTCACCCACTTTTTCATGCTTGGCAATCTGGCTGCCATCCACCTCATCCTGTTGAAGTGAATCCCTGAGCTGAGAAAGACCAGCCCAATGGTTTCTCTGCCTTGACCCTCCTCCACTTCCCTGAAGCCCTCAGTAATCTTAGCTCGCACCTTATCCTCTTCTCCCTGGACTTCCAGGATGCTGGGATGTTCTCTCCTTCCCACTCTGATGGATCTTCGGTCTTGGTTGTAGTGGTCCTTGTGTTTGATCTTTGTTTTCTTCCCTTCCCTCTCACACTGGCATCTTCGATGAAGCCATACACATCCATGGTGTGTACCCTCACCATCTAGGAGAAAATTCTACCCTGCTCTCTCACCAGGCTTCCTTCCAGTCTTGAAGTGCCCAAGTCTTGTGGCACCATCTTGCCAGGATAACCCACTGACATCTCCACTGAGCCTATGTAAACAAGGATCCAGCATCACAAGCCAGCTCTTTGGTCTTCATCTTCCATGTCCCCCAAAACTGGTCAGGGACAAAGTTTTGCTTTCTTTTCTTTTCTTTTTTAGATGGAGTCTCACTCGGTCACCCAAGCTGGAGTGCAGTGGTGCAATCTTGGCTCACTCCAATCCCTGCCTCCTGGACTGCTGCCTCAGCTTCCCAAGTAACAAAGATTATAGGCGCACGCCATCATGCCCAGCTAATTTTTGTATTTTTAGTAGAGACGGGGTTTTGCCATGTTGGCCAGGCTGGTTTCAAACTCCTAACCTCAAGCGATCTGCCCTTCTCGGCCTCCCAAAGTGCTGGGATTACAGATGTGAGCCCCTGTGCCCAGTCTCCAAGTCTTTCAAAGTACCTTTTAGACATCATCATATTTCTTCATAAATATTTTCTTTTTTATTTAAAATTTTAAAATAATTAATATGGGGGTGGGAAGGATTTCAGGTGAAGACTAGAAATCCCATACAGTGCAGAAAACATGGAAATCACCAAGAAAACAGGCCACATGTAATGCCACCACCCATTGCTATGTTGATAAACATGCTTCCGAGGAAATTATCTCAATATTATTTGTAATTAGCAACAACAACAGAAGAAAACAAGTTAAATATTCTCAGTGTGGGGCTGGCTGATAATGAGACATGGATGCTGTTGTGTATCTGGGCTTTGCATAGGGAGTTTCCATTGCGATTGGATATTCCCCTGTAAGATCAAATCTGAATTGTTCTGTTCTGCTCTGGCCCCACTTTGACGGAGATATTGCCTTCTTGCCTACATCCAAAGCAGGGCAACTGGGAGGACAAGAGTTTGGAAATCATTTCGTAGGAGGGAAGCTTAGACAAATTGAGGTCACTGGAGTCAGACAGGACCTGAGGGGTTGGCTTGCGTAATCAAGTGTCTGAAAGGCCACAGGCCACAGATCAGATCAGGCCAGTGCGGTCCCATGACAGGTAGAACCAGGACTGATGTGGAGGCTGGGAAATGAATTTCAGCTCAATGAGGAAGCATTGTCTGTGCTGCAAGAATGGATCAGATGTGCCCAGGGCCACGAGAAAAATGTTCTTCGACCTGATCATTTCCCTTATCTGGAATGGTCCCTGCTGCTTATTTGTCCACTAAAGAAAACTCAAGCCCTTAGCCTGGCATTCTAGGCCCTCCCTGACATGCGCTGTCTCATTCCAGGAATGTATTCCACTCCCTTCAGACACCACCTGGTGCATGTGGGCCATGCCTCCTTCCCCAGGCAGGCTCTGCATTCTGCTGCTCTGAGCCTCAGCACATTCCCTTCTCTCTGCTGGGTACCACTCCCTGCGTCTCATCTCCCCTTATTCAATTCTCCCCTACTGCAAGTCCCAGCTTCTCCATGATGCCCGCAATCAGAAGGCCTTGCCCCCTCTTCTAATTCCTAGACTGCCTTATGAGTACCTCTCCCAGGACATAGTCGCTTCTTTCCCGTCTATAGGTCCAGGTGTATAAGTGACCCTTCCCTACAAGGGTCAGTGCATCTGAGAATATGGAGCACCTCTTGTTCATCCTCTCATCCAGCATGTGGCTCAGTGCCAGGATTCTAATGGATAAATGTTTCCAGAGGCTTCTAAGGGGGAAGATAAATGTCTTGTTCTTTCCTAGTAGTTCTCCTTCTTGCATTTATTTTTGGCTGAATGTTTTATGCCTCCAAATCTAATTTACGCTTTAAACCACCTCAATGAGTTAGTAAGGACAGTGATCCTCATCCCTATTGTACATCAAAAGAAACTGAGGCCTAGAGGGTTTAGGTGACTTATTCAAGGTCATGCACTTAGAAAGTGGCAAACCCCACCTGGAATCCGGGTCCAGCCTTTTGCCTCTGATGAATCCTGATTTCTTCTCCATGTCCAGCAGGGCACCCGTCCTCACCACCTGTGGTGGACACCGTGCAAGGCAAAGTGCTGGGGAAGTTCGTCAGCTTAGAAGGATTTGCACAGCCTGTGGCCGTTTTCCTGGGAATCCCTTTTGCCAAGCCCCTCTTGGACCCCTGAGGTTTACTCCACCGCAGCCTGCAGAGCCATGGAGCTTCGTGAAGAATTCCACCTCTTACCCTCCTATGTAAGCCAGGGGTGGCTGTGGCATGTGTCCATAGGGATGTTCACCTCAAAGTGATGCAGGAAGGAGTCAAGGCAGTTCCCCAGTGGGCTGATCCTTTGCTCTGGAATCCTTAAGATCATTGTAGATCCTTAAGAACATTCCAGAACTCTCACAGCATTCTGGAGTCCATTATTTAACACGTTTATTGAGCACCTACTGTGTGCCAGGCATGTGTCTGGGTTCTTGGGATCCATTATTGAACAAAGCAAAGATCCCTAGGTTCATGGAGCATGCATTCTAGCAGGGGGAGACAGATAAGAACAACATGCAAATTACTCCATGGATTATGTGATCTGTTAGAACGGGATAAGTGCCTTGGAAACAAAGAAGCAGTTGAGCAGGTGAGGGAGATCAGAAAGAAGGATCCCATGAATTCTGCTGTCTTGAATTTTGACACAGTGGGGAGAAGGGAGGGCCAGGAGGTGTGTGGGTGGCAAGTGAAGTGAGGTGTCCTCTTGGCAAGTGCTCAACTCTCAGGTGTGCCCAGTTCCATATTCCTGAGGAGAACGATGGCAGGTGTGTCCATTCACCCTGGCCAAGCTGGGAAGAAAAGCCCAAAGGTTCTAATTGGCCTCACCGCCACTCCCCAGGGTACCAAGGACCCTACAGGCATCAGAGGAAACCCCATGCATCTCAGCAGCCAGGTATTCAGAGGTTTTCCAGCAGCCCACCTCTGGTTGCCTTCTTTTCTTTCCTTTTTTAAAAAATAATATTTACTGTTTTTATTTTCTGACTGCAAGTATAGTATATACTTATTACAGAAAATTTAGGAAATTTAGATAAGGAAAAGTAAGAAAATTAAAATCACATACAATATCCCACCACTCAAAGAGAGCAGCTGTCAATCTTTTAGATGGTACAGTATTATGATCTAATATTTTGTTTGTATTCCAGTTTTTTGGCCTGTTGCTATACTTTTTTTCTTTAAAAAGGAGTGCTGTGTTCAGACAATTTGGATGCTTGCTTTGCTCATTAAGTATATCATGAGCATCATTCTATGCCATTAAATGGCACAGCCTGATATTAGCAGCTGCATTATATTTGGTATTGCACCATAATTAATTTCCCCAAGCTTTTATCTGGGGTCACTAAGTTACATATGATGTTTTTGATAATATAGGGAGCACTGTGATGAATATTTTGTAGTGAAACCTTTATGCCAATGAATGAATATTTTAGGATAAGTTCCCAAAAGTTATATTTCTGAGTCAAAAAGTATGTATCTTTTGTTAAAATTCCCTGCCAAAATATTACAACTACACTTCTCCCATTGATGGACAAAAATCTCCATTCATTAGATTTTTTTGCAGTGCTTCGGGTTATTAAAATTGTTTTTGGTTATTGGGTAGGCAGAACGAAAATAATAATAGCAATCTTATTTTCCTCTTTAGTTTGCATTTATGCAAAGACCAGTGAAGTTGGGTTCTTTTTCCCTTTCTTCACATTGGAATGTCTTTGTATTATTATCATTATTGTTACGCCGCTTGCACTTGGTGTTCTGTAGGAAAATCTCCCAGGATGGAAATCAAGAAGTCATCTTTGCTGACTCTGATTCTGTCACTTGACAGCTGTGTCATCCCAGAGCCTGAGTGCCTCAGTTTCCTCATGTACCTAGTGGGGGCGGTGACATCTGCCTTCCGGTACTCTGAGGTCTGGGACTGTTGCTTATAATATACTTGTGTATAAGAACCACATGGCATGAATCTTCCTGGCTATGTAAGCTTGGGTAGGTTCTCTAACCTCTCTGGGTTTCAGTTTTCTCATTTGTAAAATGGAGATAATAGAACCTAGGTAATGGGACTGATCTGAGGCTTAAATGAGTTAACATATGAAGGGTAGTTAAAACAGTGCCTGGAGCACTGGGAGGACTCAATAACTATTACCAGTGTTCATCTATGTTGTATCCTTGAGATCTTTCATCAGGGCCACCAACGGCACTTGCCTGGGATAGGTTGATGGTAGAGTCTTGGCATGTCAGGGCTGCAAGACTCATGTAGAAATCACTGCTCACTGCTCTCTCTTAGAACTAGTAGATTTGGGACCCAGAATGCGAAAGGAATTCACCCAAGGTCACCCCGTAAATGTGTGGGAGAGACAAAACTAGAGCACAGTTCTCCTGATGTTGTCCCACAAAGATTTTACCCCTAAGATATTGTGAGAAATGTCACCATCCAAGGAGAATCAGTGTATTTTTTGTCTCCCCTCCTCAACACTGGGAGTTCCAAAGTTCTGGGAAGAAAAGAGGTGTGAAACCCTTCTCACTTTGCTTGATCTTAGGAGACCTTAGTGAGTCCCAGTGCCCCCACCTGAAGCCCCTGATAGCCGCCTACCAACTACAATGTCGTGAGTCTGTAAATATCAAGTCCATTTTCAAGCTTAAACCTCCCAGTCCAAGGCCCTGCCAAAGAAGACACCTGGCTTATATCTGGCTGAACTTCAGGGATTCTTCTTTCCCCGTCCCCAGGTGCACCCAAGATCCCAAGGCGGGGAAGTTTCTCTCAGACCTATTGACTAACAGAAAGGAGAACATTTCTCTCAAGGTTTCCAAAGACTGTCTTTACCTCAATATTTACACTCCTGCTGACTTGACCAAGAAAAACAGGCTTCCGGTAAGCCGTGGGATCCCCTGGTAAAGGCCTGTCAGTTCCAGTACCCCGGATCTTCTAGTGTAGATCGGAAGGGGATGAAGGCAGCTTGGGGAGGGGGCTGCACAGGCCAGGACCTCAGGGCCTCCACAGGTAACACAGGTTTTCCACACCTCAGTTTCCCCTCGTGACACAGGAACTCTGGGGGAGTTTGCTGTGCATCTTTATGAACATCTTAATTGTTCCAAGTTCCCTCATGCTAATAGAAGGATGTAAATGATTACTTTTAGTTATTAGATTAAAAAGCTGGCACCCAGAGTGGTTAAGACATGATTTTCAATAATGTTAGCGGTGGAAGGAACTTAGAGAAAAGCCAACACTTCAACTCTTTCTTTTCAGATAGAGAAACTGAGGCCCAGACAGGGAAGGGGAGGTCACGCAGTAGGGTAGTTTTGGCTCAAGTCTTCTGATCTTCAAACCAGTGCTTTGGACACAGAGTAGGGCATTGAGATTTTATGTGGCCTTTCTCCAGTACACCAACGTTCATCTGGTGTAACTTTCACTGTCTGGGTACAGATGTTGGGGGCGGAGCCTGGGACAATACCAGAAGCTCTTTCTTTTGCCTTTGGCCAAATATCTGGGATTTTTTTGTACCTAATTTCCCTCCGTAATTGTCTTGATAAAGGCTGATGACCCAATGTGTCAGCATTTCCCAAATAAACGAAGGGCTGGAGATGGGGCAGGCTGCCAGCTGCAGGGTAGGGAGGGTCTCCTGGCAAAGAAGGCCACCCCAGGGTGGAAGAGGAAGGAGTGTCACATCCAGCCAGTCTCCCAGGGGCACTCTGGCATGGTGCCCAGGAGTAGGGGAGCAGGTCTGTGAATGTGTGACTAGAAGTTGGCCCTACATGTGCTTTGTAAGACACAGGAAGTGGGAGAAAGTTTTACTCATTCATTCATTCATTCATTCATTCTTCTATTTTGTACTCAGTTCCCCATATACACAGTTAGACCTGGGGCTTCAGGGAAAGGGGGAACATGAGCCCACTCCATGCAGCCCCTGCCTTCGAAGATCTTGCCATCTGGGCTGTAGAGACATATCCTCTCTTCAGCATATTATTGCAGGCCAGCCCTCGGGCTCAGCCTTCACACACAGATGAATGCACATTCAGTCCCTCCCCAGGAAGCAGGCAGGGATTAGATGTGTGGGAGAAACAGGAACTCTGGGAACCTGGAGGCAGGAGAACCTCCAGGAATGGCCACAGGTTCTAGAACTACACGTGCTTAGAACAGCACTTAGTACATAGTTTATATTATGAGTTCTTTTATATTTCATGAATAATGTTATTACAATATTATTATTTTAGTCACTCTCACTACTTCCCCACTATGTGGACTTTTAAAATGCAAGAACCTTCCATTAGGAATTGTACCTACTCTCATCTCGGGTATTAGCAGAGTTCCTGGCACATAGTAAGTTCTCAGACAGCATTAGTCCATTGATTGAAGGCATCCTGAAGCGGGTGGGTTTTAGGCTGCGCTGTGCAGGATGGATAGGATTTGGAGATGCAGAGTCATAGAGGAGGCATTTAAGGAAGAGACACCATCACAGGTATGTGTGCTTCTTGAGACAGTCATTCATGCACAGAGAAGTTTACTTCATTATGAGAGAGTAAATTGAGATGAAGCTGAGATACGAGGGCTGCCCCATGGGTACGCTGAGTGCACGAACAGTCCAGGCTTGAGGGTGATGGGAGTGAGGGGGAGAACACAACATCCTTAGCCTTTGCTAGCCTATGATGATGTTCTCATCATGAAGAGCCTTGGGAGGAGGAGGCATTGGAGGCTGGGTAGAAAGAAAGGTGCAGCCAGGGTATGCGCAGTGGGGTGGTGGCTTGGGCCCCGGTTGGGAGAATTTTGGAGGAGAGAGACTGGCTTTTGCAACCTTGCTGGGCGCTGGTGAACTTTGGGTAACATCCTCCTTTAGTTGTGACCAACAGGTAGGTCACCAAACAAAACACCCTCTGAGTGCTCTCTGGCTCTGTGTCTTGTAACCGGTATGTTGCTTCCTCCCTGCCCAGGTGATGGTGTGGATCTGCGGAGGAGGGCTGATGGTGGGTGCAGCATCAACCTATGATGGGCAGGTCCTCGCTGCCCATGAAAACGTGGTGGTGGTGACCATTCAGTACCGTCTGGGCATCTGGGGATTCTTCAGGTAGGAAGTTAGACTCTCCTCACTGCACTTTGGCCCCCAACATAAGGCTGCTAGGACCCAACTCTGGTCATGTCAACCCTCAGGAGACCTTAGCTAGATTCCTCATTGTAGCATACAAACCTCATCATAATTGGACACTACCTACCCTCTCACTCCCCAGCCACACTCATCCACTTGCCTCTGAGGTTTTGCATGTGCTGTTCCTCTGCCTGGAATGCTAAGTACCTGAGGAACTGCTCATCATCCTGCAAGACCCAGCCCCCAGTTACCTCCACTGAAAGACTCATCTCTTCTTCACCTATGTTTCTCCAGCACATTGAATTTCTCTGTCATGACACTTAGGAGGCAGCCCAGCTCTTGAAGGTTGACACATCTGACTTCTCATGGTAAGGAGGGAAGGGGCAGAGTCACAGAGGGAGTTCAGGGCATGTTGTGGGTGAAGAAATGAGGGCTGCAGATGGTGGGGTGTGGGAGCATCTGACCCCTTCCTGGAGGAGTGTTGGGGCCCACTCACCCCATTTTCTGCTTGAAATCTGGCAAGTGCAGGAAGAAAGGATTGAGATTGAGTCTTCCCCATCAGGTCTCCATGGGGACAGGAGTCAGGTCTCCTTCAAGGTGCAACCACTATGAACCTTTTCTAAGTGTTACCATCCCAGCACCCCAATCTCGAGTGAGTGCTGGAAGGGCTGTGGGAAGAATTCTCCTCACTGATGAAGAGGCCTAGGGAGATGGAGGATGGGTTCTGGTCTACCGTCAGCTAGGCATCCCAGGTCAGTCTTGGCTGTATCACCTTCATCCCTTTCAGCCACAGGCTGTGTCTCTGCTCCCCATTATAATAAAGCTGCTTCATGATCTGTCTCCACTTCCTCTTCTCCGTATGTTTCCTCCACCCATGCCAGTCAGGTTTCTTCCTGGATACGCCACCCAGCTGGTCTCCTCGCGGTCACCGATGACCTCCCCCTACTCTCCACCCAACTTCACAGCAGCAGCCAATGGCTGCTCAGCCTCTGTGACATGCTTCCTTCCCAGTCCCTTTCCTGGCCCCTCCTCCTCCCTGTCCACAGGCCTCTCTTGTCTCCCTCTCCCTCCCTACTAATTTCCAGTGATCCCAGGGAGCAGCCCAGAGCCCCCATTTCCAGCCCATCTCACCTTTGAAACCCACAGGCATCACTTACTGTCTTCTCCCCACCCCTGGCTGTCTAAAGGTGCCGGAAGGAGGAACAAGCTGAATCCTTGACTCCCACTGCTCCTCCCACCACGCCTCCACTCAGCTGCTGCTGCCCCATCCTCCTGGGGGCTCAGGAGAAGGCCCTGTGGGCAGTCTGGACTCTCTATTTTCTCATAACTCTTTTGGCTCCACCTTCAGAATCCACTACTTCGCACCTTCTCCCTGGCTCCTACCCCAGCCAAAGCTTTCTGTCTCTCACCTTGATTATGATCCTAACACTTACTTTCAGATACCTGCCACTTTTACCCTGAGGCTGAGTCGCACAGTACCAAGAGTGATCACTTAGCATGTGTGTTGAATCATGCAATGCCTCTGCACAAAACACTGCAGGGGCTTCTCATGTTCCTTACGATAATAGCCAATAGCCGAAGTTCTTATCAGGGCCCCAGGGCTCTCTCTAGCTGCACCTCCTGACTTACACTTTCCTTTACTGGGCCCCAGGGCCTTTGCCCTTGCTTTTTCTTCTACCTGGAATTCCTTTCTTTGGATATTTGCAAGGCTCATCTGCTTGTTGTGCTTGTTTTTTGAAGGTCTTTGCCTCCAAAACCTCAAATGCCACTGCCTCCAGAAGGCCTTCCCTGATTGCGATCTGAAATGGCACTCCCTGTCCCACCCCTGTTTTTTTCCTTACTCCATTGTATTTACCTTAATGCACTTTGACTACCGAAGATCATTGTATTCTCTCTATAGATCTGTTTATCTGCTTGTGATCTGTAGTGGGAGCCCTGTGTCATCACAGGTTTTACCCTTTTTGCTCTCAGATGTGCTCTAGCTCATAGGATAGTGTCAAACATACAGTAGATGCTCAGTAAATAGTTGCCAGTTGAGTGAATGTAGAACCATACATCACCACTGTAGCAAGGCAAGGCAGGGTCTCAGAGATGCTGAAGCCCAGCCTTATTCCTTTTCTATTTTTTTATTATTTTTATTTATTTATTTGATTTATTTTATTTTTTATTTATTTAATTTAATAAAATTTATTATTTTTATTTATTTATTTAATTTTGAGACAGACTCTCGCTCCCTCACCCAGGCTGGAGTGCAGTGGCACAATCTTGGCTCACTGCAACCTCCACCTCCAGGGTTCAAGCAGTCCTCCTACCTCAGCCACCTGAGTAGCTGGGATTACAGGCGCACGCCAGCATGGCTGGCTAACTTTTGTATTTTTAGTAGAGTATTTTTCACCGTGTTGGCCAGGCTGGTCTCTAACTCTCGGCTTCAAGTGATCCGCCTCCCTTGGCCTCCTGAAGTGCTGGGATTACAGGTATTTATTTAATTTAATAAAATTTATTATTTTATTTATTTATTTAATTTATGATTTATTTATTTATTTTATTTTTATTATACTTTAAGTTCTAGGGTACATGTGCACAATGTGCAGGTTTGTTACGTATGTATACATATGCCGTGTTGGTGTGCTGCACCCGTTAACTCGTCATTTACATTAGGTATATCTCCTAATGCTATCCCTCCCCACACCCCACCCCACAACAGGCCCTGGTGTGTGATGTTCTCTACCCTGTGTCCAAGTGTTCTCAGCTCATTGTTCTCATTGTTCAGTTCCCACCTATGAGTGAGAACATGCGGTGTTTGGTTTTCTGTCCTTGCAATAGATGGCTCGGAATGATGGTTTCCAACTTCATCCATGTCCCTACAAAGGACATGAACTCATAGCTTTTTATGGCGGCATAGTATTCCATGGTGTATATGTGCCACATTTTCTTAATCCAGAGTCTATCATTGGTGGACATTTGGGTTGTTTCCAAGTCTAGCTATTGTGAATAGCACCGCAATAAACATACGTGTGCATGTGTCTTTACAGCAGCGTGATTTATAATCCTTTGGGTATATACCCATTTGTGGGATGAAGCCCAGCCTGATTCTTTTCTATTTTTTTCTTTTTTTTTTTTTTTTTTTTTTGAGATGGAGTCCTGCTCTGTCGCCCAGGCTGGAGTGCAGTGGCGCTATCTCGGCTCACTGCAAACTCCACCTCCCAGGTTCACGCCATTTTCTTGCCTCAGCCTCCCGAGTGGCTGGGACTACAGGTGCCCACCACCACGTCCAGCTAGTGTTTTGTATTTTTAGTAAAGATGGGGTTTCACCATGTTAACCAGGATGGTCTCGATCTCCTGACATCATGATTCACCCGCCTTGGGGCTCGTTGAGAGCCCCCAGCCCCATCTCTAGTCCTGCCATGACATCTCTGCTCCCCACCCTCAATCTGTTCTCTTCTTCACAGCACAGGGGATGAACACAGCCGAGGGAACTGGGGTCACCTGGACCAGCTGGCTGCCCTGCGCTGGGTCCAGGACAACATTGCCAGCTTTGGAGGGAACCCAGGCTCTGTGACCATCTTTGGAGAGTCAGCGGGAGGAGAAAGTGTCTCTGTTCTTGTGAGTGCTCCTGGCACCAGGCCCAACCCCACACTGGATGTGATGCTGATGAGACCTCTTAGACACCTGTCAATCCAGCTATGCACACCTCTGCTTACAATACCTGGATTCAGGACCAACCCTACTCACTGTCCAGCATCAGGTGGTGGAAAGCTAAAAACCAAGCTTTCCTTGGCCCCCAGGAATCTGAGCTGAGCTTAATGTCCCAGGGCCCTATGTATCTCCAGTTGCAGCCTGCAATGGTGGCATTCCCCTCTTCTAGCTTGGTTGAGCTCTCTCTCTCTCTGTCTCTCTCTCTCACTCATTTTAACATGAGGATTCACTTCCCTTCTCTTGGGAAGTAGGAATAGGCATAAATTATGAGTAAGGGCAGGCAAAGACAAGAGGTGGGCAGAGGTATTGTTTGGCTCAAAGCCAGATCTACATGTGGAGGGGACATGGACACTGAGCAGGCTGGGGATTCCTCTGTGGTGGTCTGACGACTGGTTAATGCCTAGGGAGGAGGCAACACTCTCTGCCACTGAGAGACCAGGTGAGCTAGGGCAGGCGGGCTAGAGGAAGGAGGTATGGAGCCGGGGATAGGGAGGGATGGGGCAGGGGTTGTGGGACACAGACGCGACCTGTGGGTGTGAGGGGTCCTGCTGGAGTGGGGGATTGGGTGCGGGAGAAACTGGGGGAGCTGGGGTGAAAACCAGATGAGAAGTACCGGGAGCCGTAGGAAGCCTTCCGCCTGCCACAAGGTGGGCAGAGGGTCAGCCCACTGCTGGAGTCTTCACTCCTGTGTTGGCTTTGTAGTTGAAAACACAGAGGAAAACATTTTTATACTTTTTAAAGTAGAGAAAAGGAAAATACAGATAAGCCCGAGAAAGACAAAAGCCATCTACAATCCCATAACCCAGGGATAGTCACCGTGCTCAGTTTGACATGGATTTTTCTAGTCTTCTTTTCCATGACTTTATATCTATCTGTCCATCCATCTATCCATCAATCTACCGATCAATAGGTCTATCATCTATTATCAATCTTTGTCTTTTTTATTCATGAAAATACTGTCCTGAATATTATAATACAACACACTTTACTAAATATTAAATGTTGTCCCTTAATAATGTATTTTACAGTTGTACAGTATTCCACGATAAGAATGAAAAACCATTTATTTGCCCAATCTCATAATATTGGACCCTTGGGTTATGTCTAGTGTGTACCATTGTAAACAGCAGAGGCATCCTTAGAAATCTTTGTGTGCCTCCAGGATCATTTTATAGGATAAGCTCTGAGTAATGGAGATGCTGAATCAGAAGTTGTGGTTAGGAGATGCTAAGCTGCCTTTCCAATACCTTTGTTGGTTAGGCTCAGCTGCCACACACCTCCTGTCATGTCCCTGCCCTGTGTCCTGTCCTGATCCCACTTAGGTCCTCTTGGGTGGGAGGTTCTCTTGGGTGGGAGGTGAGTCTGGCAAGCAGGCCAAGTGAGTGGAGGAGACACCGTGTCCAGTGACCCCCAGGATCTGAGGGGAATGGGCCAGGGCAGAACTGGGGTGGGGCCAGGGCAGAGCTGAGGTGGATGTAGTCCGGAAGAGCAAGTGAGTAACTGACCCCACCCCTGAACATGAACTCTCCTCCCCTCCATTCTGCTCCCAGATTTTCTCTCCATTGTCGAAGAATCTCTTCCACCGGGCCATTTCTGAGAGTGGTGTGGCCCTCACTCCTGCTCTGTTGGAGGAGGGTGACATCAAGCCCCTGGCTGAGGTAAGTTCCCCGGTGGACGCCCCCACCCCCTTGGTTCTATGCTCCTGAATCCTCAGGGGTCACTCTTGCCATAGGTTCTAGCTGATGTTCTCCTAGAACCACTGAAGCCGCAGTGGCTGAGCAGGAAGGGCAAGGAGACACCCAACCTCTCAGTTTCAGAGCCGGGCAAATGGATGCAGGGCTTGGAAGGGATTTTCCAAGGGCAGCAGGTGATCAGGGCAGAGCTGAGACTCCAGCTTATGGGCCTGGACAGCCAGTACAGTGCCCTGTCTGTGTCTTCACTCCTCCTGTGTGCCAGGGCCTGGTACCATGTTGGGCAGTGATGGTGTCTTGTGTCTCTCAGGGTCTGAGTTCTGTAGACCCACTTGTGGGCTGTCGGCCTGGAGCGGTTCCACACTGAGCGCCTGATAACCAGGGTTGCTTCCTGGGGAATTCACTCATTGATTCATTTGTTCACACAACAAAACTAGGTGAATAAGTGAAGGCAAAAACAAGAGGTGTGCAGAGGTCATTTTGGCTCAAAGCCAGATGTCCATGTGGAGGGGACATGGACACTACATGGCCCTATGTAGTTTCTTCTGCTACCCCAGCCACTTGTACAAGTCCGGATTGGGATAGAACACGTTTTTCCATACTGATGGGGGGAAGGGACTTCACTCTTGAACTCCCTTGTTGCCTGTGATTTTTGCAGAAAATTGCTAACACTGCTGGGTGTCAAACCACCAGCTCAGCTGTCATGGTTCACTGTCTGCGACAGAAGACGGAAGAGGAGCTCTTGGAGACGACATTGAAAATGGTTAAGTTGCCTGCTCCTGTAGCCCAAATCCTGTAAACTTGGTCCCAGACTTCATTTCAGCTGTCCTCTTGCCCTGGGACAGTTACCTGGAACAATTTTTCAAGTCTCAGGAGTCTCAGTATCTGAATGGGGAATCTAATTTGTTCTTTTTTATTGAAAATGGCACAAATGTTAAAAAAAAAAAAAGTCCAAAACAACATGATAAAAAATTGACCAAATTTGATATTTGACCAAAATTTAATATTTTGCCATTCTTGTTTTCAGATGTATTTTTGAGAAACTAAACAGTACATATTCCCAGGGGACACCATCATCCTGAATTTGGGGAATGGAGATATTAAGCTCAAAGATTTTCAGAAAGCTGTCACAATTTATCTTCGTTGACTTAAAAACTCTCTGTATTAGACCTGGTAGTGGTCCAGTTTTCTAGATTTTCGGAGACTCTGACTCAGTTGTCATTCTAGGATAGTCATCCACCCACTCAATCATGAATCCATCCACTATGATCTTCTTATGAATCTATCTGTTCACTAATTCATCCAATTCACTGATATCTTTTTATTAATCTAACATCAACTTCTTCACAACTTTTTATTTATCTATTTTCAATCTATCCACCATTCATGCATCATCCAGCCACCATATATCTTAACTCTATCATCCATTCCTCCAAAACCAACAATCCAGTTGTCACCTACCTGTTAGTTTAAACCTATCTATTCATGTATCCATCCAATTCAACTGTACCTCATATATTGGAGAATCCATCCATTCCACCATTTATCCACCCATCCATCCATGATAAGTATGTAGGGGTGGGTGTTAGTGGTAGTGAAACAGACATGAAGGGGACATACTTCCCGCTCACAGGGAACTATCCAAAGAGAAACACATTCGTATACTTCGCAGGTTGAGTATGGTGGCAGCACAGAGGTGAGGCATTCTTTATAGTCATAAGGTATGCTTCACAGGGAAGGTGGAGGAGCCAGGTTTGAGACCAGACAGTGGAATTTGGGAATTCATGCCCTTAACCCTAATTCCACCTTATCTTTCTTGAGGAATTCAGCTTTGAGATCATTGTGCCCATTTTAAAAGAGGTAACAAAGACAGATGAATTTTGTAATTGGCTCATGTCACGGTTCCAGTAAGTCAGAGGCAACACTGTGGGACCCAGAACCCACACCTGCAGGTCTAGAATATCTTCTGCCGTTCCTGCTGTTCTCACATATCAGGACTTGGGGATCTTTAGGATTCATGGATGACCGTGGCAGTCTCTCATCACAGGGAAGCCCAGCAGGACAAACACCCAGACGACACAGCACCCAGGGCCATTAGGAACTATTCCCTTTGAGGGGAAGGGTGTGAATTCCAAGCTCAGGAGTAGCCTGATCCCTGGTCTCTCTCCTTGGACCTGAGGCTACTCCTGGGTCTCAGGGCCAGTCTCTACCACTGGACTCTGCTTGTGTTTCCATAGGTTGAGTCCAATGTGGTCTTGGAGCTTAAGTCTTGGTTCAGGCTCTAAATGATCAAAGTGTCCAAGGAATTAAAGCACACCTGTTTTCTAATGCCTGGAAGGAGGCAAATATTCCAGCAATTCTGCATGTGGCATTAGATGACTCAGCCTAAAAGGAAAAAGTTGGTAACTTTGGGAAAATCCAGCCCTAAGATTCTGGGACATCCTTCTGAGATTTTCTGAGATCTTGTGGAAGTGCCTCCATGATTACCCACTGCCTCCAGTACACACACTGGACACAGACACAGAGAAACACACAGAAACACACAGACACACACACACACACACACACACACACACACACACACTCTCTCTCTCTCTCTCTGTCCTAGCTAGTGGGACTACAATCCTTAATGGAGAGACCTGCACTGGTTACTTCCTGTGAACAGGTCAGACATGTGAGCTACAGTGCAATGCTACAATGACTACAATCTTCATGAACACACACCAAAGAGAAGCATGGGGTAGGGTGAGTTTCAGTGGGTTGTATGAGTCAGAGCTGTGTAATGGGAGATAAGAAAACTCCCCCAAGGTGCCGTGAACGGAAAAAGGAATGTGTTGGAATAGCATCTCATGTTAACTGAAAAACTCAGGAGTTGAGAGCTTCAGGCATTGCTGGATCCAGATGCCTATAGGATGTTATTGAGAATCTACCATTCTCTATCCTTCTTCTTTGCACAACTCTGTGTTGGCTTCACTCTTAGGCAGATATGTCTCCTGGGAAGGTTAAAGACAACAGTGCTCTAGAGTTATATCTTATCTACTTAGAAACCCTTTTTCCAAACAATTCCTACAAAAGTTCTGTGGTAAACTTCATTGGACTGTTATGGGTATATGCCTATCCGTGCACTAGTATCCACGATCAGGGAGATGGAGCACCCCAGGTATCTTATAGATACCTGAATTCATGGAGCGATAGGGGAAGAAAGAGGTTCCTGAAAAAGAATGGGGGTGTTCTTCCCTGGGGAACAGAAAGGGGAGAGGGATGGTGGACAGGTCAGACTCCAAAAGCAGGTGTCCTATCCAGAGCTCCAGCAACCCCGGCTCAGAGTCCCCGGCCCACCCATCCTTCCCATGCTGGTGCCCATCCCTCCGTTTTACGCCTTCACCCTGTGCTCAGGCCCAGCAGAGCCAGAGTCCTGCCCACTTCCTCTGGGCCCAGCCAGCTCAGCACCAAGAGGGAGAACCTGACACCTCTGTTGCCCCACCCACCCCACTCAGTGTTCTCCTGGGAAGCCTCTAACCCACATCCTCTGTCTTGGTCTTCACAGAATTTCTTGACTCTGGACTTACATGGAGACCCCCGAAAGGTAAAGACCTTTTGTTTCTTGATTACAGGTTTTGAGTCTTAGCACCTTTAAGCTCCAATTAACTGAGTGAAAGAATCCTCTCTTGGGTAATTATAATAACTCCTGTGTGATTGATAATGAGGCCCAGAGAGGGGCAGTGACCCACCTGGGTAACACAGCCAAGAAGACTAGTAGCAGGCCTAGTGCAGGTGGTTTCCATTTAAGTAGCAGGATCCGGGAATGGCTCAATGAGAAGGTGGCATTTGAGCCAAGCTCTGGAGGAGGCAGGAAGCCAGCTGTCGGGAAACCTGGAGAAGCCTTTTTCAGGCAGAGGGAAGAGCCACTGCAAAGACCCTGACAGAAGTGGCAGGTCTAGCTGGAGAGAACCAAGTGTGCAGACAGACTGGCTTGAGGGTAAAGAGGTAATGGGACGTGGGAGAGGGATCATTTAAAGTAGTTGAATTTGGATTCAGAGCAAGATGGGAAGCCTTTGGAGGTTTTGAACAGATGAGTCACTTGATATTAGATTTCACAAAGGTCTCTGCCCCTGGTGTTCAAATAGACTATAGGAAAGGGGCAGAGTGGATGCATCTGACCAGCTGGGCAGCCACTGCATTGCCATAATCCAGGCAAGGACTCCTGGCTGCTTAGGGCTGTAGTAGTGGGGATGGGAGGAGTGGTTGGAGTCTGGATATCTTTGAAGGAATAGCTGATAGGATTCGCTGATGGACAGGATGTAAGGGGTAAGAAAGGGAGAGGAGTGGAGGATGCCCTGAGTTTTCTGACACAACCAGGGTCATGCCCACACAGGGCAGTCTCTTGTAAACTCTGAGTGGACAACAATCACTTGTCATTGTTGCTGATGGCAGTCTTCCCACTTGGCCACCACCCAAATGGGGCAATCCTGTTTCTCTCCTCAACTTTTATCCTCTTGTACTTCACATCCCCCCCCATTTCAATGTCTCATGGTGCAGCCAGACTGGCCTTCCTTAACAAAGATAGAGCACATCACCCCCACTTCTTAAAAGCCTGACCTTCCTTATGAGACAAATCCCCTTCCCTCCATGGAGTTAGTCCTTCAAAACACACCTGCATGCGCACTATGTGCCAGACTGTGCAGAAGGTAGGCTCTGCACCTGTCCGTCCCTCTAGACCCTAGCCCACGGCATCCCTCCAAGCCCAGAACTCTTGGATATTTCTGGAATTGACCCTGCACAGAGACACCTGTATTCTTTTGCTCATGCAGGTCCCACTGTTTAGAAATTCTCACTCGTTTCCTCACCTGTCAATATCATTCAATGCCCAGAGTCCACCGCAGGCGGGCAGCACCTCCTCCATGTAGCCAGTCTTGCATCTTCTTTTCAGAGGGGCTGCTCTTGCTGGCCTCCCATGGCAGCCCTGCCTGAACTGCACAGCCTCTCAAGGCACCCAGACTTGCACCCCAATCCTGTTCTATATTGTCAGCCATATTGGGTTAGGGTCTGCACCTTGTCCAGCTGGGTCTGGTTCACTTTACAGAACATCTCCCCCAGGCAACCCGAACTAGCTCATTATTCATTGATTTTTGTAGAGCAGACCAAAGGTCCCAGAAGCCATAGGTTCTCAAAGACTAGGAATTGTCCAGTTCCATCTGATATCCAGGAGGGAAATACAGCCCATGTGGCATGGAACTGGGAAGATGGCACAGAGGACTGATATCTCTGAGAGGGACCTGCAGCAACCCTGCTAACAAGTAATACTTAACATTCATTCAGCCCTTCCAGACACCAGGTGCTGTGCTAAGTATTTTACATGTGTTCAGCCATTTAATCCTCACAATAACTCATCTCTTAGATGAGAAAACTGGGGCCCACACAGGTGAAACTCAGCCAGTAAGTAGCAGAGCCAGGCTTCAGATGGTGTTAATCCGCTTTCAATGTCCATGCTCCGTTTTTAACACCACTGTGACTAAACATGAAATATAAAAATATAACTGTACCCAGAACCAGCTGCCCTGGTGGCAACACATGAGTCTGGCTCTCTCTAATCTGTGACCATATATAAATTATTTATCAAAGGTAAAACCTAAAATTGGGATATGGATCAATATACTGTGAGTTCATCACTGATTCTTTTATTCATGATTTTCTCTCTAATAGGGCATCACATCCTAGTTTAGGCTCCTTGAGTCATGAGGGTTCAGTACCTCTTCAAAGCCACCCATGGATCAACAACAGCTCTTGTTTAAATACAGATAGATAGCACAATCTCTCCTCATTAATCACGGATTCTGCGTTTATAAATTCACCTGCTTACTAAAATTTCCTTGTAACCCCCAAATCGATACTGGTGGCACTCTCATGGTCACACACAGGCAGGCACAGAGCAGAGGAAACTGGATCTGAATGATGGGCACATTCCATCTGAGATCTGGCAAGGCAACCTTTGTCTTCCTGTTTCATCTCTTACGCTAACAAGTATCCTCTTCACGGTCTATTTAGTGCCTTGTGTTCTGCATTTTTGTGCTTTTTGTGGTGATGTCACTGTTAAGAGTAGCCCCCAAGAGTAGTGCTGCTGTCTGGCGTTCCTGAGCTAAGCAGGCTGTGCTGTGCCTTACAGGGAAGGCCCCTGTGTGAGACAAGCTTCGGTAGTACTGCTGGCCGTGCATTCAGTGTTGAAAAATCCGCAAAACTGCACGTCCAGGAAAAGAAGGAGGAAATTGGCCAGTTCATACGTGAGGCTGTGATGGGAAGTGCTAAAGTAACACCTACTGTGTGTGATGGAGATGTGGAAAGATGGAAAAGCAACTACATTGGGAGATTCACGAGATGATGAAGGAATTTTTAAAAAGCAGGGTGGACAGCACTGTTGTGAAGTAGAAAACTAAGGAAATTTGAAGTCATATTACCCAGGGTCACAAAAATGGGAAGCGCTTTCCAGCTGGTGTTTTATTAAAAATAATCCTACTTATAATTCACTCTTTGTGAGACATATATAAAGTGTCTTTCAACAGAAAACCACACGTAAAAGAAGGTTGATGAAAATATTGTGACCAGAGGTTTGCAAGAATCTAACCCAGTATTTCCCCTTTGAGTGATGACTCTTTATTCTCTAATTCAGCACTCATGGGAGTTTTATCAGAAGCAACTGCCGGGACTACTGAAAATCAACTATGGACAGAGAGAGGGAAATGCATGCGCTTCAAATTGAAATACATAGACATGTAATTTTATATAGATAATACATGTATTTCAATCTGAGTGAAGATTTCTTCCTCTCCTCATCATCTGACCAGTGTCAGCCTCTGCCTGAAGTTCTACCCTTGAGCCACACACCTACCCTCCTTAGTTAGGACCCTGAGTGTGTGTAGCCATGGCCTATGGTCACGCCAGTCTGGGGTGTGGGTCTCACCCTCAAACAAGCAGAGTTGGGGACATGAGTGTGACCTTGGGTGAAAATCACAGGCGCTGTGCTGCTCTCTCCCCCAGAGTTACCCCCACACGCCCACCGTGATTGATGGAGTGGTGCTGCCAAAAACACCTGAGGAGCTTCAAGCTGAAAGGAAGTTCCACACTGTCCCCTACATCGTTGGATTTAACAAGAAGGAATTTGGCTGGTTTCTTCCAACGGTGAGAAGGCACAGGCCTTTTGGAGGGACTCACCCACCCAAATCAGCCCTCCTGTCTCTGGTCCCAGGAGTGTTTCCATCTCCAAGCACCACTCTGAGTCCTGGGCAGCTGTTCCCTTCAGCAGGAGTTACCACTTCCATGGAAACCTTCCCCAGGAGGGGACAGTTGTCACCGGGGTTTCAGGGCTCTGGGATCCCCTCTCCCCAGACTCTCTGATTGTCTTCCTATTGAAGAATCCTGAAGGGTCTGTGACGGGAGGGCCAGTAGAGAAAATAACTGTGCAGATGGGAAAACTGAGGGGGCCTAGGACAGGGAAGGAGCTGAGGAGTCCAGAGAGGCAGTCAGGGGCTTTCTGGCTTCCCACCTCGCGCTGGGTATGCATAGTTCCCCCATAAATCACTCGTGGTCTTCATCACCTCATTGAAAAGATCCAAAGAAAGTGGCTTCTTTTGATTTACCATTGACTTCTAGTGTACAGTAGATACCAGTGTCTACTTGAGAGATGACGGACAGAGGAGGGTGAGAATGGAAAAGTTACCTAATTGGGTGCTATGCTCAATACCTGGTGACAAAATAATCCACACAGCAAACTCCAGAGACATAATTTACCCATGTAACAAACCTGCTGCACATGTGCCCCCAAATCTAAAATAAAAGTTGGGGGAAAAATGAAAAAAAAAAAGATTGACTTCTAAAAGCAAAAAAGTGTTCTCCTTTCAGTCGAGGACACATAAAACTAACCATGATTAAAGCAGTAGGACAGAATTTATTCGGTAACATGATTGCACAGGGAAAGAAGAGTCCAGTATGGATTGGACTCAAATCCCCAAAACTAACCCCTGGTGCTGTTTTAAAGGCTGAGCGTGCTAAGGCACTGTGGGTTGTGGAGAGGGTCTTGGTCCATGTGACTAGACCACCTGGATGTCTTCATCCTGACTCACCTGGGGCAGAAACAAACTTCTCTTATCTTCAGGACAGGAAGCCATGCGTTAGACTGCAGGAAGAAACCACTGAAGTCAGCCTCTACTCTTTCTACAGGCACTGGGAAGATCAGGAGTGAGCTCCCTGAATGCTTGCATTGCAAAGAGAAGGCTCTCAGGTCCTCAGGGAAACAGGATTGGGTGGTAGATTCACATCCCAAAGGGCAGAGAAAGTGTTTATCATTTCAGGCTTCTAGAGTAACTGCTCTAGTTGGGTTCAGGGGTGTGTCAGCTTCTCTCTAGGTTTTGGCTGGAGCAGAGAAAATTGTCTTGACAGGGCTGAGCCTTCCCAGGCATGTATGTTAAGAATACTGTGGTCATTCTAGGGACACAGCCTTAAGCTGCTAGAAGCAATGCTAGAATTTGGTGATCTCTGAGTGCAGAGGTTTGGGCAGAGTTGTTTTATGAGAAGAGATATGAAGTTCGCCCCTCAGAGGGATTTCAGAAGTTCTACCAGAGACCAAAGCCATGAAGGCAGGATCTAAGGCTTTCAGTGTCATATGTGACACGTGGTAGTACTTGGGAGGTCTGCGTCCTCTTCCCAGAGCCTTGTATTCCACACTGGCCTGGCAGACACCTTGCCTCTCCATATCACTGACCACTGTGGGGATCCCAACCTGAGACACACACACACACACACACACACACACACACACACACACACACACTGCAAAACAATGCCACAGCTTCTCCAATTTTTTTTTTTTGTAATTTTTTTGATGCTTGAGTTTCTGGATATAAGCCCATTTGATTCATTGATTCTGTTCATTTCAGTAAAAACTCATGCCCTTAGAAACCCCCAAAATTAAAGGACTTTCAGTCTGCATTGGTTTGGTTGGTTGGTCAGTTTGATTCTTCTCATTAATTCCCAATGATTCATAAATGCTTAATTTTTTTTAACAGTTGATGGGCTATCCACTCTCCGAAGGGAAACTGGACCAGAAGACAGCCATGTCACTCTTGTGGAAGTCCTATCCCCTTGTTGTAAGAGTCTAAGAATCATGGGAATTGGCTGAGACGCAGAGAGGGACAATGA
>NW_016804177.1:143667-176502 GCF_001698545.2 Rhinopithecus bieti
ACACACACACACACACACACACACTGCAAAACAATGCCACAGCTTCTCCAATTTTTTTTTTTGTAATTTTTTTGATGCTTGAGTTTCTGGATATAAGCCCATTTGATTCATTGATTCTGTTCATTTCAGTAAAACTCATGCCCTTAGAAACCCCAAAATTAAAGGACTTTCAGTCTGCATTGGTTTGGTTGGTTGGTCAGTTTGATTCTTCTCATTAATTCCCAATGATTCATAAATGCTTAATTTTTTTTAACAGTTGATGGGCTATCCACTCTCCGAAGGGAAACTGGACCAGAAGACAGCCATGTCACTCTTGTGGAAGTCCTATCCCCTTGTTGTAAGAGTCTAAGAATCATGGGAATTGGCTGAGACCCAGAGAAAAACAAGGACTTGCCCAAATCATAGAGCAATTAAATGGCAAAATGAAGACTGGAGCCTCAGGGTTTCCCCCATCTTTCCACCTTCCCCACTTCACTTTCCATCCTAGGGGGGAGTTGCACAGGGCTCGCGAGGTTCACCATTGAAGCAGGCCTTTCTGGTGGTCACTTTATTGATCTATTTTAGCACATTCCTAAGGAACTGATTCCAGAAGCCACTGAGAAGTACTTAGGAGGAACAGATGACCCTGTCAAAAAGAAAGACCTGTTCCTGGACTTAATGGGGGATGTGCTGTTCGATGTCCCATCTGTGATTGTGGCCCGGCACCACAGAGGTGAGTCCCAGAGGTCGAACAGGGGAGGGACCTGGACCCCACCAGCTTCTGTATCTGATTCACCTGCCTCCCAGCATAGACAGTCGTGGAAACAGCCAAGGGTCAGGCCTCAAAGGCTGATTCCATATGGCATGGAGTGAGGTGCTGTCTTATTTTGGTTTTGTGCCAGTAGCAGACTGTGAGAAGAAAAATCCAGAGGCAAATGGTTTTTTAAGGTGATGATCCCAGGTAACAGCAGCAGGGAGGTGGGGAAGTGAGACAGGAAAGAGATGGAATCCAATCCATGATGCATTGCCAAGAGAATATCCACTGTGGACAACTGGAGCTGGGAAACTCAAGGAAACACGGAGAATACAGCGCTCAGGGGCATCCCATCTGAGTGGCAAGTGGCAAGAGAGCCGGGATATTTATCCACCAGCTTCCACTTGTCATTGAAGGCTCTTGCAAGGAGTTGTTTATTGCCTGTGACTTTGACCTGCTGCACCCAAGGGCAGAGCAGTCTCTTGTGACCAAAGGCCTCAGGCCGGGAGCTACAGATGCTGGAGGTGGAAGTCAGGCTGGCATGCCCAGGAAGTGGGAATATGGGTGAGACTCTGACAGCATCTGCTGCAAGGGCTCCACGCCTGGTGTTATCACATAGGGCTGCTGTGGGACAAATATTGAAAGATGAGTCGTGGAAGGTTTTTAAGGTCCAAGCCGGCTGCAAGCAAGTGTGTTAAGTATTGGAGCCGGGGAAAGACTGGGAGCACTGAGTGGGATCCAGAGGATTGTTGAGGACCAAGAAGGCCAAAAGGAAGAGCTGTGGTGGGTGTGGGGGAGGTGGTCTGAAGAATGGCAATGCCTGAGACTGGCTTTTGTCTATCTCAGTGTGTGCAGTAATGGGCAAGCACAAGGCCAGGGCAGGGTCTATACAGGACCTTCTACCACTGACCCAAGGCTGTGTGGGTGGGGCGTGAGGTTAGGGATGCGTGGGCTCACTAGAGAGGAGTGTCCTCTTCTGGGTGCAAACTAGAGGAGGCTCACAGGACTCTTCTTTTTCTTTCAGCTCTCATTCACCTAGGCTGCAAGCCAGGAAATGTCCTCTCTCTAACCATGCTGGAAGGGTTTTTAAATGCAGAACTTCATAAGCATGATAAAAAGTAACTAAGGCTGATCTAGCAGGTGCCCAAACACTGCTTTGCACAGGAAGGGGCATGTGCTCCTAACTCTTACTTGGCTTTGTCCCATGCTCTGTGTCTGATCTATATATAGTGTTCCCATCTCCATCTTCTGATGGTTTGAGCAATACTGGGCCTCTGTTTTTCATCTGATTTCCCATGACTTTGAGTTCAGGTTTGTTTTTATTTTTCCAGGAAGACACAGATTTTATCAACTATCTCTTATTGCCGTGTCTCACTCTTTTTGATAAAAACAACACTTCTGAATATGAAGTTAATGTGATAAAGTTAATATGCAGAAAGTTTCAAAAATATGGAAACCCATGAAGAAACTAGATATCACTCCTAATTCCCCCACCTGGAGGCAGGTGGTATACATTTTTTTGTGCTTTCTTCTAAATATTTTTATGTCCTATATACTTTAAAATCAATTTTCTATTTTGCTTTTGTTCATAGAACAGTATGTTGTGAGGATTTTCTGAAGGTTGGTAAAAACTCATCAAACCATTCTTTATTGCATGAAATGGCTGTATTAAATAGCCTTTAATATTCCTATCCTGGCCGGGCGCGGTGGCTCAAGCCTGTAATCCCAGCACTTTGGGAGGCCGAGGCGGGTGAATCATGAGGTCAGGAGATCAAGACCATCCTGGCTAACATGGTGAAACCCTGTCTCTACTAAAAATACAAAAAACTAGCCAGGCGAGGTGGCGGGCGCCTGTAGTCCCAGCTACTCGGAGGCTAAGGCAGGAGAATGGCGTGAACCCGGGAGGCGGGGCTTGCAGTGAGCCGAGATCGCACCACTGCACTCTAGCCTGGGCAACACAGCAAGACTCCGTCTCAAAAAAAAAAAAAAATTCCTATCCTGTTAGATGTTTAGCCTGGCTGCTCACATTCTGATGCTACAGTAAGACTGAGCTCAGCCTGATGTTTATAAATCTCCAACCACATGTCTAATAATTTTCCTAGCATTATTTTTAGAAGTGAATAACTAGGCTGGACCTTAGAAATATTTTAGAACTCTTGGCAAATAATGCAAATTCGCATTCCAGTGCATAAGAATGTGGATTTCTTAATTTCCTTTCTCATTTGGGATACTAAGATTAAAAGTTAATGCCGCCAATTTTCCCCACCAAAAAGAAGCACATCACCCTGTTTTCATTTGCATGTCTTTCATGACATGTCTTTCATTGTCTCTGCTTCTCTTACTGTGCCTATTTGTCACTGCGCACAACTGTGCCCTACTTTCCTCTCAAGACTTGTGTTGTGACTCTAGGAATTGTATGAATAGCAATGGCTTTAGCCAAAAAGGTTTTACAAAGTACGTTTTGGGCAGCATGCTGCCTATAATGAGTTCTCTCATTCACAAAAGCTCTTTCCTCTATAGTTGGCTCTGAATTCCTTTGGAAAATGTTCGAGGGGCAGAGGCAAAGTCAAACCCTCCTTTTAGCAAGTTTTGCTTGACCTTGAAGCAGCCATTTAACAGGTGGATTACAGAGCCACAGAAGGATGGCATCTTCACAAGCGCGTTTCCTGCTGAGCCGAGGGTGCAGTGAAGGAGGCTGACGAAGATGAGTGAATAGATTCTTCTTCATTCTCACATTGAAATGACATGTGCGGGTGGGGCATGAGGTTAGGGATGCGTGAGCTCCCATTGTTAAATCCTTTTGTGGATGAATATTTAAGGATGTTAAGGAATGATGGCTGGAGGTGGTGGCTCATGCCAATACTCTCAGCACTTTGGGAGGCTGAGGTGGGAGAATTGTGAGAGCCTAGGATTTCAAGATCAACCTGGGCAACATACTGAGACCCTGTCTCTACAAAAAAATTGTTTTTAAAATGTGATGGTAGTATATTACAAAATAACACGTATAATATCATCCCAAGTTTATATACATAAAAAAAGAGATATGCTAAAATAAAAAAAAGAAGTGTTCTCTGTGGTAGAGTTACGATTGAAGTTTTAAATCCGATTTTTAAAATGGATTTTCAAACTGATTTTTAAATTAAGAGGTGGAAAATGCAAAGTGCTGAGGCACAGGGCCGGGTAGCCCATGAGGTAGCCCCGAAGGGGCAGCGATGTGTGGCTCCAGTGAGCCAATCCCTGTGAACCTGGCATCTTCTTGGGACTGGGACAGGAGAGCTTTGTTGGCTGGATAGGAGGGCAGAGCAGAAGGAGAGAGGGCAGGGGAGAGGCAGGGTCACCCTTGCTCAGCCCCTTCTTTTCTCTGCCAGGACTTTAATGCCTTAACACCCTAACACTCCCAGGCCGGGCAGGCAGCAAGACACATGGGGACAGTGAGATATAAAGCAGTGAGCGCCGCAGATTCCTGAGACACAAGAGGCAGATTGTTCCTTCTCTGCATATGTTTGTATTTAAATAGCCTCACATTCAGACAAGCAACTTGGATTTGCTTCAGTCTTCTCAGGATGGGTGAGAGAAACACTGAAATGCTTGGAAACACTTGGGAAATGTCCAAGTAAATGAGTACAAGTCTGTTATCAATGAAGTACATCCAGTGTAACCAGATGTAGAGAGATTGTCTTGTGAGAGAATGCACCAGCAGGCAAAGGGGTTTATGAGGCTGAGTCAGTGGCCCTGCACTGGCAGTTATTTTAAATGAATTCACCCAGGGTCTCCACATTCGTTCATTAAACATTTGTTCATTGAACAAATATCTGGCTCAAATTCCGGTTCTACCTCAGCCAGCCATGCAGCCCAGAGCATGTCACTGAGCTTTCCCGTGACTCTGTTTCTCTACTGTGCTGACAGCCAGAGGTTTCCTGCAGAGCTGGAGACCTTGGTAGCATCCAGGTGTGTGTCTGGTAACATGAACTGTGCATGAATCCTTGTCTTCTCAGATGCTGGAGCGCCCACCTACATGTATGAGTTTCAGTATCGTCCAAGCTTCTCATCAGACATGAAACCTAAGACGGTCATAGGAGACCACGGGGACGAGCTCTTCTCTGTCCTCGGGGCCCCATTTTTAAAAGGTAATGTCTCCTTGCTGTCCGTGAGCTTGGAGTTAGGAGACCTGGGTTCCAGTCTTGGTGTGGTGAGCTTCAGCAAGTTTCTCCTCTCCTGGTCTTAGTTTCCTGATTCTCTATAACAGGGTTGAACGTCATTGGGTAGTCCCTGGGCTTCCTCCCGCTCTAACACATGTGAGGGGGGATGTGTCTTCATGTGACCTCTGCACAGACACTCAGAATCCTGTTCTGTGACATCAACAAGACAGGTGGTGGGGTGATCTCCTGCAGGATTCACTATGACAGGGTTGATTCATGTGACCAGGTTCCTCCTGCTCTAACACACCTGAAGGGGATGTGTATTCACGTACCCTCTGCCACAGACACTCAGAATCCTGGGCTGTGTCATCAACAAGATAGGTGGTGGGACATATGCAGGGCCCTGCTCTAGGCTGAGAAACCACCAATCAATTTCCCTCCCCAGGAGCGCTGAAAATATGAGTGAGGGTGAGGTTAGAATTGGTGTTAACCCCGAGTCAAGTCTAATGTGTGTCTGTTCATCTTTCTGTCTGTCTCTTAACAAAACTCATAAACCTTTAANGATTCATGTGACCAGGTTCCTCCTGCTCTAACACACCTGAAGGGGATGTGTATTCACGTACCCTCTGCCACAGACACTCAGAATCCTGGGCTGTGTCATCAACAAGATAGGTGGTGGGACATATGCAGGGCCCTGCTCTAGGCTGAGAAACCACCAATCAATTTCCCTCCCCCAGGAGCGCTGAAAATATGAGTGAGGGTGAGGTTAGAATTGGTGTTAACCCCGAGTCAAGTCTAATGTGTGTCTGTTCATCTTTCTGTCTGTCTCTTAACAAAAACTCATAAACCTTTAATTTTAATATATTTAATAATTGTTAATTTAGAAATCGTAGGATGTATGAATTTGGAATAGGAGAGGAGACTTTATTTTTGATATGCTTTATAGCCAGCAAGGTGGCCATCCCGCAGGCTGGGAAGGTACCTCTGGCCAAGCCCAGACACAGGTTCATTGAACGAGGTGGGGTTGGGTAGGAGCTTTACGTAAATGGATTGATTAAACATACGTGTTCAACAGGTTACAGGGGGAGCAATGGATATTCATGAAGACAGTCCTGACATATGTGTATTAAACAAACATGCATGTAACGTGGCCCATGTTCACCTGGTAATGGAGACTTAATATTGTATTACGATTAAGGCCTATAAGTCCGAAGGTCTTCTCAGGACACAAAGCCCAGCAAGTGAGCAGACTCTGTACACCGGCCAGGTCCAGTGCATGGTTGGTGATGTTCTTATCTGGAGAAAGTTACTGAAATCAGTCTCTTATGCAATCAAAGCCATAGTTAAGGCTGGCAGGTCAGGGTTCTGTTCATCCACGTCTCCAAGCTGCAGCCATTGTAATTGTTTTCACTTTGCTTAACTCCAGGCCAGTGCTGGTTTAGCTGCTAGAGAAAAAGAAGCACCTTGCAGCAGTGAGAACAGAGTGGATTCTTTAAGGGTAGAGATACAGGCCTGAACATTTGCCCAGCATGGTTTTAGATCTTTTTTTAATTTGGTGTCTTATTGCCACAAAGAGTGTGTTCTGTCAGAATGATGACCTTTATTTTATTGCTGATTTTGGTCCGGTGGTGTCTAAACCACAAAAGGGAAGGGATATTATGAGGCGTGTCTGACCGCCTGTCTGTTTCCAGGCAGGAACTCAGTTTAGGGCTTTTCTGGCCTCCCCTTAGACCAGAGAGGGTCAGTTCAGTGAGTTGAGAGTGTTAGGATTTTATTTTTAGTTTATATTATATAATATTTTTAAAAATCCTTTCACAATGTGTTCTAAGCCTTAACTCTCAGCTGTTATAGATCACATGGGACTCACCTCATGGACGCTCAGGATGCACTAGCTCCGCTTGGCATGTCCCAATTGTGCACCCTTAGGAGCCTTGAGCTCTGTTATATTTCAGAATATGAATTGTGGATGTGTGCAGGAGAGGGGAAAAAGACCCAAGAGAGAGCAACCCTGGGAGGTAGGACAAGCACATAGAATGATGCATGCCTATTGCTGAGCCCTAGGTCAGCCATACTCAATAGAAAAGTACACACGAATCCACCAGGCTCTTCTAAAATTGCAGACCTCAGCTCAGTGGGTGTGGAGCATTCGCTAAGACTATGTTTCTAGCAGGTTCACATGTGATGTTGATGCTGCAGGTCCGTGGATCACAGTTTGAGTCGCAAAGGCTTTTTTTCTTGTTCCCCACTGAGGGTGCCTCAGAAGAGGAGATCAGACTTAGCAAGATGGTGATGAAATTCTGGGCCAACTTTGCTTGCAATGGGTGAGGCTGGTGACAAAGACGGAGCAGGGTTGGTGAGGGGCAGGGGCAGGGCATGCCTATTGGGAAGGGGCAGCTTCTAAGGTTCTAGTGATCAATCTCCTGACCCTGTGACCATAGTACTCTGACAATGAGAACTCTCTAAAATTGGAGAGGCCACACCTGGAGATAGTGAGCTCCCCATCTCTGGAGATATACAAGCCTCTTGACAGAGATAACTTGGGCATCCTCGCACATCTCAGAAAATTGTTGGGAACACACAGCAGCTGTGGGGCAATTCTATTTGATTCTGTTTCCAGAAACCCCAATGGGGAAGGGCTGCCCCACTGGCCAGAGTACAACCAGGAGGAAGGGTACCTGCAGATTGGTGCAAACACCCAGGAGGCCCAGAAGCTGAAGGACAAGGAAGTAGCTTTCTGGACCAACCTCTTTAAGAAGGCAATGGAGCAGCTACCCCAGACAGAGCACATTGAGCTGTGAATAGAAGGTCCATTCAGCCTCGGGAGCCTGCAGGAGCAAAGACTGGGGTCTTTTGCAAAAGGTATTGCAGGTTCAGAAGGCATCTTACCATGGCTGGGGAATTGCCTGTTGGTGGGGGGCAGGGGGCAGGGGGCAGAGTTCATGAGGGAGCAAATTTTTTATTTGTGACCTCAGCTTTTGCAATAAAAGATATTTCGATAGCTAAATCAGTGCTTGTGTCTTGTACTGAAGATTAATCCATCCTCCTCAGAGACAGGAAAGTGATAAAAGAGGCAATGTGAGAAGGAAGTTGGCTTTACTAGAGATTGCCTGGCCTTGAGACGAGCAGAGTCCAAAGGACTGGGCCATGGACAGTGCTCAGGGGAGCACTGGACCTGCTGCATGTTTCTGGGCCCCCAACAATTTCCAACAATAGGATTTGGGATTGCCAGAGTGCAGCATCCCTATCCTCCATTTGGAGCTGCCTATGGAAATGGAAGTGGCCCAGGCTGAGAATTTGCCTGGATCAGGGAAGAGAGAGAGGTGCCGAGGTGATCCCTTGCCACTGTTGGATGGCCTTTAGTGACTCTTGCACAGGTCTGCAACACCTTCCTCAGTATGTACACTAGCCTCCTAGACCCCTCCCTGAGGCTGTCTCTTTCAACAGCTAAACTCCCTCTGTAACCTGGACCACTTCTGCTATGGGCAGTGACCACCTTGGAGTAAGTCTCCAGAGGGTCATCCTAATACTGTGTCTTTCAGAATCTCAGGGATGATTTCTGGATTCTGCTAGAATGTAGAAAGCTCTAATGAGTGTCACTCCTGCCTTACCAGCAAGAGAAAGCTGCATCGTCCTCAAAATCATAACTTTTCCTGTACCAAATAGCTGAAGTTGCAAGGCACATGATTACCCTGAAATCAACGGGAAGACAAGCACCTGGGGGAGTGGTGGGATTTGAACACTGCATTACCTCTCACCTGCAGGCAGGAGACGGGGTGACCATAATGAGCAGAAATACTATGAATTTTAATCAGTGCTGAAGGCCAAGTGCGGGCCACTGTGAGAGTATAAAATCTCTGGGAACCATGGACCCAAGGAGGAGTTGACTCCATTCACAGACTCTATCCAATGGACGTCTATCGGGAGCCCATGAGAAAGATTGGATAGATAGTAAGAATGGAGAGGGCCAGGCACGGTGACTCACGCCTGTAATCCCAGTACTTTGGGAGGCCAAGGTGGGCAGACGACGAGGTCAGGAGATCAAGACCATCGTGGCTAACATGGTGAAATGCTGTCTCTATTAAAAATGTAAAAAATTAGCCGGGCGTGGTGGTGGGCACCTGTAGTCCCAGCTACTTGGGAGGCTGAGGTAGCAGAATGGTGTGAACCCAGGAAAAGGAGCTTGTAGTGACGGAAATAATGCCACTGCACTCCAGCCTGGGTGACAGAGGGAGACTCCGTATCAAAAAAAAAAAAAAAAAAATTCCCCAGAGCAGAGCTGCAGGGGAGGGTGGGAAGCGGGCTCAGGCCCTGCACCTGGGTAGCTGCCCCACCTGGTGCTGCCCCGGGTAACCCACCTACTAAATGAAACTCCCTTCCCCAAGCAGGGACAGATCCCACTCATTCCTGCCCCATGTGCTCTGCTAAAAATTTCTATCAATAATGTGCCTCATTATTCTTTGGGACGGGAAGGACTGGGGAGAAAAAACCTCACCATGATTATGTCAAAATACAAGGGAATTCATTGCAAAGAGCTCACTGTGCTCCACGAATGGGGTGGAGCTCAAGTCTGAAATTACAGGATGGGTAGGAAAGGGGATGGCCAGCCACAGCGTGGCGGAAGTGTAACCCTGAGCAGTGGTGGCAAGGGGGCCAGCCCATGGGCAGCAGGGCTGGTGTTGGCAAGGTTGCTGAAGCACATCATGGGTGCCTGGAGGACAGCTTTTCTACCTTGACCTGTGGGAAACGGACTTCTCTCTTTATAGGAAGATAATGCCATAAAATGTCTGTCTGTCTATCTATCTGTCTATCTATCTATCTATCTATCTATCTATCTATCTATCTATCATCTTTCTACCAATTATCTATCATCTATCTATCTATTATCTATCTAATCTATTTATTTCATTAATTACATTTATTTATGTAATTGTGTTTCAAGCTCTGTTTACCTCCTGAACTTTTCATGTGAAAGACCACATTTATTCAATATATGCTTTAGGTAAGTTTCATTTGGATTTCTCTTAGTACATACAATAGAGTCCTGATTAAAATCACTGCTGCATTTGAGCATTTATATTCTATCCTGTAACTATAATTTATATGATCACCAGTAATTTTATCTGTATCAATCTTGTCTCCTGTATTAGATAACAGGTTCTTAAGGTCTGGTACAAACATTTAAGTATTTTATTGAATAAAACATACATATAAGAAATATATATATACACACACACATACACATTCACACAAACACACACATGCTATGTATATATTACGACTTAGTAATTTCACTAACTGATAACACTGTGTAAGTAGGACCCAGATCAAGACACAACATTACCAGCATACCAGAAGCCATATGGAGCTCAATTCCAGGCCCTGCTCACTTCCCCCTCCTTGCCTATCTACCCAAAATGGTCACCACAGTCCTGACATCTAGCAGCAATATTACTTTTTCCAGGTTTTGTGCTTTATATGAATAGCATCACATACTCTTGCATCTGGCTCCTTACCCTCAATATTATGTTTAGGAGATTCACGTGTATTGTTGTATATGGCTGCAGTTTGTTATCATTGTTGTATAGTCTTTCATTGTATGGATATGCCATAATTTATCCATTCTACTGGTTTAGGGCATTTGGAGAATGTATTAGTCTGCTCGGAATTCTGTAACAAAATACCATAGACTGGGTGGCTTAATCAACTGAAATTTGCATTTGCACTGTTCTCAAGGCTAGAAGTTCCAGACCAGGGCACAGCGAGAAGGCAGCAATCTGCAAACAAGGAAGACAGCCCTCACCAGGAAATGAGTCAGCTTAATCAGCTAAAATCCACGTTTGCTTAGTTCTCTAGGCTAGAAGTTCCAGATCAAGGTGCCAGCTGACTCATTTCCTGGTGAGGGCTCTCTTCCTGCTTGCAGAGAGCTGCCTTCTCACTGTGTCCTATGTGGCCTTTCTTCTGTGCATGAGCAGTGAGACAGAGAGAGAGAGACAGAGAAACAGACACAGAGAGAGAGAGAGAGCACGCTCTGGTGTTTCTTCTTCTTATAAGGACACCAGTTTCACTGGACGCTAGCCACACACTTACGACCTATTCAACTATAATTAACTTCATAAAGGCTCTATCTCCAAATATAGTTACATGAGGGGTTGGCGCTTCAACATAGGAATTTTGGGGGGAACATAATTCAGTCCATAATAGATAGTCTCTAGTTTTAGATTATTATAGTGTTGTTATGAAGAATATTCTAGGACATATCTTTTAATGACCACATGAGTGCATTTCTCTTGGATATATACCTACGAGTGGCTTTGCTGAGTCATAAGAGCTTCAGGTAACAGCCTCACCTATTGCGAGCAAAGTTGGCCCAGAATTTCATCACCATCTTGCTAAGTCTGATCTCCTCTTCTGAGGCACCCTCCGTGGGGAAGAAGAAAAAAAGCTTTTGTGACTCAAACTGTGATCCGTGGACCTGCAGTATCAACATCACGTGCAAACCTGCTAGAAAACAGTCTTGGCTCACGCTCCACACCCAGGGAGCTACAATTTTAGAAGATCCTGGTGGATGTGTATGTACTTTTCCATTGAGCACAGCTGACCTAGGGCTCAGCAATGGGCATGCATCGTTCAATGTGCCCTACCTCCCAGGTTTGCTCATTCACTTGGATGCCATCTCCACCCTGACAGGTGTCTTCTATTTTGCCTCGTTTGGAGCATTTCCAGTGTTTTTCTCACCCATCCTGAGAAGACTGAGGCAAATCCAAGTTGCTTGTCTGAATGTGAGGCTATTTAAATACAAACATACGCAGAGAGGGAACAATCTGCCTCTTGCGTCTCAGGAATCTGCGGCACTCACTGCTTTATATCTCACTGCCCCATGTGTCTTGCTGCCTGCCCGGCCTGGGAGTGTTAGGGTGTTAAGGCATTAAAGTCCTGGCAGAGAAAAGAAGGGGTTGAGCAAGGGTGACCTTGCCTCTCCCCTGACCTCTCTCCTTCTGCTCTGCCCTCCTATCCCAGCAACAAAGCTCTCCTGTCCCAGCCCCAAGAAGATGTTTGCTCCCTCCTGCACACACGCGTGAGACTTGGCCTTCAGCACTGATTAAAACAAAAATTCATAAAGTATTTCTACTCATTAAGGTCAACCTGTCTCCTGCCTGCAGGTAAGAAGTAAGCCAGTTTGCACATCCCACTGCTCCCCCTGGGTGCTTGTCTTTCCTTCGATTTCAAGGGAACCATGTGCCTTGCAACTTCAGCTCTTTCGTGCAGGAAAGTTATGACTTTGAGGATGATCCAGCTTCCTCTTGCTGATAAGGCAGTAATGACATGCTGTAGAGCTTTCTATGTACTAACAGAATCCAGAAATCACCCGTGGGATTCTGAAAGACACAGTATTAGGATGACCCTCTGGAGACTTACTCCAAGGTGGTCACTGCCTGCACCAGAAGTGGTCCAGGCTACAGAAGGAGTTTAGACCAGTTGTTGGAAGACTCAGCCTCATGGAGGGTTGTGAGAGGCTAGTGTACATACTAGAAAGGTGTTGCAGGCCTGTGCAAGGGTCAGTAAATGCCATGCAACAGTGCAACAGGATCACCTCAGCATGTTTCCCTCTTCCCTGGTCCAGGCACATTCTCAGCCTGGACCACTTCCATTTCCACAGGCAGCTCCAAATAGAGGGTCTGGATGCTACACTCTGGCCATCCCAGCTCCTATTGTTGGAAATTGTTGGGGGCCCAGAAATGATCAACAGGCCCAGAGTTCCCCTGAGCACCGTCCATGGCTGAGCCCTCTGGGCTCTGCTTGTCCTGAGGCCCGGTCATCCCCAGAAGAGCCACCTTCCTTCTCACATTGCCTATTTCAGCATTATTCTGTCTCTAAGGACAATGGACTAATCTCCAGTACAAGACACAAGCACCAATTTGTCTTCAAAAGATACTTTATTCCCAAAACTGAGGTCACAAATATAAAACTTGCTCCTTCATGGCCTCTGTTCCCTGCCCTCCACCACCAGACAATTCTGCAGCCACAGTAAGATGCCTTCTGAACCTGCAATTCCTTTTGCAAAAGACCCCAGTCTTTGCTCTTCCAGGCCCTCAAGGTTGGCTGGATCCTCCATTCATAGCTCAATGTGTTCTGTCTGGGGTGGCTTCTCCACTGCCTTCTTGGCAAAAAGTTTGGTCCAGAAAGCCACTTCCTTGTCCTTCAGCTTCTGGGCCGCCTGGGTGTTGGCACCAATCTGCAGGTACCCTTCCTCCTGGTTGTACTCTGGCCAGCGAGGCAGCCCTTCCCCATTGGGGTTTCTGCAAACAGAATCAAATAGAATTGCCCCACAGCTGCTGTGTGTTCCCAACAATCTTCTGAGATGTGCGAGGATGCTCAAGTTATCTCTGTTAAGAGGGTTGTATACCTCCTGAGATGGAGAGCTCACTATCACAGGGTGGCCTCTCCATTTGTAGAGTGCTCTCATTGTCAAAGTGCTTTGATCACAGGGTCAGAAGTTTGATCATTAGAACCTTAGAAGCTGCCCCTTCCCAATAGGCATGCCCCGCCCCACCCCACCCCCACTCATCTTTCCCAGTCCTGCTCTGTCTTTGCCAAGAGCCTCACCCATTGCGAGCAAAGTTGGCCCAGAATTTCATCACCATCTTGCTAAGTCTGATCTCTTCTTCTGAGGCACCCTCTGTGGGGAACAAGAAAGAAAGCCTTTGTGACTCAAAGTGTGGTCCGCAGATGTGCAACATCAACATCACGTGCGAGCCTGCTAGAAACAGTCTTGGTGAATGCTCCACACCCACTGAGCTGAGGTCTGCAGTTCTAGAAGATCCTGGTGGATTTGTGTGTACTTTACCTTTGACCATATCTGACTGAGGGCTCAGCAATGGGCATGCGTCATTCCATGTGCTGGCTGCCTTTCTCTCCTGTGACTCTCGCCTGTCTCCTCCTCGCTCAGGGTCACAGGCAATGCCACACCCCAGGGTTTCCTCTACAGCAGCCCCACCTCCCAGGGTTGCTCTCTCTTGGGTCTTTTCTGCCTCCCCGGCACACACCTACAATTCACATTCTGGAAACCAACAGAACCGCAAGGCTCCTAAGCCTGCACAGCGAGATGCCCAGAGGCGCTGGTGTGTTCTGAGCAGCCATGGGGTGAGTCCCATGTGATCTGTAACTGCTGAGAGTTAAGGTTTAGAAGACATTGTGAAATGACTTTTAAAAATATTGTGTAATGTAAAATGTACACTGTGTAATGTAAAAATATTGTCTAAAAATAAAATCCTAACACCCCCAACTGACTGAACAGACCCTCTCTGGGCTAAAGGGAGCCCAGAAAATCCTTCAACTGTGTTCCTGCCTGGGAACGGACAGGAGGTCAGACACGCCTCATAATACTCCCTCTCTTTTGTGGTTTAGACACCACTGACCAGCATCAGCAATAAAATAAAGGTCATCATTCTGACAGAACACACTCTTTGTGGCAATAAGACACCAAATTAAAAATCAGACTAAGTCCACGTCGGGCAAGGGTTCAGGCCTACATCTCTACCCTTAAAGAATCCACTCTATTCTCACTGCCACGAGGTGCTTCTGTTTCTCTAGCAGCTAAACAAGCACTGGCTTGGAGTTAAGCAAAATGAAAACAATTACAACGGCTGCTGCTCAGATACGCAAACAGAACCCTGACCCTCCAGTCTTAACTATGGCTTTGATTGCATAAGAGACTGATTTCAGAAACTTTCTCCACATAAGAGCATCACCAACCATGCACTGGACCTGACCGGTGTACAGAGGCTGCTCACTTGCTGGGCTTTATGTCCTGAGAAGATCTTTGGACTTATAGGCCCTAATTATAATACATTTAAGTATTAGGTCTCCACCACCAGGTGAACATGGGTCATGTTACATGCATGTTTAATACACATGTGTCAGGACTGTCTTCATGAATATCCATTGCTTCCCCTGTAACCTGTTGAACATGTATGTTTAGTCAATCCGTTCACCCAAAGCTCCTATGCAACCCCTCCTCATTTGACGAGCCTATGTCTGGGCTTGGCCAGAGGCACCTTCCCAGCCTGTGGGATGGCCACCTTGTGAACTATAAAGCATATCAAAAATAAAGTCTCCTTTCATATTCCAAATTCATACATCCTGTGATTTATAAATTAACAATTATTAAATGTATCAAATTTAAAGTTTTATGAGTTTTTGTTAGAGACAGACAGAAACACAAACAGACACACATTAGACCTGACTCAGGGTTAACACCAATTCTAACCTCACCCTCAGTCACATTCTCAGCACTCCTGGGAGAGGGAAATTGATCGGTGGCTTCTCAACCTAGAACAGGGCCCTGCATGTGTCCCACCTCCTATCTTGTTGATGACACAGCCCAGGATTCTGAGTGTCTGTGCAGAGGTCACGTGAAGACACATCCCCCCTCAGGTGTGTTAGAGCAGGAGGAACCTGGGGGACAACCCAATGGCATTAAACCCTGTCATAGTGAATCCTGCAGGAGACCACCCCACACCTGTCTTGTTGATGACACAGCCCAGGATTCTGAGTGTCTGTGCAGAAAGCACATGAAGACACATCCCCCCTCACATGTGTTAGAGCGGGAGGAAGCCCAGGGACTACCCAATGACGTTCAACCCTGTTATAGAGAATCAGGAAACTAAGACCAGGAGAGGAGAAACTTGCTGAAGCTCACCACACCAAGACTGGAGCCCAGGTCTCCTAACTCCAAGCTCACGGACAGCAAGGAACCATTACCTTTTAAAAATGGGGCCCCGAGGACGGAGAAGACCTCGTCCCCATGGTCTCCTATCACCGTCTTGGGTTTCATGTCTGATGAGAAGCTTGGACGATACTGAAACTCATACATGAAGGTGGGCGCTCCAGCATCTGAGAAGACAAGGATTCATGCACAGTTCATGTTGCCAGACAGACACCTGGATGCTACCAAGGTCTCCAGCTCTGCAGGAAACCTCTGGCTGTCAGCACAGTAGAGAAACAGAGTCACGGGAATGCTCAGTGTCATGCTCCGGGCTGCATAGCTGGTTGATGTGGAACTGGAATTTGAGCCAGATATTTGTTCAATGAACAAATCTTTAATGAACGAATGTGGAAATCCTGGGTCAATTCATTTAAAATAAGTGCCAGTGCAGGGACACTGACTCAGTCTCATAAACACCTTTGCCTGCTGGTGAATTCTCACAGAAGAAATCTTTCTACATCTGGTTACACTCGATGCAATTCACTGATAACAGTCTCACATTCATTCACTTGGGCACTATCTCCACCCTGACAGGTGTCTTCTGTTTTGCCTTGTTTTGAGCATTTCCAGTGTTTTTCTCACCCATCCTGAGAAGACTGAAGCAAATCCAAGTTGCTTGTCTGAACGTGAGGCTATTTAAATACAAACATACGCAGAGAAGGAACAATCTGCCTCTTGTGTCTCAGGAATCTGCGGCACTCACTGCTTTATATCTCACTGTCCCCATGTGTCTTGCTGCCTGCCCGGCCTGGGAGTGTTAGGGTGTTAAGGCATTAAAGTCCTGGCAGAGAAAAGAAGGGGCTGAGCAAGGGTGACCCTGCCTCTCCCCTGCCCTCTCTCCTTCTGCTCTGCCCTCCTATCCCAGCAACAAAGCTCTCCTGTCCCAGCCCCAAGAAGATGCCAGTTTCCCAATGATTGGCTCATTGGAGCCACACACCGCTGCCCCTTCAGGACTACCTTGTGGGCCGCCCGGCCCTGTGCCTCAGCACTTTGCATTGGTCATGATACCCACCGAGAAGTGACACTGAGAAGGAAAGAGTCAGGGCAATGCCAGGCTGGTGGAGAAAATTTACAATGTCTTCCCCTTTGGGTACAGTAAGAAATTTGGAAAACAAAACAAAAACATCTAGGAATAATTAGAAGAGACAAAAATATGGAAACACATAAAGCAAAACTAGATATCACTCATAATTCCACTACCTGAGGCAAGGGCTATGCATTTTTTGGAATTCCTTCTAAAATTTTTCCATATCCTATCTTTTAAAAATCCATTTTAACAATCAAATTTAAAATATCACTCGTAACTCGACCACTCAGAGAATGCTTCTTTTTGATTTTAGCATATCTCTCATTCATGTATATAAACTTGGGATGATATTATATACAGTATTTTGTAGTATATATATACCATACATTATATACGGTATTTTGTAGTATAATTATTTCCTTTTTAAATGTGTTTGTATAAACAGGATCTCACTATGTTCCCCAGGCTGGTCTTGAAATCCTAGGCTCTCACAGTCCTCCCACCTCAGCCTCCCAAAGTGCTGAGAGTATTGGCGTGAGCCACCACCTCCAGCCATCATTTCTTAACATTCTTAAATATTCATCCACAAAAGGATTTAACAATGGGAGCTCACGCATCCCTAACCTCATGCCCCACCCGCACATGTCATTTCAATGTGAGAATGAAGAGGAATCTATTCACTCATCTTTGTCAGCCTCCTTCACTGCACCCTCGGCTCAGCAGGAAACGCGCTTGGGAAGATGCCATCCTTCTGTGGCTCTGTAATCCACCTGTTAAATGGCTGCTTCAAGGTCAAGCAAAACTTGCTAAAGGGAGGGTTTGACCTCGCCTTTGCCCCTTGAACATTTTCCAAAGAAACTCAGAGCCAACCATAGAAGAAAGAGCTTTTGGGAATGACAGAACTTATTATAGGCAGCATGCTGCCCCAAACGTACTTTGTAAAACTCTTTGGTTAAAGCCATTGATATTTATACAATTCTTACAATCACAACACAAGTCTTCACAGGAAAGTAGGGCACAGATTTGGGTCATGACAATTTGGCACAATAAGAGAAGCAGAGACAATGAGAGGGCTAGCCATGAAAGACATGCAGATTAAAACAGGCTGATGTGCTTCTTGTTGGTGGGGAAGGCTTATGAAACTGGCAGTCTTATGTTAACATTTAACCTTAGCATCCCAAATGAGAGGGAAAATTAAGAGGTCCACATTCTTATGCAATGGAATGCAATTTTGCAGTATTTGCCCAGAGTTCTAAAACTTTCTATTGTCCAGCATAGTTATTCACTTCTAAAAATAATCCAAAGAAAATTGTTAGACATGTGGTTAGAGACTTATGAACATTAGGCTGAGCACAATTTTATTGTAGCATCAGAGTGTGAGCAGCCAGGCTAAATGTCTAATAGGATAGGAATATTGAAGTCAATTTAATACAGCCATTTCATGGAAGAAGGAATGCTTTGATGAGTTTGTATCAACATTCAGAAAATCCTCACAACATAGTGTTGTATGAACAAAAGTAAAATATAAAATTGATTTTTAAAACGTATAGGACATGGAAAATCTTTAGATGAAAACACAAAAAATTTATACCACTTGCCTCCAGGTAGTGGAATTACGAGTGATACCTAGTTTCTTCTTTCAGTGTTTCCATATTTTTTAAACTTTCTATAATTTTACATATTAATTTTATATCCAGAAATGTTATTTTTATCAAAAAATGTGAGACACGACAATAGGAGAAAGTTGATAAAATCTGTGTTGTCCTGGGAAATAAAAAACAAAACGCTGAACTCAAAGTTATGGGAAATCAGATGAAAGACAGAAGCTCAGTATTGCTCAAGCCATCAGAAGATGGAGATGCGAACATTATATATAGATCAGATGCAGAGCATGGGACAAGGCCAAGTTTAAGAACAGATTCAACTCCAGTGGTCCTGGTTATAGGGATTAATCAGGACCCTGCGAAGAAGTGAGAGTTATGAGCACCTGCCCCCTCCTGTGCAAACCAGTGTCTGGGCACCTGCTAGGTCAGCTTTAGCTAGTTTTTATCATGCTTATGAAGTTCTACATTTAAAAACCCTTCCAGCATGGTTAGAGAAAGGACATCTCCTGGCTTGCAGGTTAGGCAAATGAGAGCTGGAAGAAAGAGTCCTGTTAGCTCTCTCTAGTTGGCACCCAGGAAAAGACACTCCTCTCTAGATGCGCCCATGTATCCCTAACTTCACGCCCCACCCACACAGCCTTGGGTCAGTGGTAAAAGGTCCTGCATAGACCCTGCCCTGGACCTGTGCTTGCCCGTTACTGCATGCACTGAGATGCACAAAAGTCAGCTGCACACATTGCCATTCTCCAGACCACCTCCCCTACACCCGCCCTGGCTCCTCCCTTTGGCCTTCTTGGTCCTGGACAATCCTCCAGATCCCATGCAGGGCTCCCACTTTTTATCCAGCTCCAATACTTAATAAACTTGTTTGCAGCCGACTTGGACCTTAAATACCTTGCACGACTCATCTTTCAGTGTTTGTCCCACAGCAGCCCTGTGTCCCACAATAACTCCAGGCATGGAGCCCTTGCAGCAGATGCTGTCAGTATCTCACCCATATCCCCTCCTCCTAGTCATGCCAGCCTGACTTCCATCTCCAGCATCTGTAGCTCCGGGCCTGAGGCCTTTGTCTGGTTACAAGAGACTACTCTGCCCTGGTGTGCAGCAGGTCAAAGTCACAGGGAATAAACAACTCCTTGCAAGAACCTTCAACCAATGACAAGCAGAAGCTGGGAGATAAATACCGTCTCCCTTGCCACTCAGATGGGATGCCCCTGAGCACTGTATTCTCCATGTTTCCTTGAGTTTCCCAGCTCCAGTTGTCCACAGTGGATACTCCCTTGGTAATGCATCATGGATTGGATTCAATCTCTTTCCTCTCTCACTTCCCCACATCCCTACTGCTGTTATCTGGGATCATCGCCTTAAAAAACCACTTGCCTCTGGAATTTTTTTTTCTAACAATCTGCTGCTGGCATAAACCAAAATAAGACAGCACATCACTCGATGCCATATGGAATCAGCCTTTGAAGCCTGACACTCAGCTGTTTCCAGGTCTGTCTATGCTGGGAGGTAGGTGGGTCACATACAGAAGCTGGTGGGGTCCAGGTCCCTCCCCTGTTCGACCTCTGGGACTCACCTCTGTGGTGCCGGGCCACAATCACAGACGGTACACAAAACATCACATCTGCTATCAAGTCCAGGAACAGGTCTTTCTTTTTGACAGGGTCATCTGTTCCTCCTAAGTATTTCTCAGTGGCTTCTGGAATCAGTTCCTTAGCAATGTACTGAAATAGATCAATAAAGTTACCATAATCCCCTGGTGAGTGATGCACCATCTCCAGCCCACTGGGAAGGTCTACCTCAATGGTGAACCTTACCAGCTCTGTGCTACTTCCTGCTAAGGTGGAAAGCGAAGTGGGAAAGGTGGAAAGATGGGGGAAACCCTGAGGCCCAGTCTTCATTTTGCCATTTAATTGCTCTACGATTTGTGGCAAGTCATTGTCCCTCTCTGCGTCTCAGCTAATTCCCATGATTCTTAGACTCTTACAACAAGGGGATAGGACTTCCACAAGAGTGACATGGCTGTCTTCTGGTCCAGTTTCCCTTCGGAGAGTGGATAGCCCATCAACTGTTAAAAAAGAAAAGTTAAGCATTTATGAATCATTGGGAATTAATGAGAAGAAACAAACAAACTGACCAACTGACCAAACCAATGCAGACTGAAAGTCCTCTCATTTTGGGGGCTTTTAAGGACGTGGGTCTTTACTGAAATGGGCAAAATCAATTAATCAAATGGGCTTATGTCCAGAAACTCAAGCATTGCAAAGATTACAAAAAAAAAGAAAAAAATTTTGGAGAAGTTGTGGCAGTATTTTGCGGTGTGTGTGTGTGGCTGGGATCCCTATAGTGGTCAGTGACATGGAGAGCCAAGGTTTCTGCCAGGCCAGTGTGGAATGGAGGACTCCTGGAGAAGAGGATGTAGACCTCCCAAGTACTGCCACATATCACATATGACACTGAAAGCCTTAGATCCTGCCTTCATGACTTTGGTCTTTGGTAGAACCTCTGAAATCCTTCTGAGGGGTGAACTGCACATCTCTACTCACATAACATTTCTTCCCAAACCTCTGAACTCAGAGACTCGACCAAACTCTAGCATCGCTTATAGCAGCTTAACGCTGTGTCCCTAGAATGACCCCAGTATCCTTAACATACCTGCCTGGGAAGGCTCAACCCTGCCAGGACAATTTACTCTGCTCCAGCCAAAAACTGGACAGAAGCAGAAAGGCTGCTGAACCCAATTAGAGCAGTTATTTTACAAAGCCTGCAATGATAAACCCTTTCTCTGCCCTTTGGGATGTGAATCTACCACCCAACCCTGTTTCCTGGAGGACCTGAGAGCCTTCTCTTTGTGATGCAAACATTCAGGGAGCTCACTCCTGATCTTCCCAGTCCCTGTGGAAGGAGTAGAGGCTGACTTCAGTGGGTTCTTCCTGCAGTCTAACGCATGGCTTCCTATCCTGAAGATAAGAGAAGTTTGTTTCTGCCCCAGGTGAGCCAGGATGAAGACATCCAGGTGGCCTAGTCACACGGACCAAGCCCCTCCCCACAGACCACAGTGTGTTTCCCTTGACACACCTGGCCTATGAAACATTGCCAGGCTTTGGTTCGGGGATGTGAGTCCAGTCCATGCTGCACTGTTTTCCCTATTGCAATCATGTTACTGAATAAACCCGTCCTACAACTTTAACCAGGGTCAGCTTTGTTTATCTTCAGCTGGAAGGAGAACCCATCTTTACTTTTAGAAGCCAATCACTTTTTCCATTTATTTGTTTCCATCTTTTATTTTAGATTTGGGGATGCCTGTGCAGGTTTGATCATGGGTAATTTGGGTCTACTCTGGGTTTGCTGTGTGGATTATTTTTGTCAACCAGGCAGGTATTGAGCATAGCACCCAATTATGGTAACTTTTCCATTCTCACCCTCCTCTGTCCGTCATCTCTCAAGTAGACACTGGATATCTACTGGTACACTAGAAGTCAATGGTAAATCAAAAGAAGCCCACTTTCTTTGAGATCTTTTCAATGAGGTGATGAAGAACACGGAGTGATTTATGGGGAGAACTATGCTATACCCAGCGCGAGGTGGGAAGCCAGGAAGCCCCTGACTTGCCTTCTGGACTCCTCATGGCTCCTTCCCTGTCCTAGGCCCCCCTCAGTTTTCCCATCTGCACAGTTATTTTCTCTACTGGCCCTCCCGTCACAGACCCTCAGGATTCTTCAATAGGAAGACAATCACGAGAGGATCTGGGGAAGGGATCCCAGAGCCCTGAAACCCCGGTGACAACTGTCCCCTCCTGGGGGAAGGTTTCCATGGAAGTGGTAACTCCTGCTGAAGGGACAGCTGCCCAGGACCAGAGTGGTGCTTGGAGGATGGAAACCACTCCTGGGACCAGAGACAGGGAGGGTGATTTGGGTGGGTTGAGTCCCTCCAAAAGGCCTGTGCCTTCTTCACCGTTGGAAGCAAACCAGCCAAATTCCTTCTTGTAAATCCAACGATGTAGGGGACAGTGTGGACTTCCTTTCAGCTTTGAGCTTCCCTCAGGTGTTTTTGGCAGCACCACTCCATCAATCTACGGGTGGGCTGTGGGGTAACTCTGGGGAGGATCAGCACAGCGGCCTGTGATTTCACCCAAGGTCACACTTCATGTCCCCAACTCTGCTTGTTTCGAGTGTGAGACCCACACCCCAGACTGGCTCGTGACCATTGGCCATGGCTAACACCTCAGGGTCCTAACTAAGGAGGGTAAGGTGTGTGGCTCAAGGGTAGGAACTTCAGGCAGCAGGCTGACACTGGTTCAGATGATGAGGAGAGGAAGAAATCTTCACTCAGATTGAAATACATGTAATTATCTATATAAAATTACAATTGTCTATTATTTCAATTTGAGCGCATGCATTTCCCTTCTCTCTGTCCAATAGTTGATTTTCAGTAGTCCCGGCAGTTGCTTCTGATAAAATCCCATGAAGTGTGAATTAGAGAATAAGAGTCATCACTCAAAGGGGAAAATACTGGGTTAGATTCTTGCAAACTCTGGTCACAATATTTCATCAAACCTTCTTTTACGTGTGGATTTTCTGTTGAAAGACACATTTATATATGTCTCAACAAAGAGTATGAATTATAAGTAGGATTATTGTTAATAAAACACCAGCTGGGAAAGCGCTTCCCCAATTTTGTGACCCGGGATAATATGACTTTCAAATTCCTAGTTTTCTACCTTCACAACAGTGCTGTCCACCCTGCTTTTAAAAATTCCTTCATCATCTCGTGAATCTACCCAATGTAGTTGCTTTTCCATCTTTCCACATCTCCATCACACACATAGGTGTTACTTTAGGGCACTTCCCATACAGCCTCACGTTATGACTGCAATTTCCTCTTTTCTTTTCCTGGACGTGGCAGTTTTGCGGATTTTTCAACACTGAATGCAGGCCAGCAGTACTACCGAAGCTTGTCTCACACAGGGGGCCTTCCTGTAGGCACAGCACAGCCCCTGCTTAGCTTCAGAACGCCAGACAGCAGCACTATCTTGGGGGCTCTCTTAACAGTGACACTCACCAAAAAAAGCACAAAAAATGCAGAACCCCAAGGGCACTAAATAGGATCGTGAAGAGGATACTTGTTAGCGTAAGAGATGAAAACAGGAAGCAAAGGTTCCTTGCCAGTCTTCAGAGGGAATGGTGCCCATCATTCAGATCCAGTTTCCTCTGCTCGTGTGCCTGCCTGTGGTGAACCATGAGAGTGCCCACCAGTATCGATTTGGGGGGTTACAAGGAAATTTTAGTAAGCAGGTGAATTTATACGGCAGAATCCGTGATTAATGAGGGAGAGATTGTGCTATCTATCTGTATTTAAACAAGGCTTGTTGTTGATCCATGGGTGGCTTTGAAGAGGTACTGAACCTCATGATCTCAAGGAGCCTAAACATAGGATTTGGATGGCCCTATTAAGAGAGGAAAATCATGATAAAAGAATCAGTGAATGAACCACAGATATTGATCCCATATCCCAATTTTAGGTTTACCTTTGATAAATTATTTTATATATGGTCACAGGATTAGAGAGAGCCAGGACTCATGTGTTGCCACAGGGCAGCTGGTTCTGGGTACAGTTATATTTTTATATTTATGTTTAGTCACGTGGTGTTAAAAACGAGCATGGACATTGAAAAGCGGATTAACACCATCTGAAGCCTGGCCTCTGCTACTTTACTGGCTGAGTTTCACCTGTGTGAGGCCCCAGTTTTCTCATCTAAGAGATGAGTCTATTGTGAGGATTAAATGGCTGAACACATGTAAAATACTTAGAGCACAGCACCCTGGTGTCTGGAAGGGCTGAATGAATGTTAAGTATTACTTTGTTAGCAGGGTTGCTGCAGGTCCCTCCTCAGAGATATCAGTCCTCTGCTGCCATCCTTCCCAGTTCCATGCCACATGGCTGTATGTTCCCTCCTTGATATGCAGATGGAACTGGACAATTCCTAGTCTAATTGGAACCTATGGCTTCTGGGACCTTTTGGTCTGCTCTACAAAAATCATGAATAATGAGCTAGTTCGGGTTGCCTGGGGGAGATGTTCTGTTAAAGTGAACCAGACCCAGCTGGACAAGGTGCAGACCCTAACCCCAATATGGCTTGACAATATAGAACAGGATTTGGGTGCAAGTCTGGGTGCCTTGAGAGGCTTGTGCAGTTCAGCAGGGCTGCCATGGAGAGGCCAGCAAGAGCAGCCCCTCTGAAAAGAAGATGACAAGACTGGCTACATGGAGGAGGTGCTTGCCCGCCTGCGGTGGACTTCTGGGGCATTGAACTCGATATTGACAGGAAAGGAGGGAGAATTTCTAAACAGTGGGAATCGCATGAGCAAAAGGACACAGGGGTCTCTCTACAGGGTCAATTCCAGAAACACCCAAGAGTTCTGGGCTTGGAGAAATGCCATGGGGCAGGGTCTAGAGGGAGGGACAGGTGCAGAGCCTACCTTCTGCACAGTCTGGCACACAGTGTGCATGCAGGTGTGCTTTGAAGGACTAACTCCATGGAGGGAAGGGGATTTGTCTCATAAGGAAGGCCGGGCTTTTGAGAAGTGGGGGTGACATGCTCTAACTCTGTTAAGGAAGGCGAGTCTGGCTGCACCAAGAGACATGGAAATGGGGAGGGAAGGTGAAGTAGAAGATATAAAAGTTGAGAAGAGAGACAGGAGCACCCCAGTTGGATGGCAGCCATGCGGAAGACTGCCATTAGCAACTATGACAAGTGATTGCCGCTGTCCACTCTGAGTTTTCAAGTGGCTGCCCTGTGTGGGCATGACCTTCCTTGTGTCAGAAAATTCAGGGCATCCTCCACTCCTCTCTCTTTCTCACCCGCTGCATCCTGTCCATCAGCAAATCCTCTCAGCTATTCCCTCAAAGATATCCAGACTCCAACCACTCCTCTCATCCCCACTGCCACAGCCCTGTCTAAGCAGCCAGGAGCCCTGGCCTGGATTATGGCAATACAGTGGCCACCCAGTTGGTCAACTGCATCCACTCTTCCCCTTTCCTACAGTCTACCTGAACACCAGAGGCAGAGACCTTTGTGAGATCTAAGATCATGTGACTCCTCTGTTCAAATCCTCCAAAGGCTTCCCATCTTGCTCTGAATCCAAATCCAAGTAATTTGGATTCAGTACTGGAAAGTACAGTCAGTCCTCTCCAGCCAGACTGGCCACTTCCATCAGGTTCTCTGCAGTGGCTTTTCCCTCTGCGCGGAATAGGCTTCTCCAGGTTTCCTGACAGCTGACTTCCCGCCTTCTCTAGAGCTTGGCTCAAATGCCATCTTCTCACTGAGCCATTCCCTGATCCTGCTACTTCAATTGAAATCACCTGCAAACTCTATCCCCTAATGCTGCACACCATCAAACAGAATACACACTTGATTTGCTTTTCTATTGCACTCTCCCTGCACTGTAATGGAGGGTCCCAAGAGGGCAGGGAATTTTTCTTGTTTCACTGCTATATCCCCAGCTCCTAAACAAGTCCTGGCACATATGAAGTGTTTATTAAGTCTTTGCTGAATGAATCTCATGCACTCCACCCAAGACCATTTAAGGAGAGTGCTGAGACCTCCAGGGAGGCAGCATAGAGGACAGGATTGTAAGATGCTGCAGACGTGATGTCACCAGAAACAGTCAACCCACTGGGAGGTAGGGGTGGGGTGAGGAGATCGGGAGGATATGTTGGAATTTCCTGTGTGCTGGGAGGAGGCGAGTGTCCTTGGACTGAGATTCAGGCTTCCCTCTCCATGCCTAATCATCCCTGCTATCTCTGCCTCCTGATAGTGGAAGGTTCTGGTTCAGCCTCCTCCTCCCATAGTGCCATTTTGAGGAGCAGACAATGCAAAATAGAAGGGGAGTGGGCAGAGCCCAGTGCATGCAGAGGTGATGCCTGGGAGCACTGGACCAGGAGTCAGGAAAATGGGTTCCAGGGCTGCCGCTAGTCCTCCTGGCTGTGTTACCCAGGTGAGTCACTGCCCCTCTCTAGGCCTCAGCAACAAACACACAGGAGTTACTATAATTACCCGAGAGAGGATTCTTTCACTCACAGTTAATTGGAGCTTAAAGGTGCTAAGACTCAAAACCTGTAATCGAGAAACAAAAGGTCCTTACCTCTCTGGGGTCTCCATGTAAATCCAGGGAGAAGGATATCTGTGAAGACAAAGGCAGATGAAGTGGGTTAGAGGCTTCCCAGGAGAACACTGACCTGGGTGACTGGGACAACAGAGGTTTCAGGTTCTCCTTCCTGGTGCCATGCTGGCTGGGCTGAAAGGAAGTGGGCAGGACTCTGGCTCAGCTGGGCCTGAGCACAGGGTGAAGGCATAGCAGGGAGGGGTGGGCTCCAGCATGGGAAAGATGGGCCAGGGACTCTGAGCCAGAGTCGATGGAGCTCTGGAGAGGAAGCCCGCTCGTTGAGGCTGACTGGCCCCCCATCCCTCTCCCCTTCCTCTTCCCCTGGGAAGTACTCGCCAATTCTCTTTCGGAGACCTCCTTCTTCCCTCATCACTCCATGAATTCAGATATTGATATGTGACCCAGGGTGCTCTATCTCCCTGAACATGAACATTAGTTCAGGGATGGGCATACACCCATGTCAATCCAATAGAGTTTACCACAAAACTGCTGCAGGAATTGTTTAGAAATAGAGTTTTTAAGTAGCTAGAACATAAGTGCCATTGTCTTTAATCTTCCCAGAAGACATATCTGCCTAAGAGTGAAGCCAACACAGAGATGTGCAAATCTGAAGGATAGAGAATGGTAGATTTTCAATAATATCCTGTGATCATCTGGATCCAGCCATGCCTGAAGCCATCAACTCGTGAAATTTTCAGTTTACACAAGAATGCTATCACAACACATTTCTTTTTCTGTTCAAGGCACTTGGGGGAGTTTGCTCATCTCCTATTAGAAAGTCCTGACTCACACAAGCTCACTGAGACTCATCCTACCCCATGCTTCTCTTTGGTGTGTGTTCACCAAGATTGCGGTAACTGTAGTGTTGCACTGCAGTTCCCACACATCTGACCTGTGCTCAGGACGTAACCAGTGCAGGTTCCTCCATTAAGGATTGCTGTCCCACTAGCCAGGAGAGAGTGTGTGTGTGTGTCTTTGTGTGTGTGTGTGTCTGTGTGTGGGTGTCTGTGTGGTGTGTGTCTCTGTGTATCTGTATGTCTCTGTGTGTGTGTGTCTATGTGTGTTTCTCTCTGTGTGTGTCTATGTGTGTGTGTCTGTGTGTCTATATGTGTGTGTACTGGAGGCAGGGGGTAATCATGGAGGCGCTTCCACAAGATCTCAGAAACTCAAAAGGATGTCCCAGGATCTTAGGGATGGGTTCCCCAAAGACTCAACTCTTCCCTTTTAGTCTGGGTCCTCTGAAGCCACATGCAGAATTGCTGGGATATTTCCCTCCTTCCAGGCATTAGAAAACAAGTGTGTTTGAATTCCTTGAACACTTTGGTCACTTAGAGTCTAAACCAAGACCTAAGCCCCAAGACCACATTGGACTCAACCCATGGAAACACAAGCAGAGTCCAGTGGCAGAGGCTGGCCCTGAGACCCAGGAGTAGCCAAAGGTCCAAGGAGAGAATCCAGGGATCAGGCTACTCTTGTGCTTGGAATTCACACGCTTCCCCCTCAAAGGCAATAGTTTACAGTGTCCCTGGGTGCTGTATCCTCTGGGTGTTTGTCCTGCTGGCCTTCCCTCTGATGAGAGACTGCCATGGCCGTCCATCAATCCTAAAGGTCCACAAGTCCTAATATGTGAGGATGGCAGGGGTGGCAGAAGATACTCTAGACCCGCAGTTGTGAGTTCTGGGTCCCACAGTGTTGCCTCTGTGACTGATCTGAACTGTGACATGGGGCAACTACAAAATTCATCTATCTTTGTTACCTCTGTTAAAATGGGCACAATGATCTCAAAGCTGAATTTCTCAAGAAAGACAAGGTGGAGTCAGGGTTAAGGGCATGAACTCTCAAATTCTGCTGTCTGGTCTCAAACCCGGCTCCTCCACCTTCCCTGTGAAGCATCTCTGATGACTACTATAATGAATATTTCCCCTCTGTGCTGCCACCATACTCAACCTGCGAAGTACACGAATGTGTTTCTCTCTGGATAGTTCCTTGTGAGTGGGGAGTATGTCCCCTTCATGTCTGTTTCACTACCTCTAACACCCACCCCTACATACTGAGCATGGATCATTAGAGGGATGGATGGAGTTGGTCAATACATGAGGTACAATTGAATTGGATGAACGCATGAATAGATGGGTGAAAACTAGTGGATAGGTGATAACTGGATTGTTGATTTTGGAGGAATGGGTGATGGAGTGAAGATATAAAGTGGCTGGATGATCCATGAATGGTGGCTGGATTGAAAAGAGATAAATAAAAAGTTATGAACAGATTGATATTAGATTGATAAAAATGTATCAGTGAATTGGATGAATTAGTGAACAGATAGATGGATAAGAAGATCATAGTAGATGGATTAATGATTGAGTGGACAGATGGCTATCCTAGAATGACAACTGAGTCAGAGTCTCAGAAAATCTAGAAAACTGGACCACCACCAGGTCTAACACAGACAGTTTCTAAGTCAACCAAGATAAATTGTGACATCTTTCTGAAAATCTTTGAGCTTAATATCTCTATCCTCCAAATTCAGGATGATGATATCCCATGGGAATATGTAATGTTTAGTTTCTCAGAAATACATCTGGAAACAAGAATGGCAAAATATTAAATTTTCGTCAAATATTAAATTTGGTCAATTCTTTATCATGTTATTTTTGGACTTTTTTTTTTTTTTTACATTTGTGCCATTTTACAATTAAAAAAGGACAAATTAGATTCCCCATTCAGATACTCACACTCCTGAGAGTTGAGAAGTTGTCACAGGTAACTGACCCAGGGAAAGAGGACAGTTGAAATGAAGAAGTCTGGGACCAAGTTTACAGAGTTTGGGCTACGGGAACAGGCACACCTACTGTTTTCAATGTCGTCTCCAAGAGCTCCTCTTCCGTCTTCTGTCGCAGGCAGTGAACCATGACAGCTGAGGTGATGGTTTGACACCCAGCAGCGATAGCAAATTTCTGCAAAGATCACAGGCAGTGGTAGAGTTCAAGACCGATGTCCCTTCCCTCCATCAACGTGGAAAGTGGCATTCTACACCAAGCCCACCTTTTACAAGTGGAAGGGGGCAGCAGAAGATACTGTAGACCCGCAGATGTGGGTTCCAGGTCCCACAGAGTGTTGCCTCTCTTACCAGTCTCAATTGTACCATGGGTCAATTATGTAATCTCTCATCTCTGCTACCTTATCTCCATTGCAATGGATATAATGATCTCAAGCTGAATGTGTCAAGAAAGCGAGGTAGAGCTGGGGTAGAGAGCATGGAATCCTGAATTTCCTTGTCTGCCTTCAAATCCTGGCTGCTCCACTTACCAGCCATTAGGCCGCAGGCAGTCCACCTGATTTCTTTGGGTCTTGGTTTCTCCACCCATGGATGGGAATAATGACTGCACCTACCTCATGAGTTAATACATGTGGGAGAGTGCCATGTCTCCCACACAATTCACACGTGCGGAATTGCAGGAGGCCTAGGTAAGACGATTCACACAGAGGCACTTCAGAAGGTAGCGCATGTGCTTTAAAAGTGAGTTCTAAAGATAAACACGATGTTGTCCCTTGTAAGACATAGTTGGGGTTTCTCAGCTGAGTGAGGTGTCTGTGGCACAGCCAGGAGTTTCCAGCTACACATTAGTGTACTAGAGTCCCAAGCAGTAATCAAGCACGACTCTTTAGGGCACAGGTTGGCAATGTGCCCATCAAAGGCCTAATAGTAAGTATTTGAGGCTTTGTGGGCCACGTGGTCTCTGCTGCAACTTCAGCACTGCTGTTGACATGAAACACAGCCATAGACATGAGGTAAATGAACGGGTGTCACTGTGTTCAAAGAAAACTTTTTTTATGGACACTGACATTTGAATTTCATGTAATTTTATGGTGCATGAAATATTATTCTTCTTTTGATTCCTTTCAATCATCAAAATAATTTTTAAAAAATATCCTTAGCTCAAGGGTCATGCAGGCATAGATTCAGATGTGGCCATGAGCGATGGTCTGTTCACCTTTGTCCTAAGTCAAGCCACAGAGCAACACCAATTAATGCACCAAGAACCTCTTTCCATCTTTAAAAAAATGTAAAAAAAATAAAAATAAAATAACTGTCCTGGGGAGAGGCTCCCTTCTGCCTGTCCTGGGGATTGGAGTCTGCCTGCCCAGCACACTCTGGTTTCCTTCTTTTCTAAGAGTCCAGGGACATCTAAGCAAAGACAGGACAGTGAGCCTCTCTCCTAAGTGACCTGGAATTGGGGCGGAGAGCTGCTAATATAAAACGCTCATTTTCACAACAGAAAAGACAGCCTGACTACTTTCTGGAACCAAAAGAGAGTCCTTAAGCTTAGGGGCAGATAAGGTGCTGATGCAGACTGGAAGCAAAGTGCAGCCAGAAAGAAGGGCACAGAGGGAGAGCAGGCAGGCTCCATGGTGGGGAGGCAGGGCAAGTGCACAGGCCCCCAGAGCCTGGTACAGGATCTGGGACAGAATCAATGCCCAGGGTGTTTCTCAAGTAAATAAACAGGACCAGGAGAAGTAGAGGGCAAGAGAGAGAGAAAGACATTCAGAGAGAGAGGAAAAAGAGTAAGAGAGTCTAGGATTCCCATCATTGTGCAATTTCTGTTTCCTGTTTTTTCACAAAGTTCAGCCTCATCCCAGACCTCTATTTCCTTCAAAAATTAATTCTACTTTTATAAAGAAGATTTTGAGACAAGGTCTTGCTTTGTCATCCAGGCTGGAGTGCCGTGGTACAAACACAGTTCACTGCAGCCTAGACCTCCTGGGTTGGTGTGATCCTCCCTCTTCAGCCTCCCATGTAGATGAGCCCACAGGCTTGCGCCACCATGCCCAGCTTAATTTTTTTTTTTCTTTGATATTTTGTAGAGACAGGGTCTCACTTTGTTGCCCTGGCTGGTCGCTAACTCCTGGGCTCAAGCAATCCTTCTGCTTCAACTTCCCAAATTGCAGGGATGACAGGCATGAGCCACCACACCAGGCTAATGCTCCTTCTTGACTTAAGTCGGGTCAATGGGCAACTGTTGCTTATAACCAATTAATTCTTAAAAAATTCTCAGAAATGCTAAAACTTCTTGGCATCCCCATTTTCTCTCCTCCTATGTACTAGACCTTTAAATTTGGATGTTGTCCTCAAATAAGCTTTCATATCTACCGAAATCCTCCAGGTCACTGGCTCCAGTGGGCAATTCTCAGCCTAGGTCTGGATTCCTATTGATCACCTCTCCCTTTGGCTTACAACCATTCTCCAGACGATGACAAAATCCTTGCCAGGGTCCTGTGCATTGTGACCCCTGCCAACGTCCCCGCTCTTAGTACTTACCGTGCTCCCCAGATCTCCCTGCTCTGACCCCGTCGGCCCTGTCTCTCTCTCTCCCTCGCGATTGGGATGCGTTCTCCTGCCACAGGACACACACATGTGCTACTCTCACTCCCTGGACATTCCTTGCTCCTGACTCATTGGTCACTTTTTCAGCAAGCCTTCCGTGGTAACCTCTTCCTGCCCCGGGACTCACTGCTCTCTTTAGATTCTGCTGTGGTAGCAAGTACCTCACCTTCACTGCTCTTGTCATAGGTGACGCTTTGTAATTGTGTGATTCTGTAACTACTCATCTATTCCTTACGTTATAGCAGAAGCTTGGGGAGGCGTTAGGTGTTTGGCTAGAATGCAGAGCCACATAAGGCCATATAATGTCCACATTTCCTCCACACGGACATCTGGTTTTGAGCCAAACAATGACCTCTGCACACCTCTTGTTTTTGCCTTCATTTATTCACCTAGTTTTGTTGTGTGAACAAATGAATCAATGAGTGAATTCTCCAGGGAGCAACCCTGGTTATCAGGTGCTCAGTGTTGAACCGCTCCAGGCCGACAGCCCACAAGTGGGTCCACAGGACTCAGACCCTAAGAGACACAAGACAACATCACTGCCCAACATGGCACCAGGCCCTGGCACACAGGAGGAGTGTGGGCACTGAAAGGGCACTGTACTGCCTGCTGGCCCATGAACTGGACTCCCAGCTCTGCCCTGATCACCAGCTGCCCTTGGCAAATCCCTTCCAAGCCCTGTGTCGGTTTGCCCGGCTATGAAACTGGGATGTTGATCAAGGTGTCTCCTCGCCCTTCCTGTTCAGCCATTGGTGTCTCAGTGATTGCAGGAGAACATTAGCTAGAACCCACCGCAAGAGAGACCCCTGAGGATTCAGGAGCACAGAACCAAGGGGGTGGGGGTATCCAGCGGGAGACCTACCTCAGCCAAGGGCTTGACATCACCTTTCTTCACCAGAGCAGCAGTGAGGGCCACGCCACTCTCAGAAATGGCCCGGTGGAAGAGGTTCTTTGCCAATGGAGACAAAACCTGAGAGCAGAGTGAAGGGGAGGAGAGTTCATGCTCAGGGGTA
>NW_016804178.1:0-726 GCF_001698545.2 Rhinopithecus bieti
AAAAGTAAAAAAATAAATAAATTTAAAAAAAGAAAAGAAGGAAAGATAACATTTAACTAAGTACATTAAAAAAAAAAAACTCAAAAGAAGCTACCTATTAAATTGCTTTGTGATGTATGGAGTCATCTTTCAGAGTTAATCCTTTCTGCTGATTGAATAGGTTGGATACAAAGTTTTTGGAGAATCTGGGAAGGAACATTTGGTAGCCCACTGGAGCCTGTGGGGAAAAAACAGATATTCCCAGATCATAACAATATATAAGCTATCTGTGAAACTGCTTTGTGATGTGTGGATGCATCTCAGAGACGTTCTCTGAGAAGTGGTGAGACCACAGGAAATGCTGGAAGCCTCCCAAAGCTGTCCTGGGCAGTCAGTAAAGCCCCAAGCTTTGGAGCAGCGTGCCTCTGTCTCTAGCAGAAGGCCCCCACGAGCAAAAACGAGGCCACAGTGTGGTGTGGGCAGGCAGCAGGGACTCGGGGTGTTGTTGAGGCAGGTAGAGGAGTTAAGTGGCGAGACAGCAGGGAATGCTAGGAGGATCCAAAGGAGGCCACTTCCCTCCCACAAGCTCTCAAGGATGTCCCGGTCATGCTGTAAAGCCTCAAACTTTGGAACAAGGTGCCTGCGTCTTTTGCAAAAAGCTGCCCAAGAGATAATGAGGCCATATTGTAGCATAGGGAATCCGCAGAAATTCAGGCGGACGTTGAGGCAGACAGAAGAAACATAGAG
>NW_016804179.1:0-563 GCF_001698545.2 Rhinopithecus bieti
GGAATTTGAGACCAGCCTGGACAACGTGGTAAAACCCCATCTCTACTAAAAATACAAAAAATTATCCAGAAGTGGTGGCACTTGCCTGTAGTCCCAGTTACTCAGGAGGCTGAGGCAGGAGAATCACTTGAACTCACACTACTGCACTCTTGCCTGGGAGACAGAGTGAGACCCTGTCTCAAAAAAAAAAAAGGAAGGAAAGGAAGGAAGGAAGGGAGGGAGGGAAGGAAAAGAGAGAAAGACCCAGGCTCTGGAAAGGCTGAGGTTCAGACCTCAGGTCTGCCCTGAGTTAGCTGTGTGACTTTTGACAAGTGACTTCCCTGCTCTGTGCCTCAGTTTCCCCATCTAGAAAATGGGGGACAATAACAGTTGCTACATCAGAGGGTGGTAAAGATTAAATGAGTTAAATATTTGGTGGGTGTCTGAAATAGCTCCCTGAGGGCCTGAGACTATGCCCCAAGTCAAGGGGGAGACAATCCTCTGTCTGGGGGAAGAGGAAACCAGGCTGCTGCCCCCAGCTTTTCCCTCCTCCAGGAGGCAGCATTCTCCCCACCATAGGAGGG
>NW_016804180.1:0-517 GCF_001698545.2 Rhinopithecus bieti
TGTGGCATGATCTCCGCTCACTGCAAGCTCCACCGCCTCCTGGGTTCACGCCATTCTCCTGCCTCAGCCTCCCGAGAAGCTGGGACTACAGGCGCCCGCCACCATGGCCGGCTAATTTTTTTTTTTTTTTTTTTGTATTTGTAGTAGAAAGGGGGTTTCACCATGTTTGCCAGGATGGTCTCGATCTCCTGACCTGGTGATCCGCCCGCCTCAGCCTCCCAAAGTGCTGGGATTACAGGCGTGAGCCACTGCGCCCGGCCTCAAGGCTCTTTTTTAAGGATCTAGGAGACAGGAAGACTTGCACTCTGAAGCCAAGCTAGAGTGGCAGGAAAGGAAAGAGTTCCAAAGGATTTAGAATCAGAGGTGGCAGTTACCAGAAAAGTGGAAAGTAGGCCTCAGTCAAGGAAAAAGGAGAAAATAAGGAACCAATCTGTCTTTGAAAAAGAGACCTTGCTGGGAGGGATAGCATTAGGAGCTATAGCTAATATAGGTGACAGGTTGATGGGTGCGGCAGACC
>NW_016804181.1:0-562 GCF_001698545.2 Rhinopithecus bieti
GGGGTCCTGACACAGGCGGGCAGCCACCCCCAAGCCACAACTGTGGTTCTCACTTTGGAATTTTATCAAACTGCCCAAATTACAGTAACTTGGGGTGAAATCCAGCAGGGACCACTGCCCCTCCCGGTGATAGCGTGTTGCCCTCACCCGCCACTGCCCCAGCCAGCTGCCTCCTCTGCCTCACTGACCACCCGCCCAGTCCCCACACCCCTTGACCAGCCCCCGCATGCATCAGGCTCTTACCTTCACCTCCCAAGCAGTGGCAGGAGGCAGCTCTGTCTCACTGTAAGGCAACCCAGGCAGAACTGAGGACCTGCACAGGGCCTGGAGCTGCCCCAGACTGGGACCCAACCCCCAGAAAGGACAGGCTCTGTCCGTATCCAGCTCAGGGGTCAGCCCAGGAGAAGGCACAGGGAACGGAGGACAAGGGCCTTCCTGTGGGGGTGACTCCCAGGAGGGGCAGGAACTGGGAGAAGAAGGAGTGCGGGGCCAGCCTGGGCGGGGTTACTGGGGCCCCTGGCGTGGGGGGCAGTCAGGCTGCACCATGGGGCTGCCTGTCCTG
>NW_016804182.1:0-960 GCF_001698545.2 Rhinopithecus bieti
ATTCTACTTTTTGTTTGGCACTTACTAGTACAGTTAAGATTAAATAAGCAAGTAAATCTTGTGTGTGAAACCTTTTGCTAATTTTTATGCAGAGAGATCAAGGAAAAGTGTTAAATTCTTAACTTTTAGTAGCTAAAAGTCACATAAAAATATGAAAGTGACTTAGAAACAGTTACCCAGTAGCATGGAAATACATACTAAAAAACAAAACAAAATTGGAATCCCTGTGTAGAATCTGGTCCCAGAATAATGGTATGATGAGAGTATATTTGAATTAAGGAAAATTATTCTTCTCTTTTTACAGCTAAGGTTTATTGAATGCCTAGTATGTCCTAGGCACTATATAAATCACACACATGCATTATTTTATTTTACTCTCAAAAAAACCTTACAAGGTCAGGACTATTATTAGTATCATTTTAAAGATGAGGTAATTGAAGCCTGGATAATAAACTAACTGAAAGTCACACAGGTAGAAAATGGCAGAACAAGCATTAGAACCCAAGTCGCTCTGACTTCAAAATTTGTTATTTTAACCATAATTTTTTTTTGAGATGGAGTCTCTCTCTGTGGCCCAGGCTGGAGTGCAGTGGGACAATCTCTGCTCACTGGAAACTCTGCCCCCCCGGGGCCAAGCATTTTTCCTGCCTTAGCCTTCTGAGTAGCTGGGACTACAGTCGTGTGCCACCATGCCCGCTTAATATTTGTATTTTTAGTAGAAACAGGGTTTCACCATGTTGGCTATGCTAGTCTCAAACTCCTGACCTCAAGTGATCCACCTGCCTCGGCCTCCCAAAGTGTTGGGATTACAGGCATGAGCCACCGAGCCTGGTCTTTAACCACAATTTATTGGTACAGGGTGCACACTAATTCAAATCAAAGTAAGGAAAGCCTGGTAGACACATTACATACTAAAAAATCAGGTTGGCCGGGCGCGGTGGCTCAAGCCTGTAATCCCAG
>NW_016804183.1:0-2629 GCF_001698545.2 Rhinopithecus bieti
ATGCAATGTACTCCATCCTTAAGTACATTTGGAAAATAACTTTGAACTTACCTTAATGTTTCTACTAGAGTCTTTGGAATAATCTCAAAGGTAAGTCTTCAAATTTTGAGTATAAATTTATATTATGGAAGAAAACCAAAGGCTGTTAGAATCAAGTCACTTTGGTATAAGAAATGAATACAATTAGATAATAACAGTTTAGTGTAAACATACACAACCATTAGAATTATTTCTCAACTATCTGTATAGCTAATATTACAGGATAGTTCTGAGAAAGGCAATACTGAAATAAAACCTAGTGATTTTGAAAGAAACATACCATCTTGTGTGTCTTCAAAATGAAGTTTTACTTTGAAGCTCTAAATTGTCTTCTACATACTAAAGCTAGTGTCCATGGAGCTATCAATAAAGATCTTTCATCATCACCAAGAGGCAGTATAGAGGGGTGCGACTTAGCTAGGACTTAAATGGCAAAAAGATTGGAAGAATTGTTATAAACAGAAGAGGAGAATTAAAGCCTAGCCAGAGAGGCAACATTCAATTACCATGCTTATGAGACTGAGAAGAGATGGACTGAATTATTACAGAAAATAAGAAACAGACCTGGACAAGTAAAACTTGTTCAGGCTACTGAGCTGAAAGTCATTATTACCCTCCTAATAAATTAAAATTCATTTATTCATTTGTAAAATTTTGGATAGCCTTTTTGCCTGGCCTAGATCCTCTTGTATTTCCTCTTTTATCAGTAATTACCTTATCTTTGATATTAGTTTTAGATTAATCCCTAGTCACACTGATATTTCCAGAATAATTTTGCTTTTAAAAAATCACAAAATTGTTATATTATCTCAGTACACTATTTCTATCTATCTCAACACTACAGAACATTACTCAGTAACTTGTCTAACAACAGTGAGCATATGTGTTAGAGCACTTTCCAATCTATCTTTAATTTTCTTTTTCTTTGTAAGGTTCATGAGATTTTGCTTTTGTTGAATATTCATTTTGATTAAAAGTAACTGGCATACTCTCTTCATTAGATTTCTTGAGAAAAGCCTCAAAATAAAACTGATCTCTGGCTTTCTCTCCTTCACCTAATTTGGTCTCGCTTTGGAAACTGAAATAGGGGAGGAACATCGGTTTATCAACAGTCCTGATTATTTTCTTTCATAATTTTTCTTTGTTTGGAAAATACAAATTATAAGGGGTGTATTAATTAGATTTGGAATTAGGTAAAAGGCAGTTATTTAACAGAATCTAACACTAACATCTGTCTTTGGTTTTTAGTGTATATTTTATACCTCTTAACAGAAATATCATGTCATTAGTTGAAGGTACAACAAATGTGCATATCCATGGTGGAGACTTAACACCAAAAGTAACATTCAATGCAATATATTCTCCAGTTAATTTTCAAGGAATTATACTTTGAAATATACTCACATTACTAAAAGACTTTAATAGTGCTTTGAGATGAAACTAAAGGACAGCTTATATTAAAAATAAAATGTTATAGTTTATCAAATTAAAATTGTAGCATACAATTTTATAAGTATAAATATACTTATATAATACAGATATGAAAAACAATACTTTCTTTTAGGCAGACAATAAGCATATCCTGTATCCTGTTTTTGTTTTGTTTTGTTTTGTTTGAGACGAGTCTCGCTCTGTCACTCATGCTTGAGTGCAGTGGTGAGATCTCGGCTCACTTCAACCTCCACCTCCTGGGTTCCAGCAATTCTCCTGACTAAGCCTCCCGAGTAGCTGGGACTACAGGTGCACACCACCACGTCCAGCTAATTTTTGTATTTTTAATAGAGATGGGGTTTCACCATGTTGGCCAGGATGGTCTTAATCTCTTGACCTCACGATCCACCCACCTCAGTCTCCCAAAGCGCTAGGATTACAAGTATGAGCCACCCGCTTGCCTGCATATCCTGGTTTCTCATTTAACATATATATTTGAAAATTCAATGGAACTTTTATTCAATTAATATTCAAACAATCCGGTACTTTGTTTAGAAAGTTGTTTTAGTTGGCTGGGCGCAGTGACTCACACCTGTCAAATCCCAGCACTTTGGGAGGCCGAGGCGGGTGGATCACCTGAGGTCAGGAGTTGGAGACCAGCCTGACCAAAATGGAAAAACCTCATGTCTACTAAAAATACAAAATTAGCTGGTCATGGGGGCACATGCATGTAATCCAAGCTACTCGGGTGGCTGAAGTAGGAGAATTGCTTGAACGAGGGAGGCGGAGGTTGTGGTGAGCCGAGATCATGCCACTGCATCCCAGCCTGGCAACAAGAATGAAACTCAGTCTGAAAAAGAAAAAAAAAAGAGAAAAAAAGAGGGAAAAAAAGAAAGTTGTTTCAGTTGTGTTTGGTAAGCTCTATACATACTGTGATTTTTAAATACCATGAATAAATTAATATATGTAATACCTTTATTTTCAATTATGCTATTCTAATGCTGCTTCAAATAAAAATGAGTCAAATATTTAAAAAAATTGTATTACCATTCCAAAAAATGGGAATAAATTAAACAATGGATAAAATTTTAATGTTATTAAAAGTTTATTAATGTTATTAATGTTATTAATGTTAAAAAAGTTTGAAACAAAATATTTT
>NW_016804184.1:0-517 GCF_001698545.2 Rhinopithecus bieti
CCCCGGCCTACCGCACGCCCTCACGCCGGCACCCGGACACACTCACCATGCTGCGTGAAGATATTGAAGCCGGTCTCTGTGGTGCGCCCCGCCGGGTCCCGCCTGCGGCCGGAGGGCCTGGCTGCACTGCTGCCCCGGATCCCGCGGGGCTGAGGCTGCTGGAGCCCCGGAGCCTCCCCGACGCGGCCCACCTGCTGCCCCATCCCTGCTCTCGCGTACTCCCGCGCCCCCGCCGACCCCTAGTCACATTCCTCCTCGACTTCGGCCTCGGGCTCCTGGCGCTGCTCCGGCCTCTCCCTCCCAGCCCAGACCCTGGCCCTGAGCGGCTGGGGCGCCGGCGGCTCCGCACCCGGACTCCTCACGGCAGCCGCCGCACTGCCTCCAGGCGACTCACAGATTCTGCTTTTCCCTCCTCCCGCGGCTCCGCGCCCCAAACGCCGCCGCCGCCGCCGCCGCCATCTTTAAACCACCGAGCGCTGGGCAAGCCTGGGACAGAGCGTCTCCAGCCCCCCGCCCG
>NW_016804185.1:0-2621 GCF_001698545.2 Rhinopithecus bieti
ATGTAAGCCATGACGTCCGGCAAACTTCAGTAAATTTCTAAACCACTACCAAAAAATATACTCAATATCTGAACCAATAAAATTTCAGGCTTAATCCCTGAATGATTCACGAGTAGGGTTTTGTTCCCACCTGCTTTAAAGACTAATTTGCAGCGAGATAATCCCTAAACAAAATAAAGCTGAGAATAGTGATGATTGTCTAAATCTGAATCTCTGCACATATCCTCTAAAATATTTTAAAACATGAAGGGCAAATAAAACTACACAAAATCTCAAACCCCAGCATAAATAGAAGCCAGAGAATGCTTATATTTGAAATTACCCATAAGTATTAAAATAAACACCAGATCAGTGGGTTCTCTCTCAAACACTTCCATCCAAGTCAGGAAAACTATATTGAAGATAGAAGAGGGGAAACCTAAGATTGATCTAAAATTATCACTAGGAAGTTCAGTTTAAGTGTGAAAATACTGTTGATCTAAAATTATCACTAGGAAGATCAGTTTAAGTGTGAAAATACTGAAGAGTGTCCTAGCAGGTCAGAGCACTAACTGCAGGGAAAGGACTTAAAAGTGGACCTTCAAGACTCTGAAAGGTATTGATTCTGGGGAGACGATGGTAAGAAAGGGAGAGACACCCTTTGGAGACTAGATGGTGAAAAGGAAAAGAAGTAGTAAAAGGAAGAAATGTAGTTTCCTGTCAAAAAAACAAACAAATAAAATCAGACAGTGTTCCCACCACATGAAAAAAAGTTACTCATTAAAGAGACTGTACCTTGTCCCACTGTCAAATCAGACCACCCTTGAACAAGGAATTCTATAGACCCTCTCCTCAAACTAGTATTCTTTACCTCTCACCTACAGTCTGAACATCAAAGAGTCTATTTTACACTCCTATTTCCCTGCCTCCTCCTCCACATTTTGTTTTACTTCTACTTCATCAGAACATGTACCATTTCTGTATTATTATTCTACTTTTGTCTTCACCTTTGTTTTAAATTCTGTATCCACAATATGTTAAGTTCATCATCGGTCCTTTTGCCAACACTGCCTTAACCAAGAATATGTTAGAATAAAGAATCATGTAAATAAAGTGATAAAATAGAGCAAATCTGTAAAAGCTAGTATAGGAGGAAAATAGAAAACAGAATAAAATATCAGGCCGAGTGGGATGGCTCACGCCTGTAATCCAAGCACTTTGGGAGGCTGAGGTGGGCTGATCACCTGAGGTCAGGAGTTCGAGACCTGTCTGCCCAATATGGAGAAACCCTATCTCTACTAAAATACAAAATTAACTGGGTATGGTGGCACATGCCTGTAATCCCAGCTAATTGGGAGGCTGAGGTAGGAGAATTGCTTGAACCTGGGAGGGGGAGGTTGCAGTGAGCTGAGATCACACCATTGCATTCCAGCCTGGGCAACAAGAGTGAAACTCTGTCTAAAAAACACCCCCCCCCCCAAAAAAAAATCTCTTGAACCCTGTTCCTAGTAACAAATACAAAAAAAAATAATAATAATTTTTTAAAAACTACACAAAACATAAGAAAATTGTATCACAAGACTCCAAACTAAATTAAATCTCAAACAACCATATGGGGACAGAAAAAAAAAAATCTTGAATCAGAAGTTCAAAAATGGAAAAAAAAGTAGATTTAAAAAAGATAATAATTGATTAAACTCAGTATGGAAAAAAACAAAATCTAATAAATGACGATATTGCAATGTGTCCAAGGGAGAACAGGTCAAATGAAAGTTTAATAAGGCACATTGAAAAAATTAATACAAAAATTAGCTGGGTATGGTGATGCATGCCACCATATCCCAGCTACTCAGGAGGTTGGCGCATGAGAATCCCTTGAACATAGGAGGCAGAGGTTGCAGTGAGCTGAGATTGCGCCACTGCACTCCAAACTGGGCAACCGAGCAAGACTCTGTCTCAAGAAAGAAAAGAAAAGAAAAAATGCAGGAAACTAACCAAGAAAATAAAAATAGTATGAGGAAAAGGGTAAAAACAGTCAGGTAGAAAATGGCTGAAATAGAATACAGGCAAAAGAAAGAACATATGTATAACTGAAGTCCCTAAAGAAGAAAACAAAGGAATAGAATGGAACTAGTATTTAAAGCTATGATCCAAGAGAACTAAAAATAAAAATGCAAATCTATTACAAGAGCCCATCTTAAAAAACTGACTCAAAGCTAAGCTTCAAGACAATTTAGTAGAGCTGTTACTGTAATAATGATAAAAGAACAGTTTTTAAGGTCCACACAAAAGGTAAAATAACTTGCAAACGCAATAGTATTACACTGGCATCAGATTTCTCCCCCCAACAAAAGCACTTTCACATACTATAGTAATAAAGGTTTAGTTTATAATCCATATGAGTAAAATATAAATCATAGAACTGATTGGAAAGACTGGCGACACCTTTAATAGGAAGTACAACATTTTCAATAGGATGAGATTAAGGAGCCTATGGTAATCACTACTTGCAAGAAAGCAATAACCTGATGTTGAGTTATGCTCTGGATATATTCACAGCCATACTGATTCTTTACATTCTTATTTGTGAATTAACATCTATTTATATTAATAGCTGCTAAAAAAGAAACTGGAAATTCTTG
>NW_016804186.1:0-843 GCF_001698545.2 Rhinopithecus bieti
CACCATCACCACCACGATTACCGTCACCACCATCATCACCGCCATCACCACGAGTACCATCACCACTGCCACCACCACCATCACCACCACGATTACCGTCACCACCATCATCACCGCCATCACCACGAGTACCATCACCACTACCACCACCACCACCACAATTACCACCACCATCACCACTGCCATCACTACCACCACCACGATTACCACCACCACCACCACAATTACCATCACCACTGCCACCACCACCGTCACCACCACGATTACCATCACCATCATCACCACCATCACCAGCACAATTACCACCATCACCACCACCACCACCACAATTACCATCACCACCATCACCAGCACAATTACTACCATCATCACTGCCACCACCACCACCACGAGTACTATCACCACTGCCACCACCACCACAATTACCATCACCACCATCACCAGCACAATTACCACCATGATCACTGCCACCACCACCACCATCACCACCACCACAATTACCACCACCATCACCACCGCCACCACCACCACCACCACAATTACCATCACCACTGCCACCACCACCATCACCACCACGATTACCGTCACCACCATCATCACCGCCATCACCACGAGTACCATCACCACTGCCACCACCACCACCACCACCACGATTACCATCACCACCATCATCACCACCGCCACCACCACCATCACGATTACCACCATCACCACTGCCACCACCACCGTCACCACCACGATTACCATCACCATCATCATCACCATCACCAGCACAATTACCACCATCATCACTGCCACCACCACCACTATCACCACCACCACAATTACCACCACCATCACCAC
>NW_016804187.1:0-1587 GCF_001698545.2 Rhinopithecus bieti
TGCTGGGATTACAGGCTTGAGCCACCGCGCCCGGCCAATTTTTCGTATTTCTAGTAGAGACAGGTTTCACTGTATTAGCCAGGATGGTCTCAATCTCTTGACCTCGTGATCTGCCTGCCTCTGCCTCCTAAAGTGCTGGAATTACAGGCGTGAGCCACCGTGCCTGGCTGCTAATGGACATTTATAGCATATTTAGAAAAATGTTTTATACTGCTGGGCACAGTGGTGCATGCCTATAATTCCAGCATTTTGGAAGGCTGAGATGGAAGGATCACTTGGACCAGGAGTTTGAGACCAGCTTGGGCAACAGAGGAGACCCCATCTTTGCAAAAAATTTAAAGATTAGCTGAGGGTGGTGGTACACGCTTATAGTCCCAGCTACTCGAGAGGCTGAGGTGGGAGGATCACTTGAGCCTGAGATGTTGAGGTTGCAGTAAGCCTTGACTGTGCCAGTGCTCTCCAGCCTGGGGGACACAGCAAGACTTGTCTCTTAAAAAAAAAATTTTACAACTAAAACACATCTTTTTCTTGGACTTAGGCTGGTTCAGAGTGTACAGTATTTTACCGAAGTCAAATGATGACTTGATGAGGCTGAGCCACTCCACGTAAGAGCCGGTATAATCCAGCTACCTCACTTAAGGGATGCAGCAATTATGAGCAGAGACATTGAGTTTTCTCTAGAGCAGTGGTTGGTTCCTCATGGGGGTGGTACTGCCCTCTAGGGGTACGTGTGGTAATCTGTGGATTTTTTTTTTTTTTTTTTTTGAGACGGAGTCTTCCTGTCACCCAGGCTGGAGTGCAGTGCCAAGATCTCGGCTCTCTGTAATCTCCAGTCCTTAGGTTCATGTGATTCTCCTGCCTCAGCCTCCCGAGTAGTTGGGATTATAGGCACACGCCACCACACCCGGCTAATTTTTGTATTTTTAGTAGAGATGGGGTTTCACCATGTTGGCCAGGCTGGTCTCGAACCCCTGACCTTAAAAGATCTGCCCACCTCAGCCTCCCAAAGTGCTGGGATTACAAGCATGTGCCACTGTGCCCGACTGTTACATTCCTTGTTACGGAAATGTTCTTGGCTGGGTGTGATGGCTCACACTTCGTCTCTACTAAAATACAAAAATTAGCTGGGCATGGTGGCGCATGCCTGTAATCGCAGACACTCAAGAGGCTGAGGCAGGAGAATCACTTCAGCTGGGGAGGCAGAGGTTTCAGTGAGCCAAGATTGTGCCACTGCATTCCAGCCTGGGCAACAGAGTGAGACTGGTCTCCAAAAAAAAAAAAAGTTATTGTAAACAGACTACACTAACTGTGAATTTCATTTTGGGGTTACAAAAGAGAGCTTCGGATCTGATATAATTCAGAACCATTGCTCTAATAGTGAACCATGGGCAGAAAATCGTGGTAGAGAATGTACGACAGCAGGAATCATGGTTCAAGAGGGTTTAAACTGGGAGTGAGACTGATCTGAGTTCAAGTACAGGCACAATATTTCCCTACTTTGGTTACTTTGGGAAGACTACTTAACTTTTCCAGGATCCCTTTTCTTCAATTGTAAAATGTATTTAGGAGTATCTGCCTTAGCGCTAA
>NW_016804188.1:0-840 GCF_001698545.2 Rhinopithecus bieti
ATAAATGAGACAAATTATTAATATCCTCAATAAATACAAGGAGTTATTTCATAGAAATAAGAAAAGAGGCCCATACTAATAAAACGAAAAGATACAACCAAGTTATTCACAAAAGAAGTGCGATGACTACTAAAGATTTTAAAATGTATTCAACGTCAATAAATAAAAATGCTGAGATACCAAATTTTACCCACCTAGTTACTTGTAAGAGTGTGATAAAGGTGAACTTTCAAATACCGCTGATGAAGTGTAAACATATATCTTTCTAGAAAGTATTTTGTAATAAACATCAAATGTCTAAAATTTTATTTTTAATTTTAAAATTTATTCTACAATCAGATAGATATTAAAAGCCATTTCAGAATTGTTCATATGGTGAAAAGTAGATATTCTAAATGTTTATCAATATCAGATGCCACAGACAGCATTTTTAATGCAAAGTCATTAAAAATGAAGACATAGGCTGTAGGTAGTGGCTTATGCCTGTAATCCCAGCACTTTGGGAGGCCAAGGCAGGTGGATTACTCCTGACTTGAGGTCAGGAGTTTGAGACTAGCCTGGCCAACATGGTTAAACCCCATGTCTACTAAAAATACAAAAATTAGACAGTATGGTGGTGGGTAACTGTAATCCCAGCTACTCAGGAGGCTGAGACAGGAGAATCACTTGAACCTGGGAGACGGAAGTTGCAGTGAGCCGAGATCACACCACCGCACTCCAGTCTGGGCAATACAATGAGACCCTATCTCAAAAATATATATATATATATATATATAATATATATATATATATATATATATTACATATATATATAAACCAATAATTATTGACATAGAAAGA
>NW_016804189.1:0-1584 GCF_001698545.2 Rhinopithecus bieti
TTTTTTGGTTAATCTCTCTAATGGTGTCTCAATTTTATCTTTTCAAATAACTAACATTTGTTTCATTTATCTTTTGTAGTTTTTTTGTTCAATTTCATTTAGTTCTGCTCTGATCTTTGTTATTTCTTTCCTTTGGCTAGGTTTGGGTTTGTTTGTTCTCGTTTCTCTAGTTCCTTGAGGTGTGACCTTAGATTTTCTATTAGTGCTCTTTCTGACTTTTTGATGCAGCTATTTAATGCTATGAATTTTATTCTTAGCACTGGTCATCCTGTATCCCAGAGGTTTTAATTGCTTTTTCACTGTTATGGTTCAGTTCAAATAATTTTTAATTTCCATGTTGATTTCATTGTTGACTCAACAATCATTGACGAGCAGGTTATTTAATTTCCATGTATTTGCATGGTTTTAGGAGTTACTTTTGGAGTTGATTTCCAATTTTATTCCGTTGTGATCTGAGAGAGTACTTGACATAATTTTGATTTTCTTATATTTATTGAGACTTGTTTTGTAATCTATCATATGGTCAGTCTTGAAGAATGGTCCACGTGCTGATGAATAGAATGTATGTTCTGTAGTTGCTGGATAGAATGTTCTGTAAATATCTTTTGAGTTCATTTGTTCTAGGGTATAATTTAAGTCTATTGTTTGTTTGTTGATTTTCTTTCTTGAGGACCTGTCCAGTGCTGTCAGGGGAGTATTGAAGTCCCCCATTATTATTGTGTTGCTGTCTATCTCATTTCTTAGGTCTAGTAGTAATTGATAAATTTGTGAGTTCTAGTGTTAGGGGCATATACACACATACACACACACACACACACATGATTCTGATTTTTTCTCTTGGACTAGTTTTTTTTTTTTATCAATATATAATATCCCTGTTTGTTTTTTATTACTGCAGTTGCTTTAACGTTTCTTTGGTCTGATGTAAGAGTAGCTGTTCCTGCTCGCTTTTGGTGTCCATTTTCATGGAATGTCTTTTTCCACTCCCTTAACTTAGGTTTGTATGAGTCCTTATGTGTCAGGTGAGGGAGACAGCAGATACTTGTTTGCTGAATTATTATCCATTATGCTATTCTGTATCTTTTAAGTGGGGCATTTAGTTCATTTACATTCAATGTTAGTATTGAAATGTGAGGTACTATTCTATTCATTGTGCTTGTTGTCATCTGAGTATCGTTTTTTTTCATTGTGTTATTGTGTTATAGGGCCTGTGAAATTTATGCTTTAGAGGCCGGGCGCGGTGGCTCAAGCCTGTAATCCCAGCACTTTGGGAGGCCGAGATGGGTGGATCACGAGGTCCAGAGATCGAGACCATCCTGGCTAACAAGGTGAAACCCCATCTCTACTAAAAAATACAAAAAACTAGCCGGGCGACGTGGCAGGCGCCTGCAGTCCCAGCTACTCGGGAGGCTGAGGCAGGAGAACGGCGTAAACCTGGGAGTCGGAGCTTATAGTGAGCTGAGATCTGGCCACTGCACTCCAGCCTGGGAGAGAGAGCTTGACTCCGTCTCAAAAAAAAAAAGAAATTTATGCTTTAGAAAGATTCTGTTTTGGTGTATTTTTAGGATTTTTTTCAAGATTTAG
>NW_016804190.1:0-263 GCF_001698545.2 Rhinopithecus bieti
TCAAGAATCTAGTCTTGGGCAACTGATCCTAGCTGCTGCTATCAACCCAGCATGGAGGTTTTTCTCTGGGACCTGGAAGGAAAGGAAAATGCACTTCTTCCACTTACAGCTAGTTGCCAATCACCCATGAAAACTAGTAATTTCTTTTCCAACTGTGCATTACATGTGTTTTTTTTTTTTTGGTTTGTTGTTGTAGTTGTTTTGAGACGGAGTCTTGCTCTGTTGCCCAGACTGGAGTGCAGTGACACAATCTTGGCTCACCG
>NW_016804191.1:0-267 GCF_001698545.2 Rhinopithecus bieti
ATAAATATAGGTAGAAAATATAGCCATAAGAGATATAATAGATATAGGTATAAAATGAACACATAATAGATATATTAGATATAGGTATAAAATATACACATATTAGATATAATAGACACAGGTATATAATATAGATATAATAGATATAAGGATGAAATATAGATATAATAGATATAATACACATAGGTATAAAAAATAAATATAATATATATAGGTATAAAATATAGATACAATGGATGTAACAGATGTAGGTATAAAATATAGACA
>NW_016804192.1:0-1739 GCF_001698545.2 Rhinopithecus bieti
GAAAGAAATCACTAACAGAAATAAATTTGTGAAATTCAAAATATGTAAAATTAAACAACATTCTGAAATAACCAATAGATCAACAAAATCACAATGGAAATTACAAAATACTTTGAAGTAAAAGAAAATGAGGGTGCAACATACCGAAACTTATGGAATGCCATTAAAGCAAGTTTTAGAGGGAAACTTATAGCTGTAAACACTTTATTAAGAAAGAAGAAAGATTTCAAATCAATTAACTTTCTATCTTAAAATACTAGAAGAGGACTGGGTGTGCTCATAATCTGGCACTCTGGAAGGCTGAGGCAGGTGAAGTGCTTGAGCCCAGGAGTTCAAGACCACCCTGGGCAACATGGTGAAACCCCATCTCTACAAAATATGCAAAAACTTAGTCGGGCGTGGTGGTGTATGCCTGTAGTCTCGGCTACTGGGAGCTTGGGGGACCGGGCTGAGGTGGCAGGATCACCTGAGCCTGGCAGATCAAGGCTGCAGTGAGCCATGATCATGCCACTGCACTTGAGCCTGAGTGACAGAGTGAGACTCTGTCTCAATTAAAAAAAAAAAAAAAAAGATACTAGAAGAGGATGATCAAACTAAATCCAAAGTAACCAAAAGGAAATAAGCAAACATTAGAATGGAAATCAAAGAAATTCAGAATAGAAAAACATTAGAGTGAATCAATAAAACTAAAAATTGACAAAATGAACAAATATGACTGACAGAGAAAAAAGAAGACTCAAAATACAAAACTCAGGAATGAAAGTAGAAACATTACTACAAATCTTACAGAAATAAACAGGAATAGAGAGATATTATGAATAAATATATGCCAACAAACTAGATGAAATGAGTGAATTTCTAGAAAGACACAAACTGATCAAACTGAAACAAAAAGAAAAGACGAAAAGACTTGTAACGAGAGATTGAATTACTAAAACAAAAACAAAAACAAAAAAAAACTACCCAAAAGAAAAACTCAGGCCCAGATGGCTTCACTGGTGAATTTTACCAAACAACAAAGAAATTAATATAACTTATTTACAAACTCTTCCAAAACAAAACAAAGAAGATGAATAAAAAGGAGGGGACACATCTTTTATGAGGCAAGTATCACTCTAATACTAAAACCTGACAAAGATAACATACACACACACCCACACACACACACACACATGCACTGCCCCCAAAAAAAACACTACCGCCCACTCTGCTTATTAATAGAGAGGTAAAAATCCTCAATGCTAACAAACCTAATCCAGCAACATATAAAAAGTATTACGGACCATAACCAAGTAGGATTTATCCCAGGAGAATGCAGTATTAATTTAACATCTGATAATCAATTAACGTAACATGTCATACCAATAAAGGACAAAAACCATAAGATCATCTCAGTAAATGCAGAAAAAGTAGTCAACAAAATCCAACACCCTTTTATTATTGAAAATAAACAAACAGGCCGGGCGCGGTGGCTCAAACCTGTAATCCCAGCACTTTGGGAGGCCGAGCTGGGCGGATCACGAGGTCTAGAGATCGAGACCATCCTGGCTAACACAGTGAAACCCCGTCTCTACTAAAAAATACAAAAAACTAGCCAGGCGTGGTGGCGGGCGCCTGTAGTCCCAGCTACTCGGGAGGCTGAGGCAGGAGAATGGCGTAAACCCGGGAGGTGGAGCTTGCAGTGAGCTGAGATCCGGCCACTGCACTCCAGCCTGGGCGACAGAGCGAGACTCCGTCTC
>NW_016804193.1:0-264 GCF_001698545.2 Rhinopithecus bieti
GGTGGTGGTGGTGATGGTGGTGATGGTGGTGGTGGTGATGGTGGTGGTGGTGATGGAGGTGGTGGTAGTGGTGGTGGTGATGGTGGTGGTGGTGGTGATGGTGATGGAGGTGGCAGTAGTGGTGGTGGTGATGGTGGTGGTGGTGATGGGGGTGGTGGTGGTGATGGTGATGGTGGTGGTGGTGGTGATGGTGATGGAGGTGGTGGTGGTGATGGTGATGGGGGTGGTGGTGGTGATGGTGATGGAGGTGGTGGTGGTGATGGT
>NW_016804194.1:0-1733 GCF_001698545.2 Rhinopithecus bieti
GGGGGGTGTGGCGTGGGACCTCTATACCGTCTCTCAATTTGGCTGTAAGCCTACAACTTCCCCTAAAATATAAAGTCTTTTATTTTTTATTTATTTTATGCAGCTCTCTTGTCCTTAAAATAAAGGCTCTAAAAATGTGATTCTACCTCCCCAAGGTTGAGCGAAAGCGCCGCGTCTGCGTCTGTCGCTGTCTTTCCCAGGGGCCGGCAGGGAGTAGGTGCCCGGCGGTGACTCAGCCCTGCAGCCTCCCAGCCTTTCCCCGTATGCCGGCAGGTGACGCGGATGCCTTTGTCCCTCGTGGGGTTTGTGGAGAGCGTTGATCAGCGCCAGCCGTCAGAACAGAACCTTCGCAAGGCCCCGCAGATGCCGGGCGCTGGGCCATGGTCTTGGTGCTGCTTCTCATCAAATCCACTGGCTCTTCGAGAGGAAGCATGTCGCAGCCCAGGTCAAACAACAAGCAAGAAAATCACTCTCCATTTTGGAATTGTAAAATAAAATAGAAATCATCCTCAGGCTAGAGTGACCTTGCTGTCCTACCCCGCCATCCCCGACCTCCCAGCACCTGCACACCCCCTCTACACCCTCCACCGAAACCCAGCCCACCGCCCCCGGGCGGGCCGTGGAAGAGGCCGGAGAACGCATCCCCTCTGGCTCCCAGGGTGGAGGCCTGCTGTGGGTTGGCTGGAATCAGCCCCCCTCCCCCACGTCCTGGGTCCCTGCAGCCCTGCAAGGAGGACACCCAGCCACCCCTCATGCCAGGGAAGCCGGGGCCAGGGAAGGGCCCAGGAGGGTTCACTCTTCCTGCGGCATGTTGTTCCTTTAAAAATCCCTGCTGCTGGCCCGGCGCAGTGGCTCATGCCTGTAATCCCAGCACTTTGGGAGGCCGAGGTGGGCGGATCACGAGGTCAGGAGATCGAGACCATCCTGGCTAACACGGTGAAACCCCGTCTCTACTAAAAATACAAAAAATTAGCCGGACGTGGTGGCAGGCACCTGTAGTCCCAGCTACTCGGGAGGCTGAGGCAGGAGCATGATGTGAACCCGGGAGGCAGAGCTTGCAGTGAGCTGAGATCATGCCACTGCACTCCCACCTGGGCAACAGAGCAAGACTCTGTTGAAAAAAAAAAAAAAATCCCCAGCTGCTGGAGTGGTGGGGAGGAGCCGACTGCGGGTATGGACTGTGGTGCCACTGTGGCCGCTGCCGTCATGGTCACCATCATCAGCATCACCATCATCAGCTGCCATCCCTGAGCCCTCAGGCTTTGCTGGTGACTGGGAGGGAGGCCAGGGCCAGCATGGTCTGCTGCCCTGACCTGCTTCCTGAACTCTCTGGCCACCCAGGCCTGCGTGGAGTAGGGTCCACAGGCAGACAGACGGGCAGGCCCCTCAGGCAGAGCAGCCCTCCCCATCCCAACAGTGTGTGGCCTGTAGGGCAGCCTAAGAAAGGAGTTTCCAGTCATTGTCCAGGCAGGGGTGGCTCAGGAAGCTGCAGTCCTCCTGAGAGGCCTGATGGTGCTGGGTGGGTTTGCGGCATCCCCGCTGAGAGTCCAGCTGGTGTCACCTGGGCCAGGATGGTAGCAGTAAGGATACCCCAGGCATGGGGTGATCCCGCCTGATGCAGAGTCACTGCCAGGGCCTGGGGAGGGACCTGCCCCATGTCCCCTCCATGCCTGGGGAAGGGCCCCACCACCTTCACATGGTCACCCTAGGGCACAAGTAGGGAGTGAAGGAGC
>NW_016804195.1:0-258 GCF_001698545.2 Rhinopithecus bieti
GTGGTGGAGGGTTGTCTGTTGTGGAGGTTCTCTGTTGTGGAGGGTGTCTGTTGTGGGTGGTTCTCTGTTGTGGGTGGTTCTTTGTTGTGGAGGGTCTCTGTTGTGGAGGGTTCTCTGTTGTGGGTGGTTCTCTGTTGTGGAGGGTGTCTGTTGTGGAGGGTTCTCTGTTGTGGAGGGTGTCTGTTGTGGGTGGTTCTCTGTTGTGGAGGGTCTCTGTTGTGGATGGTTCTCTGTTGTGGAGGGTCTCTGTTGTGGAGG
>NW_016804196.1:0-81625 GCF_001698545.2 Rhinopithecus bieti
ACCAGGGCCTGTTGGGGGGTGGGGAACTAGGAGAGGGACAGCATTAGGACAAATACCTAATGTAGATGACGGGTTGATGGGTGCAGCAAACCACCATGGCACGTATATACCTATGTAACAAACCTGCACGTCCGGCACATGTATCCCAGGACTTAAAGTATAATAAAACAAAATGTGAAAAAAACAAGGTCAATAAGAACATATTGAGCACAACCAAAATTAGTATGTTATTAAGTGCTTATTTGACAGGATCCAGGAAAATTTAGCAAGCACAATCTCTTCTGCTATTACACAATATTTGCATTTCTAAGAAATCTTGTGTAACCAACAACTGTTATAAAATATAACTGCTCTCATAGGGAAAAGGGGTTTAGGATCTATAAAATTTCAGAGTTACAATAGAAGTTATTTTCTGCAGGAATTTAATAAATAACAGTAACCTTTAGCTGTAAAACCTAAACAATTCCTGGGCAAATCCAGCATTTAACCATATCCAGGTTTTGCTCAAAAGGCTTTTCTTTTTCTGTTTCCACCACGACTATCATTGGCACTTTCCTGTATACATCCTTATCTTTACAGCCCATGGCTTTTCATAAAGCACAACATTGAAACAGGATGGATAATACAACACCCAAAGTTAAGATAAGTTGTAGCTCGGATAACAGTATTGAAGAAAACAACCTAGTCAGCTGTCCAAAGTGTCACTAGCAGCTTTTGTTCCTATGAGCAGTTCTAGTGCCCAATGACAGAAGCCTCACTGCCAATGGCGTTCTCTAGTAATATGTGTTATGCCCAATTTGTGGCACAAAAACTGATTCGGCCGGAATTTCTGCATTGTGTACCAACCGTGGTACTACATAGTTCTATGATCATCTATAACAGTGATTGGTATGGTCAACAGTTGGTTGCAGATTGAGCACTATATGGGGAAAACCAAGCAACAATAACTAAAACCTACAGCAACTTTACATCTTTCTCCCCCACACAGGACTACTGAAATACCATGAAAGTTTCTGTTCCTCTGATCAGCTTCCCTCTAAGTGGACAGCTCCCGTATTAAAAGACTTTTCTACAAAGCCAAGGAAAATAAGCTTCCTCCGTCTCTCAACTCCATTCTTCTGATAATCCCCAGCGATTGTCAACATACAAGCATTACTGAGTTATCTCCATAACATTCAGGAGATAAGGAAAACATGCATCAGAGAGCAGAGAAGGTTGGTCCAGAGTTAACAAACAGTTATCAAATACAAAAATTAGGAAGACATTCTCAAAATAGTGTCTGGGAGCCTAGCCCCTTTTACACTAGAAGATGCTGCTAGAGGAGGTATACATCAGACCTAGGGATGGGACAGAAGGAATCTAACAGTAATGTCTGGAAGAAAAGAGGCAAGATCTCTAAAATGTTTAACAGAGGCAAACAAAAGTAAATGATGCAATGTTAAAAATCAGCAGTATTTGGTTAGGACACATAAAGGAAGCTACAGTTAATAAAAGCCAAAAAGTACACCTGCGCCACCCACATAGGCCATCTCCAGAAGCAAGCAGTGGCATAAACAGCAACAACTATAATCCAGCACGGATAGCCCAGACATCATCCTACAAGCCCCATAAATTAGCCTTGACCAAACTGTACTTAGGACAGTAGCGGTCTATACGTGAAGGTCACTAGAGGAACAATTCCTACCAAGTTCGCCATGTCTATTATCTTCATCACGTTATATACTGTTCTTTTTGCAGCAATCCTTGGATAAAGCTTCCCTTTGGTCTTAATAAGGAACAGTGGTTATTGTCTTGGGCACTGTTGTTTTTGCCACATGGACTTATATAACTAACTTTCTCACTGGATGCTAGAAAGCTCAGAACCAAATGCCCACCCGTGGCAAGTCTATGGCTCTTATGATGTAGGCTCTTAGCCTCAATGCCAGCTCTATTTTATATGTCTCCTGCCCTGTTTATCTTTTTCCTTTTCTCTTTCAATTTATGCTGTCTTCTTATATATTATATAACTGCCTTATATATGGAATAAACCTAAGTATAAATTTAAATCAAATAAACATGCCTCCATTTCAAAGGACAATCTTACCATACGGTAATATGTATTCATTCTTTCACAAATATGTATTCTGCAACATCAGGAATCGTACTAGACACAGGGCATACAAAAATGAGACAGATCAGCCCCTGCTCTCACATCTAGTCAGAAATAGACATAAGAAATAAGGTACAAGTCATTTTAAGTACTACAACAAAGTAAGACAAAAACCTGAAATGGACAGCCACAGATAGGGATGGAGGGAAGTGTCAGTGGGGGAGTCTGGGAGACGTCTTACTGAGGATGTGACACCATAATTAAATTCAGAAGGATTAGGAACCAGAATTAGGATTTAAGTGGGGGGAAGACCTTTTATCCAGGTAGAGGGAACGGAACAGGTGATAGCTTGAGACAGGAAAGAGTCTTAAAGAAATGAAATGACTGAGCTCAACTGAGGGAGGATAGTGTAGGATGAAGATGGAGACGAAGACAGCAGCTGGGCCTCACAGCCCAGGGTAAGGGGTATGGATTTTGTTTCCAGAGTGATGAGATGCCACAGAAGGATTTTAAGCCTGGGTGTTTTAAGATTCAGGATCATACCTTCTGCTACATGGGAATAGATTGCAAGAAGTTAAGACAGGAAGCAAAGAACAGTTGCAATATTCCAGGCCAAAGATGACAGTCGCCTGGACCAGGATGATGGCATAGAGAGAGATAGCCCAAAAAGCCCCAAATTGGATACATTTGATGAAAGATTTGATGCAAAGGAAATGTGAAATGGAATAATCTAAAATCGCTTCTGGATTTGTATCTGGAGCAACTATCCAGGGATTCAGAGCACAAACTAGAGCCGCAGACTGCTGTGAGTGGAGGGTGGTGGGGGGTAGAAATCACCATCTCTACTTGGGCCTGTCATCTTTGAAATTTCTTGAAGACATCCAAGTAAAGATCAAGGAAGCAACTGGATATGTGAATTGCTGAGGCTCAAAAGATACACTTCCCAAGATCCTTTCTCAGGAAAGAACTAGTCTATATAATCCGCCAAAATAAAGGAATAAATCAGTAAAGGGGAAAAATGTGAGATCCAGGAAATCCAGAACTCAACACCAGAGAAAGATAAATCTTCCAGGATACTCAGGAGGCAGGAGGATCACCCGGGCCCAGGAGTTGAGTCTTTTTAAAAGATCATCTCTTTAAAAAAAAAAAAAAAAAAATTTCCCCAGCAGGACAGAGTGAAGGTGAGAAACCAACTGGATTAGTGCAGGCCTCAATGCTCTAGGCCAAATGTAAGGTTGAAATGACAGAACATCTAATGAGTTTGAATATATTGAGAGGAACTTCACATAAAAGAGAGTGAGTGGGGTTGGCTTCTCATTATATATGTACAAAAAATTAAATTAAACTATAGGACAGGTAAGATACGGTAAAAGAAAAGAAAAGCAATCCTAGTATACGCAACCGGGCTTAGAGTCAATAGCATTTCCACAGTCATTACATCAACACTGAAAACTGACCTATCCCAAACTACAACACAACCACGCCGGGGGATGCAAAGATGGGACGCAAGCGTGTGTGATGGTTGTAAGCAGGTGCGGTGGTTATAAGCATGTGTGATGCTTACAAGCGTGTGCAGTGCTCGATAGCTGAATCTTCTATTACCATAGGAGGAGTGGGGAAGACTCAAAACTGAAACCTGTTTCTTAGAGTGATGGAGGCAAAAACCAAAAGAATAAGCCAAAAAGTTAGACAGTGGTTGCTGTGGTGAAGACAGGAAGGACCAGGGGGATGTTGAGGGCACAATGTCTTCCCAGCTGTGGGACCGTTTGGTTCTAACTGCTGTAATTTAAATAATATTTTAGACTAAACATTTAAGACATTAAAAATGTTGAGTAAATCATTGATTCGACTCTGAATAGGTAAAATGTTGAAAATGTCCACGAAGACTAGATATCAGAATATTAAGAACAGAGAGACCATGACTAGATACCTTTCCCTTCAGAATATTTGTTGCCTTTTATATTTAAAAAATTATATTTATATATATTTTGAGATAGAGTCTCACTCTGCTGCCCAGGCTGGAGTGCAGTGGCGCAATCTCCGCTCAATGCAACCTCTGTCTCCCAGGTTTGAGGCGATTCTTCTGCCTCAGTCTCCTGAGTAACAGGGATTATAGGTGCCTACCACCACACTCAGCTAATTTTTGTACTTTTAATAGAGACAGGGTTTCACCATGTTGGTCAGGCTGATCTCAAACTCCTGACCTCAAGTGATCCACCTGCCTTGATCTTCCAAAGTGCTGAGATTACAGGCATGAGCCACCGCACCAGGCCCCTTTTTTTATATTAGAGAAGCTAATGTATTGAGTATCGATGAATGCAATTTTGCAACAAAAAAATAGTCAAAGTAAAGGCCTGTTCATTTGGGTTTAAAAGGGCTCTAAACATAAAAGTAAAATACAAATATACATATAAAAATAAATAAAATGTTAGCTTCCCTTTCGAAGCTAAATTTTCATCTGATAAGAATACACCATGTTCATACTACAGTATTCCTATGAACTGCCTTTGAGGTGAAGTAATTTTATATTTAAGTGTTTTTGAATCCAACGCAGTTAATCCTCAGACAGCTGCCCCATACAGTGATCTGCTCTACCACAAACAGGGCCACAGTGCACCATTCTAAAGGACGGGGCAGTATTTCTATTCTAGCAACTTGCCCAGAATGCACACACCTGTTATGATGAAACAAACATAGCAAAATTTTGGTATGAGCATGACTCTCCATTGGCATATTTGAAAAATGTTAATAATTATAAGCTTTTCATAATTATAAGCTTTTTAATTATAAGTTAATTATCAGTTTTAATTACAAATTAAAACTAATTGGGTTATTCAAGAGAAGCCTCATCCTTTTATGCAGGAAATTTGGCTGAGAGAATAAAAAAAGGTATCTCACTTGAGTTTTGCATGAGATCAACAGGCTGCTGGTTTGAAGCTTGATTCCTTCTAACTTTCTCCTGCTTGCAAGTCAGTCTTTCTAATCTGCATTTTAACCTGCCCTCCTTTGGAAGGAATGTAGTTAAGGCTGGGGTTGTAACATGATGGATGAAAGGGAATCTCCACTGCAACTTTGTTTTTTTCAGTGTGCTTTACATGCACAGTGAAAGGAAAACATCTTGGGGCCCCCAAATCACTAAACTCAAGGGAAAAGTCAAACTGGAAACTGCTTAGGGCCAGCCTGCCTCCCATTCTATTCAAAGTCACCCCTCTGCTCACTGAGAGAAGTGCATTTCTTTTGGAGAAATATATTCAGCTTTTCACCCTCAAAATAAACTTGAATCTTTTAATGATTATAATGCTGTGAGCCCCCAAAATCTGAGACAGGTCTCAGTTAATTTAGAAAGCGTATTTTGCCAAGGTTGAGGACACGTGCCCATGACACAGCCTCAGGAGGTCCTGATGACATGTACCCAAGGTGGTCAGAGCACAGGTTGGTTTTATACATTTTAGGGAGACATGAGACATCAACCAACATATGTAAGATGAACATTGGTTCAGTCTAGAAAGGCGGGACAACTTGAAGGGGGAGGGAGCTTCCAGGTCATAGGTAAGAGATATGGTTACATTCTTTTGAGTTTATGGTTAGCCTCTCCAAAGGAGGCAATCAAGGCTGGGCACAGAGGGTTTCTGGAGGACCCTGCAGTGGAAGGTAGGGAGAGGGTAGGTCATTACTCATGCCTGTAATCCCAGCACTTTGGGAGGCTGCGGCAGGTAAATCACCTGAGGTCAGGATGAGACCAGCTTGGAAAACATGGTGAAACCCCATCTCTACTAAAAATACAAAAATCAGCCAGGCATAGTGGCACATGCCTGTAATCCCAGTCACTTGGGAGGCTGAGGCAGGAGAATCACTTGAGCTCCAGAAGCGGAGACTGCAGTGAGCCGAGATTGTGCCACTGTACCCCAGCCTGGGTGACAGAGTGAGACCCCATCTCAAAAAAGAAATGCAGCCTGTTGATCTCATGCAAAACTCAAGTGAGATACCTTTTTGTTAAGCTGAGACTGCCTAAATATGGAAAGGATGTTAATAAATTTAAAAACCTGATAATTATCTGGGTTATTCAAGAGAAGCTTCATCCTTTCATGAAGGAAATTTGGCTGAGAGAAAACAAAAGGAAAGCTATTTGGTATCTTTTAAACATATACAGCTAAGTTGCATAGCTGTCTTGTGTCACCATTTCCCTCGGAATCTCTAAACAGAGCCAAATATGGAACCAGAACTCGGAGCAGTAGAACGATGAAAATGGCAGCAAGGCCACAGCCGGTAAATTTGCACATGAAGTCTTTTCGAGGGCCCTTAGAGACACTGAGCAGAGGCTCTTTGGTCAGTAAAATAAATACATTCAGAAGGAGAAACGCGCTGAAAAATAAGTTTGTAATAGAAACCTTACTAAATATAAGAAACATACCAAGCCCAGTATGTTAGGATAAAAGATGTGCAAGAAATTTTATGAGAAAACTCCTCCAATGTCCCGTTTTCTTCCCACTTTATTAGCAGGAGTCTGCCCAAAGGCAACTTGATTTCTGCTTTTTAGGAAGGCAGCAGGTGCCTTGGGACTACAGCTCTCCATGAAATGAGGAAGCTGATACTTCACCCTGTGTTCTGCTATCCTATGGCACAGCACATCTTGAAAGTAAGCTGTGAAAAGCCAGCCAGCCAGTGGCCAGCCAGGGCCCTTAACACTTTGATGGGCTCCTGCACTTACCCAGCATGATCCTGCAGCAGAGAGCAGTGCACTTTAAAGCACAGACCTGGGGAGTAAAAAGACTTTTCCTTTTAATAATTGGGGTAAGAAACCATTAAAGCCATTCAAGAGATTAAATCCACAGTGCAAAGATGGCTATCATGTTTGTTAGGCTGATTAGAGATAAGTACTGCAGAGTCTCCCACAGTCCAGATGATCGCCCTTGTGTCAAGCAAATCCCCTGGGCTGTAAACTAAACCTGCTTCTGTTTGCTCTGTTCTCGGTGAAGGTGGGAGTGGTCCCTGTCAGACTGTCAGACCTGGAAGGAACTCAAGCAAAGCCACATCCCTCCTCTGAGGCTTGGAGAGAGCCAGAGGGTTTCTGGAGGACCCTGCAGTGGAAGGTAGAGAGAGAGTAGGTCATTAAAAACCATGTCTCCCAGACCAAGCGTGGTGGCTCACGCCTGTAATCCCAGCACTTTGGGAGGCCAAGGTGGGCAGATCACGAGGTCAAGACATCGAGACCATCCTGGCCAACATGGTGAAATCCTGTCTCTACTAAAAATACAAAAATTAGCTGAGAGTGGTGGTGTGTGCCTGTAGTCCCAGCTACTCGGGAGGCTGAGGCAAGAGAATGGCGTGAACCCAGGAGGTGGAGGAGTTGCAGTGAGCCAAGATCTCGCCACTGGACTCCAGCCTGGAGACAGCAAGACTTCATCTTAAAAAAAAAAAAAGACCGTGTCTCCCAAGTTCCAGAACCACGTGATATCTGGTTACATTAGATCTTCTGATTCATTCTGATAAAACTTAAGATGTTAATTTTAAGTATATCAAGTTTAAAATCTGAATATACTGAAACAAAGACTCACCCCTTTAGCATCTGCTAATTTCCTTAGAGAACTCTCCAATGAATAGATGAATTATGATGCCTCCATACAATTAAATGCCATGCTGTGAAATACCATGCTGTGAAATGGTTTAGCACCCTATTTAACCATGAGCAAGTATTCCTTATCTATTAACTGGGAAAAAGCAATTGCAGAATAAACCCATTTCTATAAGTGTTAAGTCTAAGGATATCTTAGCATATGCATAAGAAAGATTAGGAAAAATAAACTCCAACCCTTTGATCGTCTTTACCGGAAGGGGTGAAATTGGATGACCCTCAGTTCTAACTCGCACATTGCCATGATGTAAAACATGCAGAGGAAATACTGCCATGACTATAACCAAGGTAAATAAACTCTTAAAAAGAAAACTTCTAAAACAGAGTTCTTCCTTCTTGTGCCCCCTTCCCTGTAGGAACTACAGAGTGGAGCTTTGTAATTTGTAATTATTTGTAAATAAATTGTCAAATAATCCTTCTGTCTTCCTTTTTCCAAACCTAAGAATCTCCATTCCCTTGGGTAGGTCAGCTGGGATGGTAGAAAAAGTGATATATATTTCATATACTTTCCTAGAAGAACAAAAGTGCTTTCCCCTCATCATGAAAGCAGTTTCTTTTGGGATTCAAACCCCTGAATTTTAGAACCCTAAAAAAACCCTAAAAAAGTGTGAGTGAAACTCTCACCTGTTCAAGACATAAGGATTTAGATATGCTCCTAGTGCTCTGAGCTTCACAAGACAAAGGCAGACATCACCTCAAAGGCACACACAGAAGCATGTGTCAAACGTGTTAGGAAAACCCAACAGTGGGTCAATCTGTGCTAGCAAATGAACACAACTCCTAAGATCACACAAGTCATGCATTTTAAAGGCTGAACAGTATGAAGTTTTCCTTTTTTACAAAGAAAGTTGGCCAGGCACGGTGACTCACACCTGTAATCCCAGCACTTTTGGAGGCTGAGGCAGGTGGATCACCTGAGGTCAGGAGTTTGAGACCAGCCTGGCCAACGTGGCAAAACCCCATTTCCACTAAAAATGCAAAAAAGATTAGCCAGTGGTGGTGGCGCACGCCTGTAATCCCAGCTACTCTGGAGGCTGAGGCAGGAGAATCACTTGAACCCAGGAGGCGGAGATTGCAGTGAGCCAAGATTACATCACTGTATGCCAGCCTGGGTGACAGAGTGAGACTCCAACTCAAAAAAAGAAACAAAGGAAAGAAAGAAAGGAAAAAGAAAGGAAAGAAAGTCAAGGATTCACTGAAGAGGCAGGACCTGGAGATGCAGCCTGAGTAAACAAAGCCAGATGGCCAAGGGCTGCAAGCTGGGGTAGTCCACGCTGGAGCATCCCAGTCAGTACACATGAATTCCCACCTCACCCCCCACACCAGTGACCACCAAGACATGGCCTTGTCTGTGCCAAGACCTCAAATCCCTCCTTCCCTAGGACAGCAGGGTAGCAGCTGGACCACCAGAACTCCCAGGGCGAGTTGTCTCCAGCCTAGAGCACCCTTTTTCATTGACCTTAATGTGGTCTCTGCTGATTATAATTTACCTATATTTTATGGCCTCAAAATATACTTCTGAAACACTGAGGGTTTCTGGGAATGGACTCGCAAAGCAGTGGGGGTGGTGGAGATGCTGAGTAATGGTCAGGAGTCCACTCAGATCCTCTCATGACTTCTCATTAAATCTCCTTTCCTACACTTTGGGAGATCAAGGCAAGCAGATCACCTGAGGCCAGGAGTTCAAGAGCAGCCTGGCCAACATGGCAAAACCCTGTCTCTACTAAAAATACAAAAATTAGCCTGGCATGGTGGCGGGTGCCTATAATGCCAGCTACTCAGAAGGCTGAGGGACAAGAAACGCTTGAACCTGGGAGGTGGAGGTTGCAGTGAGCCGAGATTGTGCCACGGCACTCCAGCCTGGGTGACGGAGTGAGACTCTGTCTCAAAAAAAAAATAAAACAAAACAAAATCTCCATTCCTATAGTATCCTCAGTAATAGGTTGCCACGCTCAAACTAGCAAGTTCTGAAATGTATTAAACTCAGGTGACTTATATACCACTTTGTGTCTTGCCAGCCTCAAATTCAGAGATCCTTCATTAACAGCCTCAGGGGTACCTCTATACTCTATACACAAAATGCAATTGCATTTCCTTTATTTCTTGCTTTATAATCACTTCCATTTCTATGATTTAGCCAGTATAATTGCTATTGTAACACTCAAAAAGACAATTACATGTCCAAACTATGCATTATAGACACACATATTTGGAGACTGCCTGGTTTAAGGCCATGTGGTAAATACAGAGCTTGAATTATAACTATCTGGTCAAACCACAGAAACCATTATTTTGTGATGCATACAGTTAACTCAAGCCCGTAAAAAGCCTTGTGTTTTCTGGGGTGGAGGGTGAAGGGTTGAGAAATTCTTTCAATTATCAGGAGGACTGGAGAGTAAAGCGTATAGATAGGGTGAGGGGAGAATCTCCGACAGCATGTAGATGTCCAATCATACTAAGTAAAAAAATGTGTTTGATACTCACAAGGAAAGAAAAACACAGCTTGACGCTGAAAAGCTTTCATTTATAATATGCTGAGTCATGTTTATATCTTGGGAGAAGTTTCATACAGTGCAGCAACAAAGCAAAATATTTTTTTTAATGCACCAAACGTCACTGAGTAGCTCCAGACACCAAGCTGAGAGCCTACAATACAAAATAAAGAGTGATGGAATTTGCACCCTGAGATTTGGAATGGCTCAGCTGAAGAAACCAAGAACTCGTCCTATCCTTGATCCACTCTCCTGTTATCCCCTCCATCACTACCCTGACACCCTCAAACCACCCCGCACAGAATGGAGAGGGTCTAACAGATGAAGGATTGGAGACACAGGCATGGTGACAGTCACCGAAGGACCACTGAGGGACCTGGACCTGCAGCAATTGCAAAGGACACAAGAGACCCCGGCTCAGTAGCCATGGAAGAAACAAAGACCATTTACCCAGCTTCTGACAAAGAACCAGGCTGCTCACAACCTTATGCTTCCTCCTCAAGTTTAAGGCAGAGGTTTTCAACCTATTGGAATCACATGAGGAGCTTTAGAAATTCCTGGTGCCTGGCACCCACCTCCAGAGTTTCTGGCATGACTCTGGTGTGAAAGGTGGCAAGCCAAGGTATGTGGAGCAGCCTGAATGCTGGGATTTTTAAAAAACTCCTCAGATGATTTCTGTGTGCAGTCCAGGCTAAGAATCACTGCCTAGTACCTTGCCAAGAAGGAAACAACAGAACATTCTGTTGTTACAGTGATATAGTGACGATTAGGACCGTGCTTCTCAACATTTGATGTGCATAGAAAGCACCTAGTGACCTTGTCAGAATGTAAATTGTGATTGGGTAGGTCTGGGATGAGGCCTGGGCACCTGGATTTTTAACAGTGATGTCTTGCTGTGAACAGAATAGGTTCTAATTTCCCCAAATATGACACCATCCTGGAGAGAGGCTCTGCAGAAATGAAAGCATAGTAAAGCTTAATCCCTGTTATTTTAGATAAAGCTTAATCCCGTTATTCTTCAATGATGTTGAACAGAATTTAATTTCATTGAATAACTCAGGACATCGTGGACAGTGATATCCATCGAAAGCAAGGCATGTATGACAATGTGTCCCCTTTATTAAATGGCATCAGTGTGTGCTGGGTTTTCGAGTCGGGGAATGATTTTTGTGACTACTTTTGATGACTTGTCCAACTTTTGTTTTTAACTAGTGGGATGAATGTCACTGTTTCCAGCAGTCCTCCCTTCCTCTAAGTGCCTCTTTTAAATTTGCAGTTGGCAGAAAAGCAAGGTAACCACAATTGTCAGGCCTTCAAGAGCCCAGTAGTTGAGGAGAAAACAGGCTCCGGAGTCAGACTGCCTGGCTTTGAAGCCCAGCCCAGCCCTGCCATGCACCTGCATGTGACCTTGACACTATGTAAGAGCTTGTACAGTATAAAGACAAGCTGGAACAGCTTCTGACAGTGAGTCCTCGCACACAAACTGAGGCACTCATCAGACAGTATTTGATGCTTTTTTATATCCATCTTTGGTTTCTCAAAGCCTTTTGTAATATCTATTTCTTGTGATGTTTTCTTTATAATATCCATTTTGGATTCAAAGCTCCTCTGTATTGTCATCCCTTTCCTTCTCCTCTTCTTCCTTTTTCAGCCGTGTTCCAGACAGAAGTTGTTGCCAGTCATAAGTATAGGGTTACAATACAGTTTCTCTTTCCCTGTGTCCACCCAACTAGGCCAGTGTGATCTGCAGAAAACCAACAATACCAAAACCAATTTTACAGAATTTTTAAAACCCTTCAAATGTTCTCAGAGATAAAAGCCTGTTGATATTATATTCTAAGTTTTTCTAATCATTCAGATTTGGCCAGAACTACACTCCAGTGCATTTTTGTTTGGGGGCAACCTTGCCTCTAAAGGGCATCATCGTCTGCTCTCATACAACCTGCAATTGGTTCAACGAGTCTGTGGTCTAGGTGGGTTCCCAGGAAGGCAACCTCCGCTCTACCATGCAATTTCACACCACAAAAAAGTGAGCCATTTATTTGTGGGAAAATTCCAAAATGAAGCAAGGACACATTATTAAAAGCAATCCAAATGAAAGCAAAGAGGTCATCGTCACAGAAAAAGCCACAGCGTGATCTGTGCTGGCTTACAGATGCCCTCCAATCTTCGAGGAAATAGTGCTAGACAAAGGCAGAGGGTTACAAAACTTACATTTGTCTATCTATGAACTTTTCTAAGTTTAAGCCTACTGAAGTTAAAATGGGTATGTTAAAGGTGAGAAAATTTTCACAACTTCATCTCCATAGGATCCTATTTCTGAACAGATCTGTGTCTGTGTTTTTTTTCTCTACACATCATTCCTTTACCTTCCTAATACATCAAATGATGAATTCCAGTTTCCTAACTTTTCCCTTCCTTTGCCAAAATGCCATTATCAGACTTTGTCTCTCTTTCCTCAGAATATTTCTTTTAGACTGTTCTCTCCTCCTCCACTACTGTTTTCCACAGTCATTGTTAAAGCCATCACTATTTAGGAGTCTCCATGAGCTTTGTGGAACAAAACAGCTGGTGTTAAAAGGAAGTTCAAAAATTCATAAGTTTAGGCTGGGCGTGGTGGCTCATCCCTGTAATGCCAGTACGTTGGGAGGCCGAGATGGGTGGATTACCTGAGGTCAGGAATTTGAGACCAGCCTGGCCAACATGGTGAAACCCTGTCTCTACTAAAAGTACAAAAAAATTACCCGGGGATGGTGGCATAAGCCTCTAGTCCCAGCTACTCGGCAGGCTGAGGCAGGAGAATCCCTTGAACTCCGGAGGTGGAGGTTGCAGTGAGCTGAGATTGCACCACTGCCCTCCAGCTTGGGCGACAGAGACTGTTTCAAAAAAAAAAAATTCTTAAGTTTAATCACTGATATATTCTGCATAGTATACCTGTATAGTGGTATTATATATTTTTAGCCATACATGGAAAAATATAAAGTTATAACTGATTCAGAATACCCTTCAGTGAAAATGGCTTTTTTTCTAGATGTATATTCCTCCAAATATATGCTATCATTTGATCTTTGAATGTAAAAAGTTTTCTACCATACTAATTCAAAACTAACATTTCAGCTGGGTGCAGTGGCTTGTGCCTATAATCCCAACACTTTAGGAGGCTGAGGAGTTCAAGACCAGCCTGGACAAGGTAGCAAGAATCCATCTCTACACAAAATTAAATTAGCCAGGCATGGTGACGCGCTCCTGTAGTCCCAGCTACTCAGGAGGCTGAAGCAGGAGGATAGCTTCAGGCTGGGAGATTGAGGCTGCAGTGAGATATGATCGTACCACTGTACTGCAGACTGGGCAACAGAGTGAGACCATGTCTCAAAAAACAAAAACAAAAAACAAACCCTAATATGTTGAAATATGTGGAGAGGTGACTTTCAGCCTACCAAGTGTGTGATAATTGATATGCAAATCAATGAGGGAAGGTAGCAAACCAAGGTAACACTCAAGGGTTATTCTACTGGCACAGGAAGGCTTGTCATGGAAAACTGTAGAAAGGCAGTAGGAAGTGAGTGCTCAATCAACTCCTTGCAATAAAGTCAGCTTCTTAGAAACTGGCAGATTATGCTCATTTCCAGTATCACTTAGGAATGATGACTTGAAAGAAGTTCCAGCTCAACAAAAACTGTGATTTCTGGAGATCAGAAAACCAACTGACAACTAAAGATGCTTGGCCAAGAAATCCAAACATTGTAATATAAATAAGGTGATACACAGGTAAGTGACCCAAAGATGAAGATGAGTGACTGTCTCCAAAGTCACCTTGAGAATTCAGACATGTGGATGAGGTATTATAGATGGAAAGTCCCACTCCCAGTGTTTGTATTAAAGTGGATCTGCAGGAATCAAGTTTTCTTCTGTAAGGGGCTAGGCAGTAAAGATCTGGGACTTTGGGGGCCAAATTGGGATTCTGTGTGTTCTTTGGCAATGCTTTAAAATCAAAAATGACTCAAACTATTAGAGTACAAGAACAAGCCATGAGCCCTAGTTTGCCAATCCCTGCTCTATACCAAACTCCCAGGGTTAGACCCTGCCTGTTGAGAGCCCCCCTGTATCTCCCGCCAGTTCTGTTTACACAGCCTCCTGTGGGGCAGCCCACAGAGCTGACATCTGCCCCTGTCATTCCCAGAGGACCAAGGATGAGACGCTTCACTGCAAGTGAGGCAAACAGAATATCCCACAGGAGTGGCCAAGAAAGAAAGCTCGAGAATGGATGTGGTCCCAGTTTCTGAAGTCCTCAAGGGCATGGTAACATGATCTAATTCTACCACAACCAATAAGGTGACAACATATTCATCCAAGCTTTCACATCGGCTCTTAGCACACATGGATCATACCTTACAGCTAGAAAGATGTGACATTTTGCTTAATGAGGATTAAGTGTGTAGACATCACCACCACCCCATTCTCTACAGGTGTTTCAAGCTGGAAACTAACTGTTCAAGAAGTGTCACATACTTACATGATGACAGATCTATAATGCATTATGTGGAGAGTCAAGCAGTGTTGGAAAGGCGTGCCTTCTTTAAAATTCTGCTTAGTCCCCGTCGGAAAACATGAGGCTGGCCTAGGTGAGCTGGGCTTGGGGTATTTGTCCCTAAGTCAGGCAACTCTGATGCTACCATCCACATCACAGGTCACATGACAAAATAACTCACCTCCTCTTTGTAATGCTTTCACATTCCAATAATTCTTGGAAGAAACTTGTGGTACACGCTAAGTTCTTGCTAGCGCCTCTGCAGAAAACCTTCTGTTACCACCGTCCCTGGGTTTTCCTGACTCTGCTTGAAGCTGTGGGATTTCTGTTGCTGAAAGGACACAGCTGGGCTACCGGAAATTAAGATCTTAACCCCCAAAGTGTGACATTAATCAAATGTATGTCCAAAACAAGTATCTTAAAAAGGTCCCAAAGGAAATCTTTGGGTCAAAATTCCTTTACTGAAAGATAAAGGGAATTAAAATTCCATGAGGACAGAGGATTTTTGCTGTGGCTGGGGGTCTGTCCAATTTTAAGATATATTCTAAGTGTCTAGAATGGTGTCTGGCAGATTGTAAGCACCCAACAAGTATTCATTGACTAAGTAAATGAAGATTGTTCATAAGATTAAAATTAGTCAATAGCTTCGCAGAAAAAAAGGACCTCACTTGGCAGAAGAGGAACTGCAGATGTTATAGCTGTTTACTTTTTCATCCCGCAAATAAAAGCAATAATCTAAAACAGAATGTGATCTTTGTTCTTTAGATACTCAACAATGCCCCAAATGCCAGCAGACCCTCTAAACTCACAAAAGCAGCTCCGGTCCTGCTGAGCAGGAGAACAGCAGGGTTTGGAAAGCTGCTGATTGAAATGCAAGCCTTCTCCTGAGAAGACAGAATATCTAGAATCAAGAAAGAGGCATTTGGCTTTTCCGGGTGCACCCACCCCAGCTTCACTTACAAAGGATGAAGTTAACCATAGGAAGTCAGGCAGCAACCAGAGTAGCAACTGGATCTGATCTCAAAGGACACATCAGTGAAAGAGCAGCCTTTTGTGGTTACTGAGTTAAAATTGTTTCCAATTACTCTGTATTGTTTCTCTGAGAGTGAGTGAGAAGTGATACAGAATCTTCCCTCCCTCCTTCCCTCTAACACCTGTTCTTGTGGGAAGGCAGGGGGACCCCCTTTAAAACCTTGATCCTCTACTCCAAAGCCAGTGTCTGTGACACAATTAACACATGGGCAGGAACCCACACGTCCTCGTCAGGTGTTATTTAAGATAGCAAGTTCAAGGAGTTAGCCATAGCTGCCAGAATCTAGCACCTGCTACACATTTAGCAATTAAAGTTAACAGGTCTAACTGGAAACCAATGAAAACAATGGCAGCATCTCAGAGGTACAGTTAATCTCTGGTTTTTAGAACAGACTTCCTAGCTCAGATTTTAAATAAAGCACATTTGGAAAGGAAGAGCAGTTCTTGAAGGCCTAACAGATTTCAGTTAAATCTTATTGTTTACTTTTAACATAGTCATTCTGTCATTCAACAAATACGTATAGAACAGCCTCTCTGTCCAGACACAGAGCTAGCCTCTGAGGATATAGTCATGAATGAGAACAGATGGCCCAGACAGTTGACAGCCCATGCTAGAGATGGCCTAACACAGGAGAGGAGAAGGCTGCCTTCGGCATGCAAGGTGTGTGATTCAGGTCATACTGCACAAAACCACCTCCACCTAGCCCCTGCTCTCTTCTTCACAAGTTTTTGTTTGTTTGTTTTGAGACAGAGTCTCGCTCTGTTGCCCAGGCTGGAGTACAGTGGCGTGATCTTGGCTCACCACAACCTCCGCCTCCCAGGTTCAAGTGATTTTCCTGCCTCAGCCTCCTGAGTAGCTGAGACTACAGGCGCGTGCCACCATGCCCGGCTAATTTTTATATTTTTAGTAGAGACGGGGTTTCACCATGTTGCCAGGCTGGTCTCAAACTCCTGACCTCCTGATCCGCCCGCCTTGGCCTCCCAAAGTGCTGGGATTACAGGCGTGAGCCACTGCGCCTGGCTCGAGTTCTTCACAACTTTCATATCATTTCCTCCCTGAACTACATGCCCTGAATGAGCCAACTCTTCACAGAGCTGCCCTCAGTACCTGGCCTTAGGTATGCCAGCCAGAGGACAGGGAAGCAAGCAGAGGAGAGAAATCAGAATGGGCCTGGGGCTGATGATCCGATTTCTAGTCTTCTTTCTGCCAGTAAGACCCTTCATAATCCTGGACAAGGGATGAAAGTGGTGTAACTTCAAGTTCTAGTTCAGGCTGTGCCTTCCACTGGCTCTTATGGCCACGAGTAGAGTAGCTTGGTTAGTCAGGGAGGTAGCAGGAAACAACAATACTCTAATTTTCCCAGGGCACTAGGTTTCTGGGCTCTCCTACATTTCAAAACAGCATCTGGAAACGAGCGATGTTTCTGGCTGCGGTCTCAAATTGCTCTTTCAAAAAGATAAAGTTCATAGGACTCACAAAATTCAACAAACATCCATTGAGTATCTAAAACATTCAACATGCAGACTTGGCAAGATGTAGTGATGACGATGGGAGGTATTACTAACATAGCGCTTCCTATGTGTCTTGAATTTTTCAAAGCACTTTATATGTATTAAGCACAATCCTCACAGTGGCCCTATAATTTAAGTACCAATTGGATGCTCATTTTACAGAGGAGAAAATTAAAAGCACAGAGATGAAAACTGTCCAAGGTCACAAAACCACCAAGTAGTAGTAGAGCTGGGATTCAAACTGCAGCAAAGAGTTTATATTATTTTATGTGTTTTGACATTATCAAACCTCTCCCGCCATAGGAACTTGGTGACTTGCCAGAGAAGTGCACTATACAGTCTTTCCTCAAATGTGTCCTTACCTAGAGCCCAATGCTATCAATCTGGTAGTACTATTCTAATTAAAAGGACCTTGCTCTTCAAAGTACTCCAAGTAAACACATTTGCAGAAATATCACATTAATTTTCACATTCTCACAAGACTTGGCAACACAGTTGCATTATCTCAAAGAAAGGTGGTTGTTTTACATCCCCCATGTCACTATTTCCCACGAGAATGTGGGAAATTAGGCAAGAACACTGTCTAATGAGGCAGCACTAGCTGGACAGATGAATACCAGCAGGGCAGATGAATACCAGCAGGGCAGAGGGGCACCCGGGGCATCCATACCACTTAGCCTCCACGTGGAGCTCCATGAATCCAACGTCAAAAATCACAGCTAGTTTTTTAAAAGTATTTAACAAACAGTTAAAGAACCATTTCGTCAAGCCAAAACACACACACACACACACACACACACACACACAACCACGAAGCCATGCCTATCTCATCTTGTTTTCTGTGAAGGTGATGGCAGTCTGTTGGAGTGAGCATCCCTCAAAGGTCTACAATGTGGCCAAGGACTTTGATTGTACATTGTTCTTTTTTTAAATAACCGTTCCAAATATCGTGAGATGCATTGTTACACGAAGTCCCTTGCCTTCCTAAAAGCCACCCTACTTCTAAGAAGAAGGGCTCAGTCCTCTCCGGAGTCCACACAGGGGAGGTGATAGCATTGCTTTCATGTAAATCATGTAATGCAAAAATTTTTAAATCTTCACCTTAAAAGTATTTTATTTTGACCAACCTTCATGGCCCCCCTTTTTTGTCCCCCAACTTGAGACGTATGAAGGCTTTTGGTCTCCCTGAGAGTGGGTGGAGGCAGCCAGGGCTTAACTGTACACCGACTTGAGACCAGTTGAATGAAAGCATACACTTTTAAAAAGGGGGGAAAAATCATTTTGAAGAACATGGTTAAATCTTCTTTTGCCCAAAAGCCATTTCTAGCTGCTTGTCTCTCTTCCCCATCACTAGTACAGCATATGAACTACATGACTTTGAACTCAATCATACAGCATTGCTTATTGGTCACAGTTTCAAAGACCTTGATATAAAATCAAGTCTGCAAACTGAGGCCAGAGATTGTATTTTATCGTTTTATATTCAAATATTTCCTAGGACTATTCTGAGCTTGAAATCAATGCACAACAGATTATTAATTAAGAAGTCAAGGGTTGATTAGGATGTTTATTCCACAGCCTCAATGAAAACTGGGTTTCATTAGTGTTTCCTACACACAAGCATATTTCTTGTTTAAGGAAGGCTTTCTTTTTTTTTTTTTTTGAGACAGAGTCTTGCTCTGTCACCAGGCTGGAGTGCAGTGGTGAGATCTCAGTGCCCTGCAACCTCCACCTCCTGGATTCAAACGATTCTCCTGCCTCAGCCTCCAAAGTAGCTGGGACTACAGACATGCACCACCACACCCAGCTAATTTTTGTATTTTTAGTAGAGACGGGGTTTCATGATGTTAGCCAGAATGGTCTCCATCTCTTGACCTCGTGATCCACCCGCCTTGGCCTCCCAAAGTGCTGGGATTACAGGCATGAGCCACCGCACCCAGACAGGAATATTTTTATTGATATCACCCAATAAAGGAAAGGTAAAATCTTTTGTTCAAACTACATGGTTTGGGAAAGGGGGGAAAAGAACTTGTGGGCAAAACTTTGATACCCACAAGACGGGTAATGCTGTAATAACTTTATATGCTTAGTTTGGCTATCAGTTCAGTTCAGCTACATCACCCAACTCTGATATCCTAACTATGGGTAAGAATATTCCCTGTGTTACATTATAATGCTGAGCAAATACATAAACTCACTAAGCTGTCACTGGCATTCATTTGAGAAGTGCTTAATAAACACTGGGTACTTGGCACAATACACAATGGGGATAGACAGTCCATGGAGACGCTGACCCTGTGATTAAGATAAAATCCTACAAGGAAAGAGTTATGTATGTATGCACGAATTTTGTGTATAATATAAGCTCAGTTGTCCAAGACAGACTGCAAGGGCAATGGTAATTCAGAAAGCCTGAATGTGATCCTGGTGGATGACAGTGTTTTCTGTGAAACTCTGTCTTTGAAATTTACAGCCATCTGGGTTTACAGTCTTCTTACTTATATCCCAGAATCTGGAACATCCCATACACACCTCTGGGATGATGAAAGGGCTCATGCATTGAAGTCAGACAACCCTGAGTTTGAATCCTGGCTCTCACATATAGTTTTGTGACCTTGGGCACATCAATATTTAATCCCTCTGAGATTTGCTTCACTTCTTTGTAAAGCTCAGATAATACAAATGCTACAAAGTTGGCTGTACGTGAGATGGCTGTATGTGAAGTGCATAAAATAGTGAAATACACTGTCAAATCCTCAAGTTGTCACTCCCATTTAATAATCTAATAAAAAATGCTAGAAGTGGAAAGGTGTTGCTTACATGAAGCTAAGTAAAACATAAGTAGGGTAAGGAGGTAGTTTCAGGACAAAGGATATTCAGAGTCCGTTTTTTCTTCTCCAAATCATTTAGTTTACCATAACTTTTGGGTATAATGGCAAATCAGATTTATCACTCACTCTATCATACTTATTTTAGTATTAAACCTATCTCTCATATTAATGATTTAAGAGATGAGGTCTTGGCTGGGAGCAGTGACTCATGCCTGTAATCCCAGCATTTTGGGAGGCCAAGGCAGGCAGGTCACTTGGGGTCAGGAGTTTGAGACCAGCCTGGCAAAATGTGGCAAAACCTCATCACTACTAAAAATACAAAAATTAGCCGGATATGGTGGCAGATGCCTATAAGCTCAGCTACTCAGGAGACTAAGCCAGGAGAATCACTCAAACCCAGGAGGCAGAGGTTGCAGTGAGCCAAGATCACATGCCATCACACTCCAGCCCGGGCAATAAGAGTGAGACTTCATCTCAAAAAGTCTCTCTGCTATACAGGCTGGAGTGAGAATGCAGTGGGGCATGACACGTTAGTAACTTTTTTTTTTTTTTTTTTAAAGGAGTCTTGCTCTGTCACCAGGCTGGAGTGCATTGGTGCAATCTCAGCTCACTGCAACCTCTGCCTCCTGAGTTCAAGTGATTCTCCTGCTTCAGCCTCCCAAGTAACTGGGACTACAGGTGTGCGCCACCACCCCCAGCTAATTTTTGTATTTTTAGTAGCAATGGGGTTTTGCCATGTTGGCCAGGATGGTCTCCATCTCTTGACCTTGAGATCCGCCAGCCTCGGCCTCCCAAAGTGCTGGGATTACAGGCATGAGCCACCACACCTGGCCTAGTAACTTTTTAAAAGTCATTTTTAAACACACTTCAAGTTCAGAATTGGCTTCCAGAGTTCCTTCACTTGTGCTGAAACCCATTCACCAAAAGCCACCTGGTACAGAGAATTCTATATAGTCAAAAAGAACATTCCAAGAGTAATGCTGCATTACTTACAGCTCAATTCAAAGTAACTTTTAAAGGCTGGCTTCCTGGAAGGCTGGTTCTTTATCTCACTTTAGTTTAACAAGGTAGGACAGCTAACTGTTTGGTCATCTGCAAAAGCCTCCATGCTCCTTTAAGGATCTGTCTAAATGGGTCTGCATGTATCCTGGGGATGAGGACACTGGTTTCTTACAACAGTGCTTCAAGATTGTATGCATCTCTCATTAAGACAGATTCTGATTCAAGAGATCTGGGGGCAGAGGCCTGGGATTCTAACAAGCTCCCAGATCATGCTGTGCAGCTGGTTTCCAGATGATACTTGAGGTAGCAAGGGTCTACAGGGTTAGGAAAATCAAGTCACAAACTAAGGAAAACAGTATATCCTCTATTCTTGGGGTTCAAGATGAGTCGATTATAGAAACAGGATAAGACCAATGGAATACAGAGAACGCTTGACTTCCATAGAGAAAATAGATCTAAAAACAAAATCTAAGATCTTTTCATATACACAAGGATCAATACCACTTTCAAGCTGAAAGCATCCTTTCCCATTCCTTTAAACAAAGTTCTTTCTTCTTCTCCTTGATATAAAACATCATTTTTGCTAGATCTCATAGCAGTTTGAGTAGCTGTTACTGAAAACACATGCCAAGGTGCTGCTAGTGTCTCCTGTTGAAAGAGTATAAAAGAAACACCACACTGCTTTAAAAAGTCTGGAAAAGATGACAGTAATGGCATTAACAAACAGAATAATCGTGCACCAAATAGTTTCTGAAAATCTAACATGCATTCTGTAACTGTCACTGATTTATGTGAAGTCTGACCTTCAGGAACTGAACAAATGAGCAAACCATCTCAGTGTCATTTCCCATGTTAAATTTGAGTCTTTATAGCGTGCTGATAGGAAAACAATGTGTCCTAAGAAACACTGTGGTCGTGTGGATGAAAGACAGGGCTGGAACCAGGCAAGCAATCCTGCTGCCAGTACCACCAGGTCACTTCAGGAGCTCGGTGACCTTGCTCACTCAGTTAGCCTCTTGAAGACTTAACCTGACAATTGAACATACTCCTTTCTCCTCTACTACCTCTCTTTTTGTTCAGCGTTCACACCCCGCACATGCCAAGAGTCACTCCTAAGCGCAAGGAGTGACTGTTGATTTGCCTAATTGTTGTCCCTCCACTGCCAACAACAGATTTAAGAGCAGAAGTACACGATGGTGCTTTTGCACCCATAAACTGACAGCCCTGGAATCACTTACGTCTGAACCTTTGGGTATATGAAATGCTCTCAGCTGCAGGAAACGCTATCATTGATTCATAGGCAACAACCTTATGAGGAATAAAACACTGTTTTCTTTCAAGTTCGTTTCTAGGGACTGCTGTGTTACCGTGTACTACTCAGTATTTATCCCGGCAACCCGAACAGAGTACATGAGTCTCAGAGACAGTCAGGTGTGGGCATATGATCACAGTACCTTGTACAGCGCCTCTAAAAAGCAGATACCCAATAAACGTTTATGGGTGCATGCTCCCCTATCCAGTGAGAGCACTGGAACAGAAGCCAAGAATTCAATGGTGAAAAACCAAAATCAACCCTCATCTCCAAAAGGCTGCAAGCAGAACAGTGGTTCTCTCCTTTCGGAGATAAGAACCACCTGGGGATCATTTTATAACTACCGATTCCCTAGCCCCATCCACGCTTAGTGGTCACCCGGGGTCACTTATTTAACAGATACCCAGGTGGATCTGTGGCCCACATTCTTAGAAATACTTTTTTCCTCTGCCCCAACAATCTTTTTGTCTTCACTCAACACAACCACTCACAATCCTCCTCCTCCATTTTTGTCCAGAGGCCGTGACAGTCACACGCTGCCCCAACAGAAGGTCAGAAGACAGTCAAGTGCCAAGAATTGCCTTGTTGACTTTGTGCTTTCACAACAAAACACGAATACAAAAGCCGCCATCCGTGTTTGCTACGCCCCACTGTTTACACCCAAAATCCAATCCAATCTCCTTCACAGACTTGTAGCTGCCTCTTCTCCAACTTTCGCCACGCAAATATTTCAGGGAGCGGCAAACATCCTCAGGATCTCAGGGCACACACCCTAGATGCAAACTCAGTTGCCCAGTGTTGCTCTGACTCCTATCCAACCAACACTCAAAGATTCGCACCGCGCAGCACGCACCCAGCACTTTCCAGTGTAAACGCTGCTCAGGTCCCAAGCGCGTCTCCAAACCCCTCCTTTACGGCGCCGCCTCGCAGTCAGCCCCGGTGCGCAGTGGCGAACAGTCCGCAGAGCCCCCAGGCTTACCTGTAGCATGTGGTGAGCTCGCCTGTAGGCTTCAGACACGGGTATTTAGTCGTCGCGATTTTACTCTCTGAGCAGATTTCTCTACGAAAAAGTGCAGAGGAAACGTTTGATTCTCAGCGAGACAGCGGAGGCGGGCAGTGCGCGCTGGGGAGTCCCTGGCGCGTGGGGGATCGCCCGGCTCCGCGTCCCGGCGCGCTGGGCAGGGGCTGGTCCCCAAACGGGTACGCGGAGCAGACTCCGGGCACAGGGACGAGCCAGGCGAGGGTCACGACGGAGCGAACCAGCTCCAGGAGAAAGGAAGCGGGGTTCACGAGCTGTGCCCGCCGGTGTGGTACCCGGGGGGAGGCAGGAACGCTAGACGGAGGGTATCCCAGACGCGACCAACGGATGGCAGGGCGCATGGGCTGATACCCGGGAGCTAAGGGAAGTGTAGCCCAGGACAGCTGAGCACTCTCCTTACGGCCAGAGGAGTGAAGGCGTGCGGATCGCTGCGGGAGTGGGCGCCGAGGAGCACCGCCGGCACCCTGGCGAGCCGGACGCGCATCCAGCAGGAGCTCGCCCTCCGCTGGGGCTTGCAGCGCTTACCTGTCGCCGTCCTCCGGCTCCTCTCTGTAGGTCCACGTGTGTCCCAGCGCCAGGAGCAGCAGCAGCGGACCCAGGCTCCTGCCCAGCTGGCCCCTGGCAGCTCCTCCCCGGCTCGGAGGCGGCGGCACCATCAGGGAAGCTCCCGGCTTCTTCCCAGAGCCGAGCTCTGTCCCGACCCCGCGTCCTCCTCCTCGGCGGCCGCCGCCTTCCCTCTTCCCGGCAGGGGGCGCCGGAGAGCAGGGGCGTTTGCACCACCTGCACGGGGAGCAGAGGTCCGGAATATTATGTGGCTGGGGAGAAAATAATGCTAGAAGTTGGGGTGCCAGCAGAGAGGCAGGTAAAGGGGGTACCTGCGGTGTCCGGCCCGCACGAGGGCCCTGGGGTCCAAGTTGTCTCGTCGGGACCTTCACGCCGGATTGACAGACTTGCCGGACTCGGCTCGGGGCTGCGTCCTCGACTCTTCCCTCCCCCTCCTCTGGGAGAACCGCGCAGGGTGAGGAAAGCTGGCGGTTGTTTGCATTTTGCACCAGGGTCGCACGACCGGGAGGAGGAGGAGCTGATTCTCCACCGGGGAGAAGAGGGAGGGGGAGGAGAGGGGTTAATAAGCTTCCTTCCTGTTGTCCATGGGTGTCTAAAGCCCATGGTCAGGCCAGTGTTCGCCTTTCCTCCTTGAGGACCTACCCTGCGCTTTTCAACTATCTTAGTCTTCTTTTCTTTTAGATTATGTGAGGAAGGGGGAGTTGAAAGGCAAACGGGCCTCTCAAATTGTTCAAACCTGAAATAGCGCTGTTTATATAGTATAATCACTCTTTCTTAAAACCTTTAGAAGAAATTTCTCTGGTTGTTTCATTGGTCAATAAACTATGCTCTGTCTTCTTCATAACTCGAGTTCGGAACAAATAAGGAGGTCTTTCTGGGAGCCTTACATCTCCTTGCCGCTCTGTTTCCATGCCGAGCACATCACAGCTGGAAACGCCCCCTCCCCCATCAAATGAGACGCGTGGGGGCAAATTAATTACAGGTGCTGCTACCTGCTAGTGTGTGCAGCTGCGTTTATAGGTAACAAGAAAACGGAGGAGGGGGGCCCTAAACTGGCTTCCTTGACGGTGACCCTAGTTGTAATTCGCGTGTCAGCAACTTAACACTTTGTTGCTCTTTAGGAGTTTTCTCATTCCTTTCAAGAGAAACTGGGGACGTGGATGTGGCCCAGAAATAAGTTGGAAAAGTTCTAATGCCTAAACTCTAAAATATGCATGGTTCTGCATCTCACAGGGCAACGAGGTGAAAAGGTGGCTTGTTGACAAGTGACCGGTATGTAAGTTGGTTAGGTAAGCACGTGTTTTGATAAACAGAATATCCTGGTCAACTGAGAATTACCACACATATCACATACATATTTTTTTATTTTTATTTTTATTTTGAGACGGAGTCTCGCTCTGCCACCCAGGCTGGAGTGCAGTGTCTCAATCTTGGCTCACTGCAACCTCTGCCTCCCAGGTTCAAGAGATTCTCCTGCCTCAGCCTCCCAAGTAGCAGGGATTACAGACGCATGCTACCACAGCCGGCTCATTTTTGTATTTTCAGTAGAGACAGGGTTTCACCATGTTGGCCAGGGTGGTCTTAAACTCCTGGCCTCAAGTGATCTGCCCAACTCAGCCTTCCAAAGTGCTAGGATTACAGGCATGAGCCATAGCAGCCAGCCCACATTGATATTTTTGATAGCAATGACATTCTCATTCTTCTGTAGAATGCTATGTCTTTTCCTAAGATTTTTCATATTCAAGATTTTATTTGGTTCCCACAATATCCCTTCAATCTGAGCATCTGATTTCTTAGTTCGGTGAGGTGCGTTTTTGTTGGTTTATTTTACAAAACTTACATATTTGGAAGACCACCCACTTGATTTTAAAATATGACACTGCTACTTAACACAAATAAGTTAATTTTTATTTGATAATTCAGAAGACATTTCAGAACGTTGCAAAACTGGAGAGTGATCATCATGAGGTCAGAAAAAAAAACTTACCATGAGGTCAGAAAAAACTGGATTCAAACTCAGGCTGTTTGGTTTCCTAGAGGAGTGATCTGAAGCAAGTTACTTAACCTTCTGACACTCCATTTTCTCATCTGTAAAATGGGGAAATATCTCTCATCAATTTTTATGAGTATTAAATGAAGTAATAACTATATTACTGTATAAATCTATAGCATTTTGTTTATCATGCCTGGCATATATTGAGTGCCCAGTAAACATTATTACTTGTAACGTAATTATTGTATTGCATACAACTTTAAGTTTTTGCCTTCTAGCTTTCTAGCTTTTCACTTCCTAGATATATAGGAATCCATTTGATAACAGTTGTTTGGGTTCCCAAAGAGAGACCTCACTAAGCACATAAGAAAGAAAGCCCTTCTGGGGTTTATGATAATTGTATCTCTTCAGATTGTGACAAAAAACTGTTTGATTTCCATCTTGGGAGGGAGAGGCCATCTTGTAGGAGGTTCCATTTTTAATTCCTTACCAATTACTGTATTTTGACAACTTGCTGTCTTTTTTCTCATCTTTACTCATTTTATCCTTTTACTGTTGCATTGTGGATGTTAGTTCTACAGTAATAGAGCGTGGTGTAGAAGATTAATTATCAGTTTCATTAAACAGTTACTAGGGTACAAGTAGACCTGCAGCATTTCAGGGAAAGTGATTCAGGCTGCAAAATAACAGCAAAACCATTAAACACAGATGTGTGGCAGAAGACTGGCATCAGAGCCGACTCTGCCGCCTTTTTATCTTCAGCTCCTGGTGCTGAGCGCCTATGAGAATGAGGAGTTAGAGAAGGTGCTGGGGCCCAGCAAACAGCTCGGGTTTGCACAGGGAGGAAATCCCAATGGTGGGTGGTCAGAGCATTTCATACATTTCTGCAAGGGGTGAGCTGGAGCTGAAACCTTCTGAAAAAAATTTGTCTAGAGGCCTGTAATTTCAACCTACTGGCAGCTACTGACAGCATGGAGTGCCATGGAGGAGTCGCTGGTCCGGGGAGCACTGCCAAGCTGGAAAGAGCTATGGATGGCCATATATGGATACCTGCCCCGGAAAAACGAAATACTCCTGTAGAAGACAAAACCTGCACTGCCCAGGATGCGGGCTGCATAGGAGAGGTCAGTGCTGGGGCTGATTGTGGTGGGAGCCTCAAGGGTGTTGAGTTTTCTTTCCTCCCTTCTAGACCATGCGCAAGCCCAGGCCTGCCCTGTCCCCTCACCTATGAAACACTAGCCTGAGAGAACTTTCCATCCACCTCTTTCATAGGAGTGTTACAAAGATTAATGATAGGGCCCTAAATGGTCCTTGAGGGAGGCTGTGTGTGATTATGTGATTATTTCTTTTCAGCATACCACTTCTCTGCAATGTTTTTCATAAAGATCTGTCAGTTTCCCTGAAACAAACCAGAGAGTGGATAGTTATACAATTTACTGTGTCCTGCGGACGTGGGGTTGTGTCTGGGGCTTTCTAGTGCATACTATGTTATAGGTTAGAGTCCCTGGTAGACCAGGTATTGTTAAGTAGTACTGCTGCATGTTGCCTGGGGGTGGGGTGACTGGCTGGAGAATAGAGAGAGGACTGCGTACAAAAGTAAAATGGAAGGAAAAAAGAAAAGTAAACACCAGGCCACAGGGCAGAGAATATGCTTCTAAATAAAACCAATGGTCTCTTCTCAGTTTTAAGGGACTCCCCATCTTATTTGGAGAAAATCGGGATATAAAGAACAGACCACCACCAATTGGGACAATTCATTTCACTATTTAAAGATTTTCCTATAAAAAGGATTTGTGGTGGTTGACAAAAAGTAAACTATTTTATCGTGTGTGTGTGTGTGCGTGTGTGTACATATGTACACAAAGTGTATGTAGTATTGGGCAAAATTAGATAAAGAAATTAAGGCAAAGGAAAAATCAGGATCAAATAATAAAATAAAGCTGATGTTATGTTAACTGGCAGGGCTGTATAAGCAGAAGGTCCCGGGCCACGTTTCAAGCAGATCACAAGTCAGTTCTCAAATTCTCAGAAGTCAATTCAGGATAATTACATGATCAGTCATGAGATTCAAGGTAACCATAAAAGAAACGTCTATAAATTGCTTAGAAAAAAATGACAGATTATTCCCCTGGTCTCCCTGAAATATAGCAACAGTCACCTAACTGTAAGGTAAGTTGAAACAAGGCTCAACAAGGGTGGGTAAAGTTCATATTGTACTGTGAGTGATAGACATATGATAAGATATCCCTAAAATAAACAGATTGCCCTGATACCTTTCCTTCAGTTTCAGTTTTGATGGACGTATATAGCCAGGTCTGCTTAGAGAATTAGGGTTGCATCTTGGAAGGTGTGAAAGTGTGCCAGTCTCCAAACCATGGTGGGGGACTGTTTGAGGCAAGGAGAATAAAAGTTTTAAAACAGTAAATGGATGTTAAAGCCCTGGTTTTGGGGTGTGTACATTACATTTGCGCTAAGCCTGTCTTAGTTTTAACTTGCGCAAATTCTTAAAGTTGATTGAAGCTGTTGGTCTCTGGAATTTTCTCCCAAAGCAGGAAGAAATGTCTGATTCCCGTGTCCATAATAGAATCACACAATTTTTGCCCAATTTTGAAATAAAAGCGATTTTCAAAGATTAGTTAGCTTTATATGTGGATAGGCCACTCAAAAAATGTACAAATAGAAAAAAGAGAAACTTCATGCTACATGATTGAGTATCTCCAAAATACCAAGAAAATTATTCATGTGATTTGGATGTCTTATTTGGTCTTGAAAGTTCTACCACACAGGGGCCCAGTCTAGGTTTTCCCCCAAAGCAGCATCTGTTGAGGCAATATGAGTTGGCAGTCTCCTCGACCAATCAAGAGCTATAGGATCAAACCTGGGATTTGGGGTGGACAAGTGTGTTCTAACACCACTCAATTCTGTAGCTCCCTTTGCAACAAATAGAAATGGCAGGAGCTGCAGCTGGTCTGACCCATCTCTTGCCCCATGAGCATGAACAAGGAATGACAAAGGGCCAGCAGCAGATGTGGGGCCACTGGCCCATGCTGTGAAGTCCCTGTTCTAGAAAATGGATTTGAATCACCCAAAGACTTATGAGCTGACTCCTTTGAGTGTCTGTCATTCCAATGCCAACAACATTTCTTTTATTTTTGGAGAACAAACTCTGTTTATCTCCCTTAACTCCATGAGGGTAAGAGTTACTTAATGTTTATTAAGAACTGGGAGATACTTCACTCAGTAATATGGTATCAAGCCAATTTCACAGGTAATAATGCTGACTTTGAAAGTATTTTGATTTGAGCCAAGATATCTTTTATGGTGGAATAAATATAACTCTACTACCCATGCCAGCAGAGGATGCTAATTTAAAACATTTTTTTCCTCTGGATATGAGGTTGACCTTACTTTCCTCTTTTAAAACTGGGCTTAGAAAATAGCACTGGGAGCTGGGAAAAAACTAGACTTAAAGTAAGTTTTACATTGGTTTGAAATTCATTAGTTAGCTTTCTGGAATTTTCTCCCAAGGCAGGAAGAAATGTCTGATTCCCGTGTCCATAATAGAATCACACAATTTTTGCCCAATTTTGAAATAAAAGCGATTTTCAAAGATTAGTTAGCTTTATATGTGGTACCTAATACCTAATCTGCCACCTAATACCGCTGTGACCCTGAAATATTTGCTTCATCTTCCTGTGACTCAGTTTATCCACAAATAGAATGACAATATCCATCTCATAGAACTGATGAAAAGAATAAATGAGATATATAACAAGCCCATCACATCAGCGGTAATAAATGATACCTAAGATTACTTTAATTTTTCTCTTCAATAATTAGGATGCAGTTATGCTGGACCACCCACCCTGTCTCACCTTATTTGCTTTCCATGAAAGATAACTTCATGAAATGAATAGCTAATGATAGCATGCCATGTCATAGAACAGCCTAAAATAAATAGCAGAATTGACATTGGTGTCATTAACGTTGTGCTTTAATCAGACATTAGGGGGTGACTAAGGCTCTAAATCAAATCACCCAATAATGGTTGCTAGAAAATAGAATGTATAAACTTCCTTTAGAGAAGAGCTGTGCTTCTGATTACTGTCTGTCCTACTTTTACCTCATTGTTTAAATGTTTGAGAGGCTACCTAGTTAAAACCCAGCTGTGATCAATTCTATTTTTCATTTATTTATTTTAGAGACAAGATCTCGCTTTGTTGCCCAGGCTGGAGTACAGTGGTGCAGTCATAGCTCACTACAGCCTCCAACTTCTGAGATCAAGCTATCCTCCCACCTCGGCTTCCCAAAGTGCTAGGATTACACACGTGAACCACAGAGCCTAGCCTGATCAATTCTAGGGAGGCGAAAATAATTCTCTTCAAATCTATCCATTAGTGACATCATGTTCTATTGAGCTTTTCTTACTGGGTGACATCAGGAAAGTTTGCAACAGTGTAAGGCGCCCCAGCCTAAGGAGTCCACAATCTCCTTGAAGAGCAGCTGTGTTTATTCCTTTAAACAGCAATCCATTCTGTGTAGAAAAATTTCAGAGTTCAGGTTTTAAAAGTTGTTAGTTTTTTTTTAAGTTGTTAAAGATTCTAATAGAATGTGAAATGCATTTCTTAATGAAAATAGAGGCCTGTGGGCCAGGCACAGTGGCTCACGCCTGTAATCCTAGCACTTTGGGAGGCCAAGGCAGGCGGATTGCCTGAGCTCAGGAGTTCAAGACCAGTCTGGGCAACGCGGTGAAACCCTGTCTCTAATAAAATACAAAAAATTAGCTGGGCATGGCAGTGTGCGCCTATAGTCCCAGCTATTCAGGAGGCTAAGGCAGGAGAATTGCTTGAACCTGGGAGGCAGAGGTTGCAGTGAGCCAAGATCGTGCAGCTGCATTCCAGCTTGGGTGACAGAGTGAGATTCCGTCTCCAAAAAAGAAAAAAAAAAAGAAAACAGAGGCCTGTGGCTGGGCACCGTAGCTCACACCTGTAATCCCAATACAGGGATTGGGCAAGAGGATGAGGCAGGAGGATTGCTTGAGCCCAGAAGTTCAAGACCAGCCTGAGCAACATAGACGCTGTTTCTACAGAAAAAAAAAAAAAAAAATTAGCTGGGTGTGGTAGTACACACCTGTAGTCCCATCTATTCAGGAGGTTGAGGTGGGAAGATCGCTTGAGCCTGAGAATCTGCGGCTGCAGTGAGTCATGATCATGCCACTGCACTCCAGCCTGAACAGTAGAGCATCAACAAAACAAACAACAAAAATAATAGAGGCCTGTTCATGATATAATGCCAAGAAAGCTATATTCCTATAAGCTTTTAATAGATGATGATAATTTTCCAAGAATTTGGCACAAAAAATAAAGAATAACAAATATTTATTGACCATTTGGTACATGCAGACATTATTTTAAGCACTATACAGGTATTATCACATTTAAGCCTTATCACAATCTTCTGTCACTGATTCTATTATTGTCTGCATTTTAAAGATGTGGAAACTGGCGGGATGCAGTGGCTTACACCTGTAATCCCAGCACTTTGGGAGGCAGAGGCTGGACAGATCACTTGCGGTCAGGAGTTTGAGACCAGCCTGGCCAACGTGGTGAAACCCCATCTCTACTAAAAATACAAAAACTAATTTGGTGTGGTGGTGCAGGCCTGTAGTCTCAGCGACTTAGGAGGCTGAGACAGAAGAATTGGTTGAACCCGGGAGGCAGAGGTTGCAGTGAGCCGAAATCACACCACTGCACTCCAGCCTGAGCAACAGAGCGAGACTCCATCTCAAAAATAAATAAATAAATAAATAAATAAGAAATTAAAGATATGGAAACTGAGGCAGTGATTTTATTAAATGCCTAAGGTACAGTTATCAGGACAGTTTTGGTGCCAGAGCTCACGCTGTCATCACTACACTAAACTGTCCTTTGGAGAGGTAAGCAACTGGGTAGTTTTTGCCTAAGAGACAGACTGCATCCAGTATGTTTACCCAGGGACACAATGCAAACCAGGGAAGGCCCATGGTCCACCACCATAACCAGTAACCCCGACACTGCCTGAGTTAATGCTCAGGCACAATCTTCTGCAGTTCTGTTAACCAGCCGGCCCTGTAAGTTCTCACCTGCATATATTAGCCCCAAAGCTCTCTGCAGCAAAGCTGAGCTATATCCACTGGACCTGTCCTCCTAGAGGCAAACAGCTGATTTACATGGGAATGCTGGCATGAGAAGAATGAGATGAGGTTTCACAACTCGGAGTTCTGGCACTTCTGCAAACTGTCCTTCCAGTTCTATCTCTGGCCCTGAAACAGGTTCTTATCAGACCTAGCACTCTCACAAAACTAGGAGAAGACTACTCACGGAGAGCATTTCTACAATCACAACAAGGAAATACCTGGACAAAATGTTTTTAAAACTTCAGAGTACAGCACAGTCCTGTGGAACCTCCTTCTAATTGGAACGTGATTCTCTGAAACTTAGAATGAATAGAAAAGGGCAAGCAGTTGCAACCAGATTTTGCTCCAGATGGCTGGAAGAGCTTTGAATTGATCTCTCCGTTCCTCCCCTCACACATCCCGACAACACACAAACACAACTCTTGGAGGTTGTTGACTTGTCTGCAGTGAATGGTTTAAAATCAGCATGGTTTTTGCATTCTTTAGTCCTAATCTTTACCAGCAATGCAGGATCCCAAAGGAATGCCAGATAAAATGAGCTGACTTGGTTTAGTTTCACTTAATTGGTTTGCATCCCTTTTGGTTTGTGGTAGATCAGGGTAATTGTTTACCATCTTTCTGCTTGATTAGTGATGTTTAAACCTGAACCGATCTTTCAGTGATGTTTATTTGGTTTGAAAACTCTGATGAGCGTCATGATAATTAGAAAGCGAGTTGAGACTTTTCGAAGCTTCTTTCAGTTCCAACATTTATCTGGAGTATTATTATAATAAACCTGGAAATTATGTGTGTGTATGCAATTTGACATGTATCTGGCTCTCACATCTTTACGTCCTGATAGAAGACTAATGGGCCTAATGGGCCCTGACCTTGTGTGTCAATAACCTGTCATTAAACCTTCGGATTGACCTGCTTTGAGGTCGATTCCCTCTCAGGCTGGCGTCACTCCCTGGACAGCCATCCCAGACTTCCTTTCAGGTCTTTTTCTGTACTTTCTGCTTTTTGCTTGTCTTCATGTCTGTTTCCTCTTCCATCAGTCATTTTTGCTGTCACTCCTTCTAGGGTGAGACTCTTTTTACCCACCACCTCTCTCTTTCCTGTGGCTTTATGATCTATTCTCTGCTATTTTCTGTCAGGTACACTGCTCTTCCTTAAAGTGTATCCCTACTCCTTTCCCAATCCTATTTCTTCCTCTGAATCATTGGTTCTCAACGGAGGGGCAATCTTGGTACCCAGTGGAGATTTGGCAATGTCTGGAGAGATGTTTAGTTGTCACAACTGGGGGCGGGGGTAGTGACTTTACCCACTGGCATCCGGTGGGTAGAGGCCTGGATGCTGCTGAACATCCTACAGTGCACAGGGCAGCCCCTCCCGCCACGGTGACACAACAAGGAACTGGCTGGCACAAGATGTCAATAGAGCCAAGCCTGAGAAGTCCTAGTCTACACAGATGTCTCTCCACCTCTCAACGGGAGTGTTTTCTCTCCGGGTTCCAAATCGCAGTTGCTTAATCCTTTCCTTCCTCAGGCCAGGGTTTTAGTGAATCTCCCATTCACTTGTTATTGCTCTTTCTTGCCACTGGATCCTTCTTGACTGAAAAGTCCTTATGCCTTCACACTTGCCCTGATCTCACCCCTGAGACTTAGTGCAGCCGCTACCTTTTCACTCAGCTGCCCTAGAGGAGCTACAAAAATATTCTTAGAATTCTGTTTATTTTCCAATTTTTCACAAATCCAGTGCAGTTTTTGTTTGTTTTGTTTTGTTTTTTCCTGAGACAGCATCTCCCTCTGTGCCCAGACTGATGTGTAGTGGCGCAGTCATAGACCATAGTTCACTGTAGCCTCAAGTTCCTGGGCTCAAGCAATCCTCCTGCCTCAGCCTCCTGACTAGTTGGGGCTACAGGTACACATCACCATGCCCAGCTAATTTTTTTTTTTATTTTTTGTAGACACGGGGTCTCTCTATGTTGCCCAGGCTGGTCTCGAACTCCTAGGCTCAAGCAATCCTCCCATCTCAGCCTCCTGAAGTGCTGGGATTGCAGGTGTGAGCCACTCCACCCAGCTCCATGCAGTCCTTAAGCTTAAGCTCCATGCTTCTGGTTTCAAAGTTTCTGGAGCATATCAAATCTGCCTGACAGGTGCAGGCACAGCAGCCCTCTGCAGGGCCCTTCTTGCTCCTTCCTGCAATGCCTCTTTCAGCTCCCCTGCTGCTGGCCACAGAAACTGCTCCTGGCTTCTTTGTTATGTGAATGCTTGAGTGTTGCCAGCACGGGTGTGGCATAGAGGAGGCTCTTCTCTCACTTTAAGAGAGAGAAGAAATACCTTCCACTACCTTCATTCTTTTTTTTTTTAAAGGAGCATTTACTACATGCTGGGCAATGCTGGGTATAGGAGTAAAGTAAATGAGAGGCCAAGCACAGTGACTCATGTCTATGATCCCAGCACTTTGGGAGGCCGAGACAAGTAGATTAGTTGAGTCCAGGAGCTTGACACCAGCCTGGGCAACATAGAGAAGCCCCATCTCTACCAAAAAATACAAAAATTAGCTAGGCATGGTGGTGTGTGCCTGTAGTCCCAGCTACACAGGAGACTGAAGTTGGAGGATCACTTGACCCTGGGAAATGGAGGTTGCAGTAAGGCGAGATCACACCACTGCACTCCAGCCTGGGCAACAGAGGGAGACCCTGTCTCAAAAACAAACAAACAACAACAACAAATAAAACACAGACATTTGGGGCTCAGACATCCTGGGCACAAACAAAGTAAATGAGAGAATAACTGTCTCCAAGGAGCTCCAAGTGTGCTAGACAGAGAAGCAAGAAAACCTAAGCACACGAAAATCAGTGCTGCATGCTAGAGGTAAGGAGCTACAGGAGTTACCAGGAAAAAGTGCTTATATTCGTTTCCATAGGCTGCTGTAACAAGTACCAAAGCCTAGAGGCTTAAAACAATGCAAGTTTATTATCTTACAGTTCCAAAGGTCAGAAGTCCAAAATCAGTCTCAGTGGGCTAAAATCAAGGTGCTGGGCAGGGCTGTGTTCCTTCGGCGGGCTCTAGAAGAGAATTGTTTCCCTGATTTATCTAGCTTCTGGAGGCCACCTGCATTCCTTGACTCCTGACCCCATGCTCCATCTTCAAAGCCAGTGGTGCAGCATCTTCCAATCCCTCTTTTCCTGCTTCCTTCATCCTTTCTCCTTCCCTGACTCTGACCCACCTTCTTCCTTCTTATAAGGCCTCTTTTGATTCCTTTGAGCCTATCTGCATAACCCAGGGATGTTCCCATCTCAAGACCCTTTGCCGTGTAAGGTAACGCACTCACAGGTTCTGGGGATTTTGAAGCATACAGCTTTAAAGGTCATTATGTCGCCTGCTATGTGCCTTAGGTTAGGTTAGGGTAGGGGGGTGGCTTCAAAGAGGAGGTGCGCCCAAATGGAGGCGGAAGAATAGGGTATATAAAAGATTCTGGGGTGATAGCGAGTCTGCCACAGACTAAGAACCGCCAGAAGTTTGGTATCATGGGAATGCAGTGTGTGGTATTGGGGGAAGGGTCAAACCTGATGTTGCAAAGAAAGGCAGAGGTGAAACTGAAGCTTATCTGGGGGTGGGGGTGGGGCAGGGAACTAAAGGATTTTGGAAAGTTCTCAAGTGATGAGGTTGCATTTACACCTGCACTGTCCAGTCCAGGCCACCGGCAACCTGTGGCAAGTGAGCACACGAAATGTGACCAGTCCAAATTTGAGATGTACGGTATGTGTATATGCAACAAGATTTCAAAAACTTAGTATGGAAAAACATAAAAATATCTTATTAAAATTTTGTGTATTAATAATTTGGGTATATTGGGTTAAGTTAAATGTATTAAATGTTTTCATTTCTCCTGTTCCTTTTTACTTTTTAAACAAGGCCACTGGCACATTGAGTCTTCTAATCCCAAGTCGGATACCTTATTCATTAGGCAATGTGGTCATCACTGGCAAATGTAAAATTGCATATGTGGCTCACATTAGATTTCTTTTGGACAGTGCTGGTCTAGAGGCTTAGGAGGAAAATAAACTGAGGGGTTGAAACTGGAGGAGAACGGGCTGGACTAGAAGTGGCATGGGCTGGAATTGTGGTGCTGGCATGGAGGAGCAGGGAGGGATACAAAGGAACTCTGTGAGGGACCATTGGTAGGACCTGGTGGCTGGGAGGCAGTCCAGGAGAAAGGGAGGCTCCAAGGAAGCCCCTGCTCCCATGACTGTATGGATGGAAGGAAAGGCAAGTTTCTTTTAGGTGTGTAGAATTTCAGATCCCTGGGGCACAGCAGCATCTCCTCACCAGCACTCGATACAGATGAAGTAGGGTGGCCTGGAAGCTCCTTCTCCATCCTCATGCAACTTTCTCAATCTGACTCGCTCTTTCAATTATGAAGAATCAGCCAGCCAGCCCAGCGGCTCACTCCTGTGATCCCAACACTTCTGGAGGTCCAGGTGGGAAGTTCGCTAGAGCCTGTGAGTTTGAGACCAGCTCAGGCAACAGGGCGAGACCTTGTCTCTACAAAATATTGAAAAGTTAGCTGAGCATGGTGGTGCACACCTGTAGTCCTAGCTACAGGGAAGCTGAAGTGGGAGGATCAACTGAGCCTGGCATGTGGAAGTTGCAGTAAGCCAAGACTGTACCACTGCACTTCAGTCTCGACCACAGAGTGAGACCTTGTCTCAAAAAAAAAAAAAAAAAAAAAAAAAAGGAATCTGATGCACATTCCATCAGGGTGGGAGCTGGGAAACAATGTAAGGAGTGACTGTACCTGCTAAGTTCCCCTAAACCCTGCTATAGTAAAACAACTGCCCTCCTCACAATCTCTCAGCCCCAGCTTTGGTCTCTCCTGTTAGCCACCCAGTGCATCCCTTCCTTGGGTGCACAACCCAAGATTACGAGCTTTGCGGTGACCACTTTCTCTTGTCACTTAATTGAAGTCTTGGAGCCCAGCCTCATCTCCATCTCCTCTAATTACTGCTTCCCAGTAATAAAACCCTTTGGGCCATGTCTGGGTGCTCCAAATTTTCTGAGTGTGATTCCTAGGGACACTCTCCATGAGCTCCTACACATGCATTGAAAAGAGCAATGAGGACACTGACACCCAGAAAGATCATGTCACACCCTACTTGGTGCATGCAGAGCTAGAGCTCGGATCTCCTGGCTTCCAGCTCCAGGTTTTTGCTTTTTTAAGAATACCCATTTGTTCTCCTTCTATGTTACAGAACAATAATGAAGTTATGATACCCTTCAAGAGATTTTTTAAAAATCAATCTCTTGATTTCTATCCATCTGATATCATAAATTCTGACACCTTTCAAATACTTTGTATCAGTCATTCCTTAACTATTTGCAGCATAAATGAATGGATGAATGAACGCTTTGCACTGTCCTAAAAACAGGAGCTATAAAACATTAAAGCAGGCCAGGCATGGTGGCTCGCACCTGTAATCCCAGCACTTTGGGAGGCTGAGGCAGGTAGATCATGAGGTCAGGAGATTGAGACCAACATGGTGAAACCCTGTCTTCTACTAAAAATACAAAAATTAGCTCTGTGTGGTGGTGCACACCTGTAACCCCAGTTACTCGGGAGGCTCAGGCAGGAGAATCGCTTGAACCCGGGAGGTGGAGGTTGCAGTGAGCCGAGATCGCACCACTGCACTCCAGCCTGATGACAGAGTGAGACTGTGTCTCAAAATTAAAAAAAAAAAAAAAAAAAAGCAAAGTACTCAGAAGGTATTCCCTGAACATTCTGTTGGGGCGAGAGCATCATGTATGTTACAGCAGGATGCCCCGTTAAAGATAATGGGTCTCCTGGTTTCCACCGGAAGGCTTAGGTAAGACTTCGTGAGGAAAGGATTCCACTGAAATAAGTGTGAATTACTGAGTCAGGGCGTCCCACCCTACAGGTGAAGGTGCTGAGACTCAGAGCAGTCAGAGTCACACAGTACATTTGTGACTCAGACTTCCCAGAGTCCTGGTGTCTGCCTTGTACCCAAGCTGAAACCTTAACTACCAGAAGTGCAATTTGCTTTGGGAGGCTGAGGTGGGCAGATCACAAGGTCAGGAGTTCAAGACCAGCCTGGCCAATATGGTGAAACCCCGTCTCTACTAAAAATATCAAAAAAATTAGCTGGGCATGGTGGTGCGCGCCTGTAATCCAGCTACTCAGGAGGCTCAGGCGGAGGTTGCGGTGAGCCAAGATCGCACCACTGCACTCCAGCCTGGGGTGACAGATGGAGACTCTGTCTCAAAAAAAAAAAAAAATGCAATTTGATTTGTACTTCTGGTGCAAATCAGACTGGTATTCTTTCATTCACTATCAAATACAGAGATGAAAATTGAATTGCGGGGTTCTAGTTCTTTCATGAGACTCCAATTATTATCAAGATTTAAAAAGGGCCCTGACTTCACCTAGGAATTAGTTGCTATTGGTAGCAGCTAATAACATGATGGGTCAGAACTCAAATTCTAGAGTCAGGAAGAGCCAGAAAGTCACTTTACCTCCTCTATCAGCCTCTGTTTCTGCATCACAAAAACAGGAATAATAGCCATATCTATCTTCACTGCTTATGGAGAATCAAATGGTTGGATGCATTGAAAGCACTTAGCACAGTACCCAGCACATGACAGATATCCAATTGTGTTTATTCTTCTAGTTATCATTAGGACTGTAGTACCTAAGGGTGGTGTGGGGGGTAGGGGGTTGGCCTTATTGCACTCCCAATATTTCCAGGTGTTTTTAAAAGCTCTATGTGAAAAAGAGTTATTTTCCAAATTACATGAAAGAAGATTGAATGGGCAGGTGCACGATGATTCACACTTGTAAAAGGTTTTGCGGTTTATTTCCCCATCACAGGGGATGGTAGGGTGTGGGAGCGGTCAGCAACTCCAGATGGCATCAGGGAGAAGATTTGATAGGGAGGACTTCTTGAGCAGTGAAGAAAATCTATTAAAAGGCCACAAGGCCTTCAGGATGCCTCCTATCTGGTGTCTTTTTCCTGGAAATTTGCTATCAAGTGTCATTTCCAGATGAAATCAGGCACGTTCAAGGTGGTATGGCCATAAACAGGTGTCATTGCCAATGAAAGCAAGTTGTCGTAAGAGGAGTTTCTTTTTAAGCCATTATCTGTCATCTTTGGCTTGTTAAGGCACAAGGATCTGAGAGCAGGTGTTGGTAGAGCAAACAAAGGAAAGAGCCAGAAAACTTATTCATTTTTTTTAAAGTATCTAGGGCAGAGCTTGTTGATTGATGGTTTCAGGCCATCTCTGTGAAGTGAATGAGTGATGTGCTGCCCTTCCATGGAGAGGATACAGCACAGCAAGGACCAAGAAGTCTGAGGCTACCAACCATCGGTTGCATTCCAGTCGATCTTTGTGTCTAAGATCCCTCCTTTGCAGATGAATGAATTGTGAAGTGAAGCGACACAGTTGGACACACGTGTAGCATAGCAGAATCACCACCGCAAGAATCCAGGCATACCGTGTTCCTTCCCCTCCCCTGCCTGCACTAAAGGCCAACATTCTGAAAAAGACTACTGTAATGAGAGATTCCTGCATTTGACTTCAAAGCCCCCAAGCCCCAAGACTCTGAGGAGCTGCTGTACCACTTGTGACAGCTCCGTGGCTCTATTTATTTATTTCTCACTTCTTGCAAAAACACTACCAACATTCAATCAAGTCTCAAAGAAAAGGGTCAGAAGGCAAGTGGTTTAAATGACCTAAACTAAACAATCCCTAGAAAGACTATTTTCTTTCTCTTAAGGTCAAACTATTGTTCTCAATACTGTGAGCAAATAATAAATCAGAGTGGGCCGAGCTGTGTCGTTGCCATGGAAACCCCACCCATCAAGCAGCACTGGACCACCTCTCTGCAAATCCAGACAGTTGTGGAAAGTGTGAAAGTTGCTCCAGCTCAGTGATAGGATGCCTCCCCAATGTTATGAAACTTGTGGCCCACAATAACTATTTTGAGGCCGCCTTTATTTTTCTTTTAGCCTGAATTCGCTGAAATCCAAGGTCAAGATTAAGAAAACTTAGAGTAGCAGTTTAGGGGATTTAAGGAAAACAGAAAGACTTAGCATAAGCTTTCAAAATGCTGCCCATCCTGTAAGGGGAACTTTGGTATAAGAAATCTCCATGTAGGCCGGGTACGGTGACTCACGCCTGTAATCCCAACACTTTGGGAGGCTGAGGCGGGCGGATCACGAGGTCAGAAGATCGAGACCATCCTGGCTAACATGGTGAAACCCTGTCTCTACTGAAAATACAAAAAATTAGCCGGGCATGGTGGCGGGCACCTGTAGTCCCAGCTACTTGGGAGGCTGAGGCAGGAGAATGGCGTGAACCCAGGAGGCGGAGCTTGCAGTGAGCCGAGATCGCACCACTGCACTCCAGCCTGGGTGACAGAGCAAGACTCCATCTCAAAAAAAAAAAAAGAAAGAAAGAAAGAAAAAAAAGAAATCTCCATGTAAAGGAACAAATTTGTTTTCCTCTAGATGATTAAACTGAGACCAAAACACGTTTGAAAATCTTTTCCCCAAGCATTATCACCTTATTTTTTCTCATGAGAAAGGCCTTTTTCCTGCAGCTGTCTGGATGTCCCTGAAAAGGCTATTATCCTGTTTGTGATAGCCCTATGTATTGCCAGGCTGGGGTGCTGCTGCTGGACTGAGAATGGTCTGCACATTCTTCACGGCCTTATGACGTTGATGCACTCCCGGAGAGAACACAAGCCTCCTGGTATTGCTATCAAGGTTGAGCTTGTGCCCCATGATGCCTCAGTAACAATTCTGGCAATCCTTCATGGACTGGTCACTCCATCCCAAGCACTGTTCTAGGTGATTCGCTGGTGTTACATCATCCAGTCCTTACAATAAGCCTGCAAGGTAAATATTATTATCCTATCCCCATTTTGTAGATGACAAAACTGAGGCATGGAAAGGACCATCATTTGCCCGAAACCCCATGGCCAGTAGGTGGTGGGGCCTGGAATCAGAAGCAGGCTCTCTGGCCTGGATGAGCACGTGCTCAGCCACTACCCCATCTGGCTGGCTCTCTTTTTACAAATCTAAAGCCTATTTAGCACAGAGAGTCACTGTCTAGGCCACTTTCCCTACAGAAATCTCCTTTGAGTCTCTCACCATCGTTTCACTGATAGGTTCTGTCTCCCTAAAATCCTTGAAGATTCTTAGTGACCTCAGTTAGCCAGCAGGGCAGTTTGTGCTTTGCCTGCAAAAAAGTCATAGGGTTCCCTTAAGGAAAGAGGAAATGAATCAGAGGTTCATTCCGTACAATGTCCTTCAGTGATTACCACTCACAGTTAGTTGGCCAACTTGGTGATTTGTGGCCCTGGTATTCTAAGAGCAGTCCGGTATGAGCCAGGCAGCCTGGTGAGCTCCATGGCCACAGGCTGTGTGCAGAATTCCAGGCTACCATCTTGCAAATGCATAGAGCTGAGAGGGATCTTGGTGAGCAATTGGAAATGAATGATGCAGCCATTACTACAGCCAGAAAACAACTTCAAGTGCGTGCGGGGGTTAGGGATGTACATGCAAACCAAAGGAGGACATTATTTACAAGAAAAATTTCAGGACCACTCAGGATTTGCTTAGAACCTGAAGCCCAAGTTTAAGGCTTAAAAGCGAGCTGGGCACAGTGGCTCACGCCTGTAATTCTAGCACTTTGGGAGGCCAAGGCGGATGGATCACTTCAGGTCAGGAGTTTGAGACCAGCCTGTCCAACATGGTGAAACCCCCTCTCTACTAAAATTATAAAAAATTAGCCAGGCGTGGTAGTACACACCTGTAATCCCAGCTACCTGGGAGGCTGAGACAGGAGAATCACTTGAACCTGGGAGTCAAAGGTTGCAGTGAGCCAAAGGTTGCAGCGAGCCGATAGTGTCATTGCACTTCAGCCTGGGTGACAGCAAGATTTCGTCTCAAAAAAAAAAAAAAAAGAAAAAAAAAGATTTAAAACAAGGAACCTTTTATATCTTTATGTTTTTTTGTTTGTTTGCTTTTTGAGACAGAATCTCCCTCTGTCTCCCAGTCTGGAGTGCAATGGTACGATCTCAGCTCACTGCAACCTCTGCCTCCCAGATTCAAGCGATTCTCCTGCCTTAGCCTCTGGGGTAGCTGGGATTACAGGCACCCGCCACCACGCCCAGCTAATTTTTGTATTTTTAGTAGAGACGGGGTTTCACCGTGTTGGTCAGCCTTGTCTCGAACTCCTGACCTCAAGTGATCCACCCACCTCGGTCTCCCAAAGTGCTGGGATTACAGGCGTGAGCCACTGCACCTGGCCCATTATATATCTTTGGATATTTCATTTAAACCTTATACATAATACATTCCCAACAAATGATTGTTGAATAATGAATAAAAGGGATCTATTTAGTGCATTATGGCATTCTTGTAGAATGTTGTATTCGGGTTCTCCAGAGAGACAGAACCAATAGGATATATACAGCATACAGATACATGAGAGGGGATTTACTAGGGAAATTGGCTCATGTGATTATAGAGTCTGAGATATCCCACAACAGGCTGTCTGCAATCTGGAGATCCTGGGATGTCAGTAGCATGGCTCAGTCCAACTTGGAAAGCCTCAGAACCAGGGAAATCCATAGTGTAATTCTCAGTCTAAAGCCAAAGGCCAGAGAACACAGGAGGTCACTGGTGTAGGTTCTAGAGTGGAAAGGCTGGAGCAGCTGGAGTTCTGATGTCCAAGGACAGGAGAGGAAGAGTGTCTTCCAGCTCCAGGAGACAGACACATTCGCCTTTCCTCTGCTTTGGTTCTTTCTGGGCCCCCGGCAGATAGGATGGCACCCATTCACACTGAGGGCAGATCTTCCCCACCGAGTCCACTCAGTCTCATGTGCTAATCTCTGCAGGAAACACCCTCACAGACATACTCAGAAATAATGCTTTGCCAGGTTTCTAGGCATTCCTTAATCCATTCAAGGAGACCCCTGAAGGCAACCATCACAGGCCAGGCACAATGGCTCACACCTGTAATCCCAGCACTTTAGGAGGCCAAGGCGGGAGGATCACTTGAACCCAGGAGTTTGAGACGAGCCTGGGCAACATAGGGAGACCCCCATCTCCACAAAATATACAAAAATTAGCCAGGCATGGTGGTGCATGCCTGTAGACCTAGCTACTAGGGAGGCTGAAGTGGGAGGATTGCTTGAACCTGGGAGGCAGAGATTGCAGTGAGCCGAGATCACGCCACTGCACTCCAACCTGGGCAACAGAGTGAGACTCAAAAAATGAAAATAAAGTTAGCCATCACAGATGTACATCTCCTACTTGTTAAGTGATTCCACCCCGGTTGAAGGAAAGGATTAGATTATGTTCGTTTCACATGTCACCTATGAAGCTATTTGCAAAGTCTTATATTCATCGTCTTAGTCATCACTATCATCATGGTCATTGTTGTAGTAAGGAAGACCAGCTGCTCTGGGCATGAAAACTGAGGGTTGGTACCCAACATTCCAGATCAGCGGGTCTCTGCCACACCCAATTCCCTGCAACTGTGCTGGAGGCTGTAGCATAGGTCAGCTGCCTTGCTCTGCCTTCTGATTTTTATTTTCTGGTTCTCTTCTATTGACCTAGCTTCTGAAATCTTCAGAAGCTACAGCTGGCTTTCCTGAGAAAAAAATGCAAATAGCAGAAGGCTGTCTGGGTGCGTAGATGCCCTCAGAAAAAAGACTTAACAAAACCACAGAGATAGAAAGAGGTAGCAAGCTAGGCAGAAAACTGACCCCAGCCAGGAAGGAGCTGTGAGCTGGCTCCCTGGGTGGGCAGAGTGCTGAGCAGAAGCATCTGAAGATAATGGCCCAGACTGCAGCCAGCACTAGGATGAAACTCTCTGCAGGAAACACCCTCACAGACATACCCAGGCTTGGGATTCTGTCCCCTCTCCATGAATCTGGATCAGTGCTCATGGCTCAGTCAATAATTGATTATTCACATAATGAACAGCTTGTAGGTTTCTAGACCCTTAGATTCCAGCTCTCCCTGAAACTCTTCACTGCTTAGTTGCCTCACTAGACCTTCCCAGTCTAAGGGAGGGAAAGGAAATAGAATTAAAAATCCATCAGAGGCTTTCCCTATTGTCACAGTCCTGCCAGAAGGCGGAGTGGGAGAGGAGGTTAGAAAAGATGGTTTAATGAGGTGTTGTGATTGTTGGAGGTGGCCTGGTCCCCGCTGGGAAGTTACTGTAATCAGAGTGAGGTCTGCCAGAGGCGATGGGGAGCAGAGAGCCCAGGATCGGGTGGGAAGCAGACGTCTGTGCTCTGTGCGCTCAGCACTGAACATGCCTCTTTGCAGGCAGCACTGCTTTGTGGGGGGCTATGGCCTCACTTTTAAGGATCAAGTAGCAGAAACCTCTTGTGAGTATAGGAAAGGAACAGCACCCTCCCTCATTCTTCATGGCCAACAAGTCATTGAGCCTCAATGTCATCCCCTGCCCCTAATAAATCAGGAGAAAGCCTTGAACAATGTAAGCAATGGTGATGATGTTAGTAAGCCCTTCTTCCCCATCTTTCTCATTCCCATCAGCAGGGCTATCCAGGCAGTTCCCCAATAACTCATATAATTCAATCATGAGAGTCGGCTATTTCTTTATTTGATTTTGTTTTATTTTGCTTTTTGTTGAGAGTGTTTCTGTATGCAAATAATAAATTTTAGAAACAAATCAGAGAGGAACAGTGGTCCTCACAGCAGCTCACTGTGGCAGAGTTAAACCACAGCACTCTAACCTCAAAATGCATGTTTTGGCCATAGTCACAGCTGGCCAAAGTTGCTTCTAGTTACTCATCTTCCTCTAGGCTCCCAAAATGTTTTCCTGGAATATGCTCATGGGGAGTGGAGGAACGGGGATGTTATTTATAATCTCACAGAATCCTCATTCTCATACCGAATGCTTGCAGTGGTTACTTTCCACAGGAAGAATAACAGCTCATGTGAGCTGGGAGGAATTCGAGGGAGTTACTTGGCACCCCAGACACCCCCAACCTGCATTCAATTTAGAGGAGTCTTGGCCTTCTGAGGATGGGCTAGGGAGCAATGGCCCCATCGCACAAACCTGTCTGAGCCTGTGCTTCAGGGGATGTCAACCCCTTCAGTCTCTACCCAGCCTTCAGCAGTGACATCATGGGAAACCTATAACAAAGGCAATGACAGGGATGAATTGTTCTGATACGAGGTGGTGCTGCTTCCAGCATCCTGGATCCATAAATTTACTGTTCACACAACTAAGCTCACCCTGAATCAGTGATGAATTCTGGAATGCGCATTGGCTGCAACCACAGCTACAGAAGGTCTTCAACAAGGACAGAAGAGACAGATTAAGGATTCTTTTTAGAGAAATGGGAATAAATGACCTAGGAAGAACGCAGGTTCTGGCGTTGTCCCCGTGGGTTCATATCCATGTTGTGCCACTTACTAGCTTGGGCCGTAGATAAATTAACCCGTCTAGTCCTCAATTTCCTCATCTTTAAAATGGGAATGACAACAATTCCCACAACATAATGTTACTGCAAGTTAGATAATACATGGAAGTCCTATAGGACAGAGCACTGGGCATATAAAAATGTGCTCAGCAAACACACTGTATACATGTTTCCGTGAGTGTGCACTTAGTGACAACAGAAATTATAAACAAGCATCCTAATTTTATCCAACCCTTTAGGATCATAGAAAGTCACTTGGTTATTTTTGTTTCAGATTTTTCTCTTAGAAAATGATGTGCCTAGTTTAAGGGTGGGGCAATTAATTCACTAACGTTTAGATGGTAACAACAATTCTACTAAGGGGCATATTATCAATTTAAAATGTTGCCAGGTGCAGTGGTACATGCCTGTAATCTCAGCACTTTGGGAGGCCCAGGCAGTTGGATCTCCTGAGGTCAGGAGTTCAAGACCAGCCTGGCCAACATAGTGAAAACCTGTCTGTATTAAAAATACAAAAATTAACCAGGCATGGTGGCGGGGCACCTGTAATCCCAGCTACTCAGGAGGCTGAGGCAGGAGAATCGTTTGAACCCCGGGTGGCAGAGGTTGCAGTGAGCCAAGATCGTGCCACTGCACTCCAGCCTGGGCAACAAAGTGAGACTCCATCTTAAACAAAACAAAACAAAACAAAACAACAGTCCTGAGTGAAGAAAAAATATCTTTAATTTTTTTTTCAAATATCTTAAGCTTAATCCTAACCTTTTTAAGTGTCTTCTTTCATGAACTTGTTCTAAGAGTGTTTTATAAATCTATCTCACCAGCGAGCTTATTTTACATGCTACACATTTTTTTTCATACTGCCAGGAGTATTCCATAAGCACAGTTGGTTGAATACAGCGTGTACAATCAGCAACAGACAATGTCTGTGTGTAACTGATTTATTATGTGACAGTCAATAAATGAGTTTTGGGGTATGCACAACTGCTTTCGGAAAGCTGCTGTGGGCAAGAACTACTTATCAAGGAGAGCAGTATGAGGAAGCCCATGACTGACACTCTCTTTGGTGATTCAGGACATTGCCGGTTGGCCTGCAGCTGAAATACACTGGGGCAGACTTTTCTAATCAAGCAATATTCTGGGAAAGATCTTCTCCTTTGGCTTATTTGCAACTGAGATGGACTTAATTAGCCAAATCTCAGATTGTATGAGGAGTTAGAAAAATGTGTCCCTTCTGGCCATATATCTCCCTATATCACACAATGCTGTTATCCTGCATCATATCACTAATGTTGAAACTCAGAGAAAGTTGGAAAATACCCAGAAAACAGTAATTAACTCGGGAGGTTACCTTACGAATGTTGTGACCATCCTGTGTAGAGATGCCATGCTCTCAGAATGCTAACAGAACCTCTCAGAACGATATTCTTTAAGTTTGAAATTAAAACAGACTAAGTGTTGGTAAGTGACCAAAGGAGAACTTTCCATTGTTCTATTAATTAAAGCCATTCCACAACTGCAGAAACATATTTTTATTATTTATTCAGTTTCCAGCTAAGCAATAAGAACACAAACTATTATGGGGTATTTCATTTACTCAGAACTTTAACTTTCCATTTCCTGGTGCTGTGGGTTGAACTGTGTCCTTCAAAAGGATACATTGAAGTCCTAACCCTCAGTGCTTCAGAATGTGACCTTGTTTGGAAATAGGGTCACTGCAGACGGGATTAATTAAGATAAAGTCATATTGGAATAGGAGGAACCCTTAACCTAATATGACTGATGTCCTTATAGAGAGGAGAAAAGACACACAAGGAGAGATGGCTAATTGATGACAGATTGTAGTGATGCGTCCACAAGCCAAGGAATGCCCGTGATTGCAGGGAAACACCAGCAGCTGGATGAGGCAAGGAAGGATTCTCCCCTACAGGCTTCAAAGGGAACATGGCCCTGCTGACACTTTGATTTTGAAATTTTGGTCTCTGCGAATGGGAGATGATATATTTCTGGTGTGTGTTTTTTTTTTATTTTTTATTTTTTATTTTTTTGAGACAGAGTCTCACTCTGTCATCCAGGCTGGAGTGAGTGGCGCGATCTCAGTTCACTGCAACCTCCACCTCACAGGTTCATATGATTCTCGTGTCTCAGCCTCCCGAGTAGCTGGAATTACAGGTGCACACCACCACGCCCAGCTAATTTTTTGCATTTTTAGTAGAGATGAGATTTCAACATGTTGGCCAGGTTGGTCTCAAACTCCCGACCTCAAGTGATCTGCCTGCCTTGGCCTCCCAAAGTACTGGGATTACAGGCATGAGCCACCATGTATGGCGCATTTCTGTTGTTTTAAGCCACCCATTCTGTGGGACTTTGTTAGGGCTGCCTCGGGAAACCAACATACCCGGTTTGTACATTTCTTTGAACTTAATTCAATATCAGCTTGTAGGATACGAAGGGCAATTTGGGTTAAACATTTAGAACTTAATCCTTAAGCCATTTGTATCTGCAAACACTTGAAGCCTCATCAACACATAAGTATTGTTATATACCCGAGGTGGCCAGCCAGGGACATGTGGCTCCTTAGAACTCTACATGCAGCCCTGAAAGCACTTAGAATGGAAAGCAGCTGACATTGTAAACTGTCAGAATTCTGTGATTTAAGGCCTTAATATGTCTCTTAGCTACATAATCACCAAATGAAATATTTATCATACTGCCTTTAGAAGAAAATCAATAGAAAGTATCACTGGAAAGCAAATATTACTATTAGTTCCAGAATAATAAATAAGCCAGGTAGAAACCTTCAAAGAACTATTGAGACTTGCATTGGCCCTGATGAATTCTGGTTCCTATTTTGGTTAACTTTACCAGAAATAGTTTTTTAAAATGACGATGTGAAAGTTGAATAAAACTAGAATTTGATCAATATCTGGGATATACTCCCATTGTCTTTAATGGTTTTTCCAGATGTGCGTTACTGGCTAGATGCGGTGGCTCATGCCTATAATTCTAGCACTTTGAGAGGCCAAGGCAGGTGGATCCCTTGAGGCCAGGTGTTCAAGACCAGCCTGGACAACATGATGAAACCCCATTTCTACTAAAAAAAAAAAAAAAAAAAAAAAAAAAAAAAAAGAAAAAAATTAGTCGGGCATGGTGTTGCACACCTGTAATTCCAGCTACTCAGGAGGCTGAGGCATGAGAATCACTTGAACCTGGGAGGCAGAGATTGCAGTGAGCCAAGATGGACTGCATTCCAGCCTATGTGACAGAGTGAGACTCCATCTTAAGAAAAAAAAATGTGCTTTATAAATAGCAAAGAAAGCACAATTTTAAAAGGATTAACCTATGAAGATAAAAAAGATTTTTAAATAATTGTATCAAAGGCAAATGTTGGAATATTTGACTGCTATTAACATTTTGTTTATAAAACATTTAATGACATGGGAATGCTTAGTATGTAGTTTGGCAAGAAAAATAAAAATTAAGAAATCATGTATTGTATGTATCATCCCAACTAGGTAAAACAAATCTGTGCCTAGGAAAAAAAGGTAACAGAGATTATGATTGTGTAGTAGGATTTCAAGGAAGTTTTATGCTTTTTACTATTTTCCAAATTCTCAATATAGGCAAAATTTCTTCTATAATCCTAAAACAATTCAATGCAAAAGTAAATGTACCCAAACAGCAATAATTTTCTGTAGACTGTAATATTATGGATTTTTTTCTTTAGTCTTTTGTACTTTCCATTTATTGTAACGTAAGATTTTAAAATTTCACACTGAAAGAAAAAGAAAATAAACTTCTAAAAAATTAGATAAGTTTATAAACAATGTAGCAAAAATGAGTATTTGCAAGGTTTTAGAGTTGCATTACATGGACCCATTAAACTTTTGAGATGATGTCACAAGGAATAGCCGTAATACCTGTTGTAGATAACATAATTGTTCCCAATTCTTCTCCTCCCGTTTCTACACTCTTTGTCATGTGCAGAGAATATTGATGTCAGGCATGGCTGTGTGACTCACTTTGGCCAATGATGGTCAGAAGTGACAGTGTGCCAGTTTGAAGCCTGGGCTTAAAGGTACATTGCATGTTTCTGCTCCCTGATTTGCACATTTGCCATCAGAAGAATCTCCCATGAGCAGATGCTGCTGCTTTAGCCTGGGTGAAAAAATACACATGTAGCAAATCCTAGTCCAACCACAATGAAGAGCTGAGCCTAGCAAGACCCAATAGCCTGAAGCAGAACCACCTGCTGAGTCTGACATAGACCATCCATTCAAAGAGCCCAAGAACACGAAAGTACATGTCTATTCACAAAAGCTTTTGAATTTGGGGATGGTCTGTTATGTAGCAAAAACTAACTGGTAAAATACCATTGACAGGCTGGGGAAGGTGACTCACACCTGTAATCCCAGCAATTTGGGAGGCCAAGGCGGGCAGATCACAAGGTCAGGAGTTCGGGACCAGCCTGGCCAACATGGTGAAACCCTGGGCGTGGTGGCAGATACCTGTAATCCCAGCTACTCAGGAAGCTGAGGCAGGAGAATCACTTGAACCCGGAAGGCGGAGGTTGCAGTGAGCTGAGACAGTGCCACTGCACTCCAGCCTGGGCAACAGAGTGAGACTCCATCTCAAAAAAAGAAAAAACATTGACACAGAAAATATTCGTCTGGATAATAAACAATAGCTCATATGAGGATTCCTATATTGAAGCTTAAAAATATAAATAGCTGGGGTCCCAGAGCCCTAGTGGTTGAAATATAAAAAGACAGAGCGAGCTTGATTACCCCTAAATCTTGATGAAGTTTTTGTGGGTATGTATGTCTGTTTCTAAAGTATGTATGTATGAAAAAATATATATGGCAAAATTATTGAATGCTATCCCCATATACCACTGTGTTTATATTTAGTTGTCTTACTTGGCTTTCAGTTAAACCCATTAAATATACATTTTCCACTTTGGCATACTCTGGTTTCCTCTGAAGAACGGTATTTTGGGCTGTAATCTTGAATGTTTATTTGGCAACTTACTCTAAAAATTTTAAAAATATTAATCATACTGCATTCTTCTTTGGTGTGCAGACTGGCACTCTTTTCAGAGCAGAGTTTCTCAGCCTTAACATTATTGGCATTTTGAGCCAGTTCTTTGTTGTGGTTGTCCTTTGAGTTATAAGATGTTTAGCTGAATCCTATCTTCGACCCACTGATAGTATTGCACCTCCCTCCACCTCCAGTTGTGATCATCAAAAATGTCTCCAGACATTTCTATATGTTCTTGGAGGGCAGACTCATCCTCAGTGGAGAGCTACTATTTCACAGGAAGTTGTGATTTGGTTTGGGTAAGTCAAATTTACAACGTCAGCCATCATCTGGCCATGTTTGAAAGTCTAGGCTTACAATAATGCAAGCTGTAGTAAAAATACTAATATCTTAAACATAAGATATTGCTATTTAAACATAATCCAAATCTCTAGGACTTTGGTTGCTTATGGTAATCATAATTACATTGTTATTGATAAGTGTGGGGAGAAACAAAAAAGTAGCAATGGCCTGGCAGGTATGTTTTTCTTTCTTTTCTTTCCTTTTTTCTTTTTTTTTGAGACAGAGTCTCGCTCTGTCTCCCAGGCTGGAGTGCAGTGGTGCCATCTTGGCTCACTGCAACCTCTGCCTCCAGGGTTCAAGTGATTCTCCTGCCTCAGCCTCCTGAGTAGCTGGGATTACAGGTGTGCACCACCACACCCAGCTAATTTTGTAATTTTAGTAGAGATGGGTTTTCAACATATTGGTCAGGCTGGTCTCGAACTCCTGACCTTGTGATCTACCAACCTTGGTCTCCCAAAGTGCCGAGATTACAGGCGTGAGCCACCGTGCCTGGAGGCAGGCAGATTTTTCTAACCTACCTGTGCCTACACTAAAGTCAGGCAAGACCTTTCCTGGTATACACACTAACAGGCAGCTTAATGGAACAGCAATATCCTGGGCATTGTATTTTAGGGCACAGCATCACGGCTAGCTTAGCACTTCATAAAAATGAACAGAAATAGCCATGTTGAACTGTAAGTAAGGAACTTCAAATACCACCTTACTCAAAGATTCCATTTCTATCAAACAAAAGATGAACCAAAAATTTAATTTCCTGACAATTTATGTGCTTCAGCAGGAATGTGGGCAAGCATCAGTTAAGTGGTAAACCTGACTATGGGACATGTGTTTAAAATAAATGTCAGAAAAGAGCTTGTATCCCTGATTATATCCTTTTCATTGGAACTCAGATGAGGTTGAATTACCTTAACATCAGAAACTCTAGTATAAAATTTTTAAACCGTTGGTGAGGGTTTGAGTTTGGGCTCATTCATTAAAATTGCCTGGACTTCATGGTCCTCATCTGTAGAATGAGAAGGCTGGACTAACTAGAGTCTATGACTCCTTCAGCTAAAACATACTTTGAGTTATGTAATAGTTCATTTGTTAGTGCAACAGCACATGGAATAAAGGAGTTAGGCAATATTGGCAAGTTTGTTTGTTTATTTATTTATTTAGTAAGACTCTTACTCTGTCACCCAGGCTGGAGTGCAGTGGTATGATCTCGGCTTACTGCAATCTCTGCCTCCCGTGTTCAAGCAATTCTCCTGCCTCAGCCTCCCGAGTAGCTGGGATTATAGGTGCGCACCACTACACCCAGCTAATTTTTGTATTTTTAATAGAGATGTGGTTTCACTGTGTTGGTCAGGCTGATCTCAAACTCCTGACCTCAGGCGATCCACCCACCTCGGCCTCCCAAAGTGCTGGGATTACAGGTGTGAATCACTGTGCCTGGCTGCAAGTTTTTTTAAAAAAATAAGATTTGGGCCGGGCGCGGTGGCTCAAGCCTGTAATCCCAGCACTTTGGGAGGCCGAGAGGGGCGAATCACGAGGTCAGGAGATCGAGACCATCCTGGCTAACACGGTGAAACCCCGTCTCTACAAAAAAATACAAAAAAACTAGCTGGGCAAGGTGGCGGGCGCCTGTAGTCCCAGCTACTCGGGAGGCTGAGGCAGGAGAATGGCGGGAACCCGGGAGGCGGAGCTTGCAGTGAGCTGAGATCCGGCCACTGCACTCCAGCCTGGGCGACAGAGCGAGACTCTGTCTCAACAACAAAAAAAATAAAATAAAATAAATAAGATTTGACTTATACTTCAAGCAATTTGTCCAGGACAATTTTCACACAAAGGAACAAAACTTCCTCAAACTCAGTAGAATGAGTCCTTCTATTCTCAGTTAAGACTTATCAGCAGATCAGTCAAGGAGCAAGGAGGCAGTAGAGAGGAGAAGAATCATTGGTTTGTCACTGGAAAGTCAAAAATTGAAGAAAAGCATGTTAAAAAGATTGGTCCCTTTAAAATAGGAAAAATTGTGTATATATTCACATCATTAAGTTGCCAAGTAAGAAAGAAACCCTGTAGAATTATGGGTAATCAGAACTGATTTCTAAAACCATCAACTCACCAATTGAATTTATTGGATATGAAACTTTGTGATCATGTTTTTTTTTTTAAAAAAAATCCTATAACATTTATGGAAAAAAGTGGAAATGTAGAAATACATTTCTACCTAGAGGTATTCTTTATTGGTTCTAATATGAGCTGGGAGGAAAGGAGCACCTTGAAGGGCAAAAGAGAAAAAAAAAATCCCCTTCCTCTGTGGTTGTACAGAGCAAAGGAACCTCAAAAGGAGACTTGAGGTCAGGCACAGTGGCTCATGCCTGTAATCTCAGCACTTTGGGAGGCTGAGGCAGGTGGATTACTTAAGGTCAGAAGTTTGACACCAGCCTAGCCAACATGATGAAACCTCATCTCCACTAAAAATACAAAAATTAGCTGGGTGTGGTGGTGGGCGCCTGTAATCCCAGCTACTCGGGAGGCTGAGTCAGGAGAATTGCTTAAACCCAGGAGGCGGAGGTCACAGTGAGCCAAGATCGCATAACTGCACTCCAGCCTGGGTTACAGAACAAGACTCCGTCTAAAAAAAAAAAAGAGAGAGAGAGAGAGAGAGAGAGAGAATGAGACTTGAAAACACTACTCTCCTGAGAGAAGGGAATGAAAAGAGCCCTTTGATCAGATGAGGGAAAAGCCTAAATGTACAGTCTTGGCTATGCCCTCAGTCCCACCCTGAGTCTCAAGAACTGATTCTTCACCATCCACTACTGACAGACCCCACCACAAAAGTGCCCACTGCCATTGCTCCTCTCCACCACCCCACGCCACACCTGACCTCTCCAGTGGCGGAGTATCCAGGCTCACTATGTCTAAGCCCTTTGCTCATACTCCATGGTGCTTGGTTTGTTTGCTTTAAAATAAAGACATTGCCATGGAATTTCAACTCCTAATTTATTCATTATTTCACTATCTTCCAGTTCTACCACAGGGGAATTAGAATTTGTATCCATTTTGTGTTTGCAAATATTTAAAAAGAAAACAAAAAAACAAATAGGTTGACCGTGGGGAAGTGACCCCCAGGGAGCACAGCAAATCCTTCCAGAGGCATGCTCGGCTGTTCCACACTCTTGTCTCTTATGGGCATACCAGAAATACTTTATTTAGTTTAAGTGAATGGAAAGATCCAGCACTTGGAAAGAATTGTTACTAGCCTTGTTTGTTCCAATAAACAACTAAGCTTCTTATTGCTCAATAAAAATCAAAACTGACAGTTTGTAAAAACCAGAAAACAGAAAATCTTGGACTACATTTAAGGGATGATTGATATTTCCAGACTTTTATGAGGATCCTAGGGGAGAAGTCTATTTAGGGTTCAACAATGTCAGTGAAAAATACTTCTCTGGAAAGCTTGCTACACATTGGCCAAAAGTTTTTCCAATTCCAATTCCAATTTGTATCTATTGAAAGATTTTGGGCTCATGGAACAGCATTAGCTGGGGAAGTAAGCTTACATCACTGTAGTTCAAACACTCATTATATATAATTCCATAATTAATAATGAGATCAGGTAAAGTAGGAGGAATCTGCAATTTAATAGTGATTTCAATTCTGTTAATCCTGGGTCTGGGGCATATTTTAGATACACTTGACTTGGATACACTAGCTACGTCTGTCCAAGCCAAATAAAAAGAGATTTGAACTAAGCAACTAAGCAATTGCTTCTTGAACAATGGAAGCAAGAAATTACTCTTAGAAGAGAAGCTCTTTGTAAAGACACTGGACTATGGATGAATAAGATACATGGATAACAAATGAGGGCTTGGATCAGACAAAATGCCAAAATAGTCCCCCAGGATTTCCTGCCCTAATCCCTGGAACTGTGAATATGAGTTATTATACCCATGCTTAAGTTATGCTATTGGTACAGATCACAGGCTCTTCGGTTCACTATGTAATAAAAACTAACACTGAGCCACACAGATGTCCCAGACAAGCCTTTTATTTCAGGGCTTCTGCTTGAGTGCAAGGGAAACAGCAGAGGCTCAAGGACTCCCCGGCTGACTCCCCGAAAAAGCTGGTAGGGGTATTTTTATTAGGCAAAGCATGGGAATTGGTGTCAAGGGTAATGTGTGCAGGCTGGAGTAGGCAAAGCACCTGAGGGGTGGGGTATGCGGTCAGCGTATCTGATGACATTGATCATCTTGAGCCATGGGCCACCTGGCGGTCTGGCCAGCAGCAACAAGCCTGCAAATGTTTGTTGAGCATTCCTTCCCAAGGTGGGACATTCCACAACCCTGGTTTGATATTTGGATTTCCAAAGGCCAATTCTTGGAATTCTTTAAGTAAAAGGCATGGTTAAACATCATGAGAGCACAGAAGAATGACTATTTGCTTGGTATGACTAAAGCCTTGGGGTTAGCAGGTAAATTGCCAGCAAGGTAATGGTGTGAATTTTGTGATCAGCGGGACGAGAGAAGAAAAAAAAAAAAGAAAACATATGTGAAGCAGGAGGTGCGTCCCATTCCTATTCTATCTCAATTCCCCACTGAGAGATTTCACCTTTCCCCTCCTTATTCTTAAAGAGAAAGAACCAAAGATCTCATCTTCTGAAGCTACTTGCTGCTGAACAGGGTTGTCCTCCATGCCTAATCTTGGAGGGTGCCTAATCTTGGAACTCTCTCACTGATTGTTCTAAAGACCTGCAGGGACAGAGATCCTTCTGGAATGGTATGGGTTGAAATCTTTGGGCCATCATTAGCTTGACTTAAAACTAATGAAGCCTGAAAGATACAAACTTTACCAAAAGGTTAAAAACAAAAGGCCCGAAAAGTAATAGCAATAAAATGACCACCTAGGTTCAAGGAAAGGTAAAAATCCTGTCATTCTTAGTAAGTATCCTTTGATGAAGTCCCAGATGGTCTGAGAAGTGGGGCTTTTGAAATTATGCATCCTGTTGAAATTATGTAGCCTGTTGGTAAATCTTTTGAACTTGCAGTTCAACTAACCCTGAATTGTTAGCATAAGAACAACAGGTATGGTTTATTTCTGTGCATTCTCCCCATTGTTCAGCTAGAAGATAGTCCAGGGCTGATCTCTTGTCTAAGACAACATTGGCTAGGGAGTCTAGGGAAGCTTGAAGTTCTTTTAAATTTTCCCTTCTACTGGTTGACAGTGTTTGAAGGGTTTGTGTTAAGTTTCTCAAAGTTGCCTCACAGTATGCAAAGCTACCCCCAAGGGCCTGCCAAATGGGTAGCTATTCCAACTCCTGCCAAAATTAGCCCTAAACCTATCAGCCTTTTGGATTCTGGATGTGTGCTGTTATGAACTGTTATTCCATTGGGGCTCAAAGTAGCTAAGGGTCAGCGTGTCGTACATTATTGATACAAGGACATGCTGGTGTGAGTAACAGAGATGTGAAATTGGTTGGGGTAGCTGTTGGCCAAATGGTGGTCTTGGTGTCCACAAAAGGACACATATCCTAGGGGTGTGCAGTCTACATGGGGCAAGAGGAATGCGGGTGACTGACTAAGCTTTGGAGAGAGGTATGACTGTTTGGGGCATCGGGAGAGAAAGACAAACTCCCTGAGCTCACGTTTGATTAGGGCTTTTTTTTTTTTTTTTTTAACTGATGAGGGAAAAGCCTATATGATGTCAAAGTAGGCATTTCAACTTCCCCTTTTCCCACCCTTTTCGATGACTGAAGCATTTAGCAGGCCAGTGAGGTTTATACATTCACAGGAAATGAGGCACTTAGGCGTACCATGAGAGGTGCAGGGGTTACTTTAGGTTCCCACACCTCGTTTGTGAAATTGGTAGTCAAGCTCTTAGGGAATGAAAGAGGCAGCCCCTGAGCCTGCTGATGATGGTGGCATACCCAGCAATTGGACACATTATTACCCAAAGCTACAATGCCAGAAAGGTGGATGAGACAGTTTGTTTCCCTTCCAAGAAGGCCCAGCCCACCGCGTCCCCCTACATGGAGGAGTAGGAACAAAGTAAAAAGGAGTATAACTATATGCAGCAGGGATTAAAGAGGTATTTACCAGGGGAGGAGGCTGAGCAAAGCAACAGAATAATTGTAAAACAATTAGTATTGTAAGGAGAATTACTGGACTCAAGATGTCTAACTACATTACTCCAGGGATGAACTGGCTCTCTTGAACAGGTATTTGAGATCGTCCATAGGTTTGCAGGAGTAAGATGGGCTTTCTGGGCATGTCTAGAAACATTTAGGAGAAAAGATGTTTAACTGGGAGAGGTGTACCTAGCTAGGGATACAAGGGATCCTCAGTTAGGGTACACCTCTGAGTGGTGTTTGGATCACCCAGTAAAGTCCCTTCCATTTAGCCAATGGTTGTTCCTCCAGGAAGTCGTCCTTCCCAGTCTTAAGGAGGACTTGGTTTCCTGGATTAATCCATAAAGGGGTTTCCCCATCTTTAGTGGGGACCAGCAGGATTTTGTTCCCATACTCTGACATTGCCTTTTAAACCTGTCCTAAATTAATTATATACTATAATTTGTAATTTAATTGTCCATCTAGCAGGAGGTCAGTGGTGAGGAAAGTCCTCTCATAGATCATCTCAAAAGAGTTAAGTCTTAGGCTGCCCCAAGGGGCCATGCAGACTCTAAGAAGTGCAACTGGGAGCATCGTAACCCAGGGCTGTGGGTCTCTTGACAAAGCTTTTCTAGAATCAGCTTAAGAATATTGTTCATCTTTTCAACTTTACCTGATGATTGGGGGTGCCAGCATGGCGCTGTCTTTAATCTATTCCTAGGGTGTGGAGAGGCTCTGAGTAATCTTAGCTACACAGGAGGGCCCATTATTGCTATGAAGGGATTTGGGGAGTCCAAATCAAGAAATTATTAATGTTTATTTTGGTAAAGATTTATAGACTTCTACTGCTCCCTCTGTATGGATAGGAAGAGCCTTGAATGACCCAATAAAAGTATTCACAAACACCAGGAGATATTTGTACCCTAGATTTGGGGGCATTTGAGTAAATCTACCTGCCAGTCTTCTCCTGGATAAGTTCCCCTGTGTTGAACCAGCTTAAGGAAAGAGGGAGGAACTAGATAGGTTTGGGGATTATTCTGGGAACACAGTTCATAGGCAGAGGTTACTTATTTTAGTTTTTCTCAATCCCTTTTCAATTAATATTTTATATACAATGTTCCACAAAACATCTGTCCCATACTGTGTGGCATCATGGAGATGCTTGATAAGTTTTCACTGGCCAGTTCCCAGAATAAAAAATCTTATCACCATCCAGGAACCATCCATCATTGTTTTCTTCCTCTAGCTCTTCTTGTGAGTATCGCGGGTGATTCAGAAGGTTGGTGGAGTCTATCATTAAGGCCAAGACATTGCTGGGTTCCTGTAACCAGGCTGTTTTGTGGCCCTATCATCCCTATTATTTCCTTGGCTAATGAGGGACCTGTCAGTCTCGTGGCCCTTGCAGTGAATGACTGCTATGTGGCAGGGAAGTTGTACCACTTCCAGGAGAAGTAGGACTAGGTCCTTATGTCTGATTCGGGAATTTTTAGCTGTTAACATTCCCCTTTCCTTCCGTATGTCTGCATGGGCACACAGTGCAAGAAACCCATACTTTGAGTCAGCGTATACATGTATTCATTCCCTTTCTCCCAGTTGTAAGGCTCTGACGAAGGCCATCAGTTCTGCTTTGTGTGCCGAGGTTTGGGGAGGTAGGGTTTTAGCTTCTGTAGTCTCATTCAGGCTTACTACTGTATATGCTGCCATTCAAGTCCCTTCCTCCACAAAGCTACTACCATCAGTATGCCATTCTGCCTCCAGGTTCTCAAAAGGCTGTTCTCGTAAGTCAGGCCTGCTGGAGAATGTCTATTTTATGGTCTCTCTGCACTGTCGTAAGCCCTCATCATTGGTGGCTGGGACTAAGGTTGCTGGGTTCAGGGTCTGACATATGCTCAAAGTAATGTCTGGAGTGTCTAATAAGAGAGCTTTGTATTTGGTCAGCCTGCCCCTGCACCAAGTGAGACAATCATGTCTCTTGACTTCTAACACCATCTGAACCTGGTAGGAAGTCATACTATATGTTACCCCAGCATCAGCTTAGAGGCTTCACTAACCAGGAGGGCAGTGACTATTACTGCCATCAAGCAGCAAGGTCACCCCTGTGCAACTGGGTCCTACTGTTTTGAAAAATGAGCCACCAGCCACTGAACCTGTCTTAACCTTTGGATTAAGACTCCCAAAGCTTCCTAGTCTCCCACAAATATACAAGATAAATGGTTTTTCTAAGTGGGAGAGTCCAAGGGTGAGGGCTTGACCCAACTCAGTTTTAAGGCTTCAAAACTTGTTGGCATTTCTTATCCCAGTACAAGGGCTCTGTTTTTTCCCCTTTCAGGGTCTCACATAAGGGTTTAGCCGTTAGGTTGTAATTTGGAATGCAAATATGACAGAAGCTCACCATTCCCAAGCTCACCTTTGAGCTGCCTTTTCATTTATGGGACCAGCAACGAAGTGATTGCCTTTTTCCAATTCCCAGCCAGAATGTGGGCTTCTGGGATCAGAAGGAACCCCAGATACTGAACGTTTTGTAAATAAATCTGGGCCTTGAAGAGACCTTGTATCCACTCTCAGTGAGGAAATTTAGGTTTTCAATGGTATTAAAATCTAAATCCTGCCCTGTCTGGCTGGCAATTAACAAGTCATCTACATATTGTAATAAAGTTCCATTCCATAGGCTTAGCTCCCTGAGCTTTTTAGCCAATGCCTTCCCAAAAAGGTGGGCGCTTTCCCGGACCCCAGGGGAAGCACAGTCCACTTGTATTGTGTGGCTTCCTGCATATCGGGACTTCTCCATTCAAAAGCAAGAAGATATTGGGATTCTGGATAGGGGTGTACACACAAAAAAAGCCTCCTTTAAGTCCAGCAGAGTAAAACACTGAGCATCTTAAGGGATCTGGGTGAGCAAGGTGTACAGGTTTGGGACCACTGGGTGGATGGGAATGACTACCTCATTAACCTCTAGGAAGTCTCACATAAACTAATATTCTCCACTAGGCTTTTGGACAGGGAGGATGAGGGTGTTGCAAGGGAACTGGCAGGGTTTAATTAACCCATGCTATAGGAATCTGTGGAGTAATGGCTGAATCCTGTTCAGTGCCTCAGGTTTTAAGGGGAACTGTTCCTTCCATGAGTAGCCCACCCCCAGGCTTTAGGTCTGATTTTACTGAGGGAACATTATTAGCCCATCCCAGGACCATAGCATCCCATATGGAGTTGTTTACTTGATCCTTGATTTCCTCAGAAATCTTTGAGTTCCCCAGTTCCTGTCCATTTAAGAGTGCCAGCAAGTGGATTCCGTGTTCTGGTTCTAACTCCAGCTATACTCTGTCTTCTTCCAGGGCAATGGTGGCTCCCATTTCGCTTAATAAGTCCCTACCCCAAAATGGAGTAGGAGATGTAGGGACAAACAGAAATGAGTAAGAAATAAGTTTAGACCCAGCCTCCCAAGCAAGAGGGAAAGTAAATTTTCCTGCCTTAGGCCATCAGTCTATTCCCATTACCATGCAGTCACCGTTGGAGAGGGGGTCAATAGGCTTGGTCAGGACAGAGTAGGTGGCTCCACTGTCCACAGGGAACTCAGTTTTCCTACCTGCCAGATCAAGGGTGAGCTGAGGCTCTGCTGGCATAATGATGGAGTGTGCTGCAGCTGGAGCTGGGCAGGAGTTCAGGCTCCATCAGTTGGTGTGTATTGATCTCTCATCTGAGAGACTGGCGAGGAGGGGAGGCTGGCCAGGGTTGCCTGCCAGCCGTCTTATTTTAGTGCAGTCAGGGCAGTCCCTCTTCCAGGGGCCCTCCCTCCTGTAATGTGCACATTGGGTCTGTCCAAGGCCACTTATCTTCAATCAGTTGTCTGTTCTCCTGGGTCTGCTAGGGTCACCCTGAGGTGGCTGATGGATAAAGGCAGCTGAAAGCCATGCTATCTTGGCCAATCTCCTCATCAGCCTCCTCTGTCCTGTCTCTGTTATTGAAAATCTTTTTTTTTTTTTTTTGAGACGGAGTCTTGCTCTGTTGCCCAGGCTAGAGTGCAGTGGCGTGATCTTGGCTCACTGCAAGCTCCACCTCCTGGGTTCCTGCCATTCTCCCACCTCAGCCTCCCGAGTAGCTGGGACTATAGGCGCCCGCCACCACGCCCGGCTAAATTTTTTGTGTTTTTAGTAGAGACAGGGTTTCACTATGTTAGCCAGGATGGTCTTGATCTTCTGACCTCGTGATCCCCAGCCTCCCAAAGTGCTGGGATTACAGGCGTGAGCCACCACAACTGGCCTGTTACTGAAAATCTTAAAAGCCTTCTCCACCAAAGTCGACGGCGGGGTCTGGGGTCCTGCCTCCAGCTTCTGTATTTCCTTCTAATGTCTGGAGCTGACTGAGTGATAAAATGCATGGCAATCAAAGCCCTCCCTTCCCCTGACTCTGGCCTGCACTCGTATATTTCTTAAGGACCTCAGTGACTCATCTGAGGAAGACTGCTGGGCTCTCCTCATTTCCCCAGATGATTCCCCAATCCTGTCATAGTTTACAGGTTTTATTACACATTACCTCATTCTTTCAATCAAGCAAGTGACCAAGTGTCTCAAGATAGCATTATCTACATTATAGTCCCACTTCGGGTCTTGTGCTGGGACTGTATCTCCCCCTACATAAATGATGGCATGTTGAGAGGTTGGTGGCCACCTGGCCATCTGCATATTTCTTAATCTTCTTAAAAGTGTGTTCTTTCTCATCAATAGTGCAACAGTGTGCCAGAATGAGCATAACATCCTGCCATGTCAGGAAAATGCTAAATTTGGTTTAACAAAATTCATCTCTAAACTTAGAGGTTGGCCATGGTAGCTCATGCTTATAATCCCAGCACTTTCAGAGACCAAGACAGAGGAATCGCTTGAGCCCAGGAGTCTGAGACCAGCCTGGGAAACATAGAGACACTCTGTGTCTACAAAAAAATACTGAAAATAAGCTGGGTATGGCAGCACACACCTGTAGTCTCAGCTACTTGGGAGGCTGAGGCAGAAGGATGGCTCGAGGCCAGAGTTCAAGGCTGCAGTGAGCTATGATCAGGCCACTATATTGCTACAAGACCCTGTTGTAGAAAAAAATAAAAATAAAAAAATAATAAACATCAGGATTCTTTGAAAATCTACCAAATTTTCATTTACACAGTCCTAGATCCATTGCTGAAAAAGGAACATGTACCCTTGCAACTTCCCTGTTTCCATCTGCCACTTCTCTGAGGAGAAAATAGCCCTGGGTTGGTGGAAGAGCAAAAGAAGGTGCTGTTGGAGCCTGGTTGGAGTGGTTTTTCCCATTACTTTTAAGGGCAAAAAATGCAATTTGCAATTAATTTTGCACCAACCTAATACTTAGAAGATGTAAAGAAGATTACAAAAGCCAAAGTCAGAGTGCCATACAGAGGTTTCTACCAGTCGAACCAATCAGCCATTTCAATCCATCCTCTATAGATGTCTATTCAGGCTGAGCCATTGAAGTTAATGAAAAGTGTAAGCAGGCCAGGCGCAGAGGCTCATGCCTATAATCCTAGCACTTTGGGAGGCCAAGACAGGTGGATCACCTGAGGTCAGGAGTTCGAGACAAGCCTGGCCAACATGGTGAGACCCCGTCTCTACTAAAAATGCAAAAATTAGCCAGGCACGGTGCCAGGCACCTATAAGCCCAGCTACTCCAGAGGCTGAGTCAGAATAGTTTGAACCCTGTTGTGGGGGAGGGGAGGGGGCAGAGGTTGCAGTGAGCCAAGATCGCACCACTGTACTCCAGCCTGCGTGAAAGAGCGAAACTCCATCTCAAAAGAAAGAAAGAAAAAGAAAGAGAGAAGGAAGGAAAGAAAGGAAAGAAGGAAGGAAGGAAGGAAGGAAGGAAGGAAGGAAGGAAGGAAAGGAAAGGAAAGGAAAGGAAAGGAAAGGAAGGAAGGAAAGGAGAGAGGGATGGAGGGAAGAAAGAGATAAAAAAGAACAGGGAGGGAGGAAGGAAGAAGAAGAAAAAAGAAAGATACCACAGATAGGGGACAGGAGGTGACGGAAAGCATTGTCTCAGGTTGGGGGCCAGTGAGGATCCACTGGAAAGAAAACGCCAGTTGCAGTGATGCTGAGCCAATAGTTCAGGTGGCCGCCTATCAGCTGTGAAGGAGATGCGTCTGGCTGTCCCACTAACTCACAAGCCTCCCAATCCTGGGAGAAAAATGGTCTCTACGTATTGTGCTTCTGGCTAGCTCATCAGAGAATCTGTTACAGATCACAGGCCCTTTGGTTTTCCCCATGTAATAAAATTAACCTGGGGCCAAGCAAACTTCCCAGACCAGGTTTTTATTTCAGGGCTTGTGCTTGAGTACAAGGGAGATAGTAGAGATGCAAAGACTCTCTCGCTGACTCCATGGAAAAGCCGGGAAGGATTTCTTAAGCCAAGTGTGGGAATTGACATCAGGGGTAAAGTATGCAGGCAGACTGGTCAAAGCACCTGAGGGATAGGGTATGCAGTCAACATATCTGGTTGTGATGGCTATTACTGTTTTGAGACAGGGTCTTTCTCTGTCACGCAAGCTGGAGTGCAGCAGTGTGATCAGGGCTCATTGCTGCCTCAACCTCCCAGCCTCAAGCAATCCTCCCACCTCAGCCTCCCAAGTAGATGGGACTAAAAGGCACGTGCCACCACACTGGGGTAATTTTTTATTTTATTGTTTTTGTTATAAAGATGAGGTCTTGCTATGTTGCCCACGGTGGTCTAGAACTCCTGGGCTCAAGCGATCCTCCTGCCTTAGCCTTCATAGTAGCTGGGACTACAGCCATGTGCCACCACACCCAGCTAATTTTTTTATTTTTGTTGTTGTTGTTGTAGAGATGAGGTCTCGCTACATTGCCCAGGCTGGTCTCAAACTCCTGGGCTCAAGCAATCCTCCTGCCTCAGCCTCCTAAAGTGCTAGGATTACAGGCATGAGCCACCATGCCCAGCCACAATAGTTATCTTGAGTAATAGACCACCTGGTAGTCTGGCCAGCAGCAACAATGCTGCAAATCATTGTCGAGCATTGCTTCCTGAAGTAGGACACTCCATAACCTTGGTTTGATATTTAGATTTCCAAAGGCCAGTTCCTGAAATTCTTTAAGTAAAAGGCATGGTTAAACATTATGAGAGCACGGAAGAATGGCTATTTGCTTTGTACAACTAAAGCCTTGGGGTTAGCAGGAATATTGGTATATTGCCAGTGAGGTAGTGGTGTGGGCTTTATGATTAGTGGGACAAGAGAAGAAGAAAAAAGAAAAAAAATGTGAAAGAGGAGCTGTATACCATTTCTGTTCTATCTCAGTATCTGACAAAAGAAATTTTGCAGCTGTGATTAAGGTTACTGATCCGTTGACTTTGAGCTAATTAAAAAGAGAAATTATTTGGAAGTGCACAATCTAATCACATGAGCCCATTAAAAGCAGAGAACTTTCTCCAGCTGGTGGCAGTGGGGAAAGTCAAAGAGAATAGAAACACTAGAAGGACAAGACACATAGTTGTTAGCTGGAAGATGGAGGGGATCATAAGCAAGGATGGAATAGCCTCTAGAAACCGATAGTAACACCAGTCAACAGTCAGCCTGGAAATGCAGATTTAGTTTTCCACATGCAAGGGACTAAATGCCAACAACCTAAATGAGCTTGGAAAGAGATCCTTTCAGAGACGTCAGATGAGAGCCCAATCTGGCCAACAGCTTGATTTTGGCCTTGTTGGGAGCTAAGCAGAGAGAGCATTGAGCCCACTCAGACTTTTGACCTAAAAAACCATGAGAATAAAAGGATGTTGTCTTTAGCCATTAAATGTATGGTCATTGGTTCCTTAGCAATAGAAAATGAATATAGGACTCTCAGAAAAGTTTGAGTACAAGACCTAAACTTTGTCTACATGCTGTATAAATCACCTAGAAAGAAGGTCTTTGTTATTTTTTTAATTATAATGGAAAAAATTAAATCCCATCTATTATCTGTGTGTGTGCGTGTGTGTGTGTGTGTGTGTGAGAGAGAGAGAGAGAGAGAGAGTTGTAAAGCAAATCAGAAGTTTTTTAAATTGTGGCTGTGGGACAATCTATATTAGCATCATCCTGGGAACTAATTAGAAATGTCGGTTTGTGTCCCATAGAGACCTATTGAGTTAAATGCTGTGGCATGTGGGGCCCAAGCATCTGCATCACTAAGTCCCCAAGATTCTAGAGCACCAACATTTGATACCAAACTGACTTAAAAACATCTCTCTCGGCCGGGCGCGGTGGCTCACGCCTGTAATCGCAGCACTTTGGGAGGCCGAGGTGGGCGGATCACAAGGTCAGGAGATAGAGGCCATCCTGGCTAACACGGTGAAACCCCGTCTCTACTATAAATACAAAAAATTAGCCAGGCATGGTGGCGGGCGCCTGGAGTCCCAGCTACTCAGGAGGCTGAGGCAGGAGAATGGCGTGAACCTGGGAGGCGGAGCTTGTAGTGAGCTGAGATCGCGCTACTGCACTCCAACCTGGGCGACAGAGCAAGACTCTGTTTAAATAAATAAATAAATAAATAAACAAACAAACAAACAAACAAATAAATCTCTCTCTCCAGCAGCCCTGGCTTCCTTCAAAGCGTCTCTTATTCCTCAGAACCAAGATGGATAAGGATCCACACACTAGTGGTTCCTCTCCACTCCTCCATTCCCTCTACAACCCTCCCATAGAGAGCAAGTTGTGGGGCGCAGTATCAGAACACAGTGCTGGGGACAGTACTGGGGAGCCCTCGAGTGTGAACTCAGGAGTCAGAATGCCTGGCTTTGAATCCCAGCTCTGCTGCTGAGCTAGTTGGATGCTCCTGGGCAAGTTACCTAAGTGCTCTGTGCCTTATTTTTTCCATGTGTAAAATGAGGATGATAAAATTACCTACTTTATAGAGTTGTGGAGATTAAATTAGTGAATACCATTCAAGCTCTTACAAATACCTGACACATAGGAAGCCCTCAATGAGTGTGAAGAGAATATTATTAATACTTGTTCTCTTGGCTTCCTGACAAAATCCATTTATCTCTATGTCAGATGCTACATAAAATATTCCAACTGCATGCTCAGAGTCAGACTTAAATCACCGAAATGCAGTTAACTTATGTCACAATAAACTAACCTGCTGAATTGGCTGTTACATTGATTTTTAAGCAATTGTAATTAATCATAATTATGGGGCATCATTCATCAGCGAAAAATACTGTTCTTAGAACTGTGCCACAGCACTCTCTATTATGTGCCTGAACAAATTAGCTAGAACTTTATATAAAGGGCAGAGATATTTGTTGCTTTTCTATAGAGAAACCTGAACACTCATTGAACTTTTACAAATGAATAATCAGATTTACTTTAGCATGATAACATTACCATATATAATTACTTTAGATAATCTTTTTTTTAATTGTAATGCCATCATGAGATATCAGGTTCTTGGGGTTTTGTTTGCTTGCTTTTCCCATGACCCAAGGAGGAAATACTCCCAAGGAAACTCTATCTAAATAAATGTAGCAACTGGATTAAAGAAACTTGGTCCTCTTGGTAATGAGATTATTATGAGTATGCTCACTTGTGTGTCTTTGCTCTTTCATGTCTTCTGTTCATTCATTCATTTTAAAATGTACATTGACATACTATGTGCTGTGTTAAGAAACAATGACAGACAAGACAGACACAGGTCCTACCCTCACAGAAATTTAAAAAATATAAGAACTGTATTTGTTGCAAGTTTGCAAGTCCAGGCACTGTGCTAGGCACTTAAAATAGATTGTCTTTGTTTGTTTGTTTGTTTGTTTGTTTGTTTGTTTGTTTGTTTTGAGGTGGAGTCTCACTCTGTCACTCAGGCTGGAGTGCAGTGGTGAAATCTTGGCTCACTGCAACCTCCGCCTCCTGGGTTCAAGTGATTCTCCTGCCTCAGCCTCCTGAGTAGCTGGGATTACAGGCATGCATCACCACGCCCCATTGTATTTTTAGTAGAGAGGGGGTTTTGCCATGTTGGCCAGGCTGGTTTTGAACTCCTGACCTCAGGTGATCTGCCCGCCTCAGCCTCCCAAAGTGCTAGGATTAAGGCATGAGCCGCCGTGCCTGACCAGATTGTCTCTTTTATTTCTCACAGCCTGATAAGGCATGTAGCTCCATCTTATAGATGAGGCCACTGAGATTCTGAAGTTAAATAACTTGCTCAATATCGCACAGCTACAAGGAAATAGGATTAGGATCCAAACCTGACTTTAAACCCACCTTCCTAACTACAGTCCTGCCATCTCTTTTTCCAATTACTCCTCAATATCAAAACATCTCTTCTTTTACGTCGATTGCTCTATGCACCACACACAAAAATTCCTTGCCTTTGACCTTGCCAGGCAGACAGATCCCAAATATGACCCAATCTTGTGTGTCTAACCCAAGCTCCTCTTCTTGGCGTGTCTTATTCCCTAACCATCTCACTTCTTCAGCCTCGAACACTACCTCATACACTCCCGCTTCCCCTGCAACTATCAAGTTCTTTCGTATGTTCATCTAATGTTTCAAACTAGATGGTAATTTCCGAATTAGACTATAAAGTTTCCTCAAATACCTACATTTTTTCTCTCAGTCACTGAAGTTGGGCAGACAGTTAGGTGCTCAATAAGTTACCATTGTCTTTTTCATTGCTAACTTAGTTCTATGACTCTAATAACCACAATAAGTTCATAGAAAAGGCAGGTGGTCTTTAGGAATAAATAAAGGCTAGGCTCAGTGGGTCACACCTATAATCCCACCAGTTGGGGAGACTGAGGCAGGAGGACTGCTTAAGGCCAGGAGTTTGAGACCAGCTTGGGCAACATAGTGAGACCCCCATCGCTACAGAATAAATAAATAAATTAGCCAGGTGTGGTTGTGCACACCTGTGGTCCCAGCTATTCTGGAGGTTGAGGAGAGAGGATCGCTTGAGCCTAGGAATTTGAGGCTGCAGTGAACTATGATCATGCCACTGCACTCCAGCCTGGGCGACAGAGTGACACCCTGTCTCCAAATAAATAAATAAATATTTTTAAAAAGAAGAATCAGTAAAGAAAACATCCTCTCTTAGCTGCCTCCCCTCTCCTCCAATTAATCACTGCCATGTTCAGAACACTGTCTACATCTACCACTAGAGACTTTGCATGACTGGTTTTGCAGTGAGCACACAATCCTGGTTTACATAATGTAGACTGGGTTTGCATCTCTATCTTAAGACAAGGCCAAAGAGACTGGGTTTTCATCTCTATCTTTGGGACAAGGCCAAAGAGATTACTGGAGCACCCACTTAGCCTGAAATTGAAGGATAGGAACTCAAGAGTCTCTCATTGGTTGTCTCCTGCTCTGAAAATCCACAGACCTCTGTATTAGCCCTTTGCCACTTAACACTTACAGCCTTGAGATGTCATTTTTCATAGCTGTGTATTCTACAGGCTTCTGAGCAATGACGTGGCCTAGCCCAGTGACTTGGAACAAGTGCTCTCTGAGTGACTGTTGACTGGCCCTAGATTTACTGAGGGGATTGTTGCTGGGGCCTCTTGTGTGGGAGCTGCTAGAACTTCCCAAGGTGTTGATAGCCACTGACTCCTCAAAGTGGTTCAGGGCAGCCGGGAAGTATTTCTCACTTTTGAATGTCTTGGCTGAACTCTTGACTTCCATTCTCCATCTTCTCCACTGCTTCCCTTCTGGAGTATCAAATGCCATGTGGTTGTAGTCATGACATTGTAAAATTGCCCTGCTAGCTCATGGGAGGAGAAAAGTCTTGAGACACAGAAAAATTCGATGGGATTTTATTCACTCTGAATTCATCTCTGCATGACTATCTATGTCCTAATCTCAGCTAGGACATCTTGCATTTCTTTTCCTTCTGGAAATGGGGAATAGGAGCGATCTGAAGGATTCTCTGTGGCCTTAGTTGGGGAGAGCTGGAGTGGATGAGAACTGTCCTCTCAAAGACAACCTCCTTAGGAGATCTCTGGGAGCCACTTTCCACTGGGACACTAAATGGGAGCTAAAAGCTTGCCATTTCTCCTCCCTCTCACCTCTGTCAAGGCCGTCCCAGGTCCTGTGCAGACAGCATTAGGGATGATGTAAAATCAATACCCCCACACTTCACTTTACCCTCCACTCTCACATAGAAGATGATAAAGCAAGTCTCTGTGCCATTGGGAAGGACCTCACCCTAAGTTTTCTTTTCTCATCTGCTTCTCAATTCCTCAGACACTCTGTTTATGTGCTATTTATGTCCACTTTTATGGAAGAGGATTGCAAGTAATCACACAGGAGGGAGACTAGAATTCCTGGACCGTTGGCTTAATATTCCAGAATACTGTTATTCTGTTATCATGAGCATTTACTACATTTTCATTCCTCATCATAGTTTACTCTATCTAAAAGGAATATTCTGTATTTTTTCACTCTGGGTTCTCATAGATTTGGATTCCTTGAACAGCTCGAACTACTTCTTAACCACATATTTCCTCATTTGGAAAATATGAAGGAAGGCTGCTTTAACCCTTTGTACTGTATATTAACTCTTTTTACATATCTCTGCTGCAATCCTGGGGATTTTCCTTGGATTTCTGAAGTTGGTGGTGATTATTCCCTGAGGAGAACAGAGCTGGGTCTCTGGGGTTCCTTTCCTTCCCGATCTCTCTGTATTTAAAGTTTTACCTCTGAGGAGCTCCCGGGAATCATATTTGACAGTTTGACCTCCCATTCAAACGGTCAGATAGGACATTAGGTCATACTCTTAATCATTCTCAGAATAAAAACTTGTTGCAAATGTAATGGAGACCACTATCCACTCTTGTTTCATGTACTTTTCTAGGTAAACCAAGCAAGCAAAATTATCCAACAGGGCATCAAGAAGCAATAGTCTGAAATTTTAAGTAAGAAAAAAACCTTGGACACAATATAAATGAAATGTCATTTTTTTTTTTAAGAATGCCCCCAGTTGAGTAATTCCAAGTGTACTCATCATTCTGTGGTAAATGTGAACTCTGATTGCAGGACAAGGCTGGTGACACATAGGTTACTTAATGGTGAGTAAATCTGTTGAAATAAAAAATGCTTCCAGCACTAAAGTGTGTGTTCACATTTTGACCATATGTATAAAATGCATATTTACTTGAAACCAACATGGACAGGCTGAATAACTCAAGAGTTATGATAATCTAAGAACCATCAGTAGCCAAGCCTTTTTTTTTTTTTTTCTTGAGACAGGGTTTCACACCTGTCGCCAGGCTGGAGTGCAGTGGCAGAATCTCAGCTCACTGCAACCTCTGCCTCCTGGGATGAAGTAATTATTGTGCCTCAGTCACCCAAGTAGCTGGGATTACAGGCACACACCACCATGCTCAACTAATATTTGTACTTTTAGTAGAGATGGGGTTTCACCATGTTGGCCAGGCTGGTCTTGAACCCCTGACCTCAAGTGATCTGTCCGCATTGGCCTTCCAAAGTGCTGGGATTACAGGCATGAGCCACTGTGCCTGGTCAGTCACTAGTCCAGCTGTCTATAGAATGCCTTCTTGGTCTCATTTCGTTGGTACTGAGCAGGGAATTCTAAGTGAGGGTTGCTCAGCCCTAGGTGCTCTGGAGCTTTCTTCCCCATCAGATACACAGAATATTCACAGTCACCTTCTAGGCACATTTCTGAGTCCCATAACTGCTCACCATGGGACTATAGGAAAAAGATAAGAGCCATGACTCCTTTTTTGTATAGGGAGATTGAGTCTAGTCTTTTTGCTACATTGCTCTTCCCTTTCTCTCATCTTATCTTTCCATCTTTTTTTCTCCAACAAAATTCTAAAATACAGATGGGCACAGGGTCAGAAAAAAATGAGGCAATCTCTTTCTGTTGGTTAAAAGCTTTAGCTTTAATTTTCTTTTTGCACAGAATTTTTTTCTAGCAAAAGCAACAGTGATAGTTGCTGTTTATTATTTTCAGACTTTATTTTAGAGCAGTTTTAGTGAAAGCAAAATTGAGTAGAAAAACACAGAGTTCTCATATACTTTTGCCTTCACATATGCACAGCCTCCCCAACCATCAACATCTCTCACCAGAGTAGTACATTTGTTGTAATCGATCAACCTAATTGACACATCATTATTACCCAAAGTCTGTAATCTACATTGGGATTCCCTTTTGGCGTTGTATATCCTGTGGGTTTGGACAAATGTACCATGGCATGTATCTCCCATTATCGTATTATAAAAAACAGCTTAACTACCCTAAAAATATCCTGTGCTTTGCCTATGTATCCTCCCCTTTCCCTAACCACCAGAAACCACAGATCTTTTTATTGTCTTCATAGTTTTGGTTTTTCTAGAATATCATATACTAGAAATCATACAGTATGTAATCTTTTCAGACTGACTTCTCTTACTTAGTGGTGTGTATTCAAGTTGCTTCCAAGTCTTTGATGGCTTGATAGCTCATTTCATTTTAGCACTGAATAATATTCCATTGTTTGGATGGACCACAGTTTATCCACCCACCTATATCTTAGTTGTTTACAAGTTTTGATAATTATGAATAAAGCTGCTATAAACATCCACGTGCAGGTTTTTGTGTGGACCCATGTTTTCAACTTAATAGGATAAATACTAAGGAAATAAATTGCTGGATGGTATGGTAAGACTATGTTTAGTTTCGTAAGAAACTGCCACACTGTATTCCAAAGTGGGCATTCTCATCTGCAATGAATCAGAATTCTTATTGCCCTATATCCTTTCCATAAAAAGCATTTTGGATTTGGGCCATTCTAATAGGTGTGTAGTGGTACCTCACTGTTGTTTTAATTTGCATGTCTCTGATTAAATATGATATGGAATATCTTTTCATATGCTTGTTTACCATATATATCTTCTTTGGTGAGGTGTCTAAGATCTTTGGTGCATTTTTTAACTGGGTTGTTTTCTTATTAGGTTTTTAGAGTTCTTTGTGTATTTTGAAAAACAATCCTTTATCAGATGTGTCTCCTGCAAATATTTTCTCCCAGTCTGTGGCTTGTCTTCTAATTCTCTTGACGGTATTTTTTGCAGAGCAGAAATTTTTAATTTTAATAAAGTCATTTTATTATTTCTTTCATGGAGTTATTGTTTCTTTCTTTGGTGTCGTATCTAAAATATCATCACCATACCCAAGGTTATCTAGATTTTCACTTATGTTATCTTTTAAGAGTTTTATAGTTTTGCATTTCACATTTAGGTTTATGATCCATTTGGGGTTCAATTTTGTGAAAAAGGTAAGATTTGTGTGTAATTTTTTTGGCACACAGAAGTCTAATTGTTCTAGCACCATTTGCTGAAAAGACTATCTTTTCTCCATTGTATTGTCTTTACTCTTTTGCTGTAGATCAGTTGACTACGTTTGTGTAGGTCTACTTCTGGGCTCTCTATTCTGTTCCATTAATCTACTTATCGGCTCCTTTACTAATACCACACTGTCTTGATTTCTGTGGCCTTATAGTAAGCCTTACGAGTTGGGTAATGTCGTCCTCCAACTTTCTCCTTCTACTTCAATATTGAGTTGGCTATTAGGGGTCTCTTGCCTCTGTATAAACTTTAAAGTCAGTTTGTCAATATCCACAAAATAACTCACTGAGGTCTTGATTGGGATTGCATTGAATCTATAGATGAAGTTAGGAAGAACCAACGTCTTGGCAATATTGAGTCTTTCTATCCATAAACATGGATTGTCTCTTCATTTAAGTAGGTCTTTGATTTTTTCCCAGAAATGTTGTAATTTTCTTCATATAAATCTTACATGTATTTTGTTAAATTTATACCTAAGTAGTTCATTTTTAAGGGGTGATAATTCTAAATTCCTGAGGTGCTAATGTAAACTGTAAAATGTATTTTTTTTTTTTTTTTTACATGCAGTCTCGCTCTGTCACACAGACTAGAGTGCAGTGGCGTGATCTCGGCTCACTGCAACCTCTGCCTCCTGGGTTCAAGCAATTCTCCTGTCTCAGCTTCCTGAGTAGCTGGAACTACAGGCACATGCCACCATGCCCAGCTAATTTTTGTATTTGTAGTAGAGACAGGGTTTCACCATATTGGTCAGGCTGGTCTCGAACTCCTGACATCAGGTGATCCACCTTCCTTGGCCTCCCAAAGTGCTGGGATTGCAGGCATGAGCCACCACGCCCGGCCAGTAAGATGTATTGTGCTTTTGCAGATTGTGTTTTTACTCATTCAACTTTTACTGCAAGGTACCACTATATATGAAAAGGAGTTTGGAAAGCTTTCTTGCTGCTCATGTTGTCATCATTGACATCATCTAACATTCAACTTTTCAAGTTTTTTCTAACACATTAATTCATATTTTAATAAAATAATTTGTATTTTAATAATTAGGGCAGTTACAGAAAATTAGAATTTCTAGTTTGAAGAAAGACTTGATCTCTTCCAATCACATCTCTGATTTGTAGCCTGAATACAGGCTTGTAAGTGGTCATTCAGCATTTATTTAGGTATCTCCACATACAGGATATTCACCATCCATGATCTGAGCACATCATTAAAAAAAAAAAAACAACAACAACAAAAAAAAAACCCTCTTATTGTTGAAAAAGTCTTTCTTGAAATAAATCAAAACCTTGCTTCTTGTCACATCCACTCCTTGACCCAAGTTGTATAACTTAATCTCTTTTTCTTGTAATAGCCCTTAGAATAAAGACAATTATCATGTATTCTAAAGTGGTTTTGTTCAAGGTGGCCAGGTTCAGTTTCTTCAAACACATATGGATTCTTTCATATGAACATCACATATGGTGTTCTTCAAACACAACCCCTCACCATTTTGGACACTTTCCTCAGAAAAGTTTGTCTAGATGTCTCTTAAGTTGTCATGCAAAAAACAAACAAAAAAGAAAAAACACCTGATTATGCTTCTGTTATGCTAAGACCATTATCTCTGTGTCATCTTCCATTTCACACAAGAACAGTAAGACTACCTAGTAAGTGACTTATCCAAGGTGTTAAGCTAGACTTTGAACTGGGATCTCTGTTTCACTAGTAGAGAAAAAGAACCCCCTGCAATTTAACTCTGGTCTGTATTTCTTGGTACGACATACAAATCTGGCCAGAGACCCCATTTTGCATTGAGGCAGTATAACCTGAGCTTCTACTGGTTTCCATGTAAGTGGAAAAGTGGTAAAGGGCTGAGCCAAAAAGGCTTTCTAGAAATGTCAGTTGGTTAAGAACCTGGGACAAGAAAGTCTCACAGTTATCTGCTTGAGGGTTTGAGTCCCCTCACTATCCCCCTCCCTCCTTCTTTCCTTCTTCCTTCTTTCCTTCCTCCTTTCTTTCTTTTCTTTCATCTCTCTCTCTCTTTCCCTCTTTCCTGGGCACTGGTACATATTGTAATGTTAGTCATTTCTTCCATGAGACAGTTTATTTGTGACTCACTTCCCTTCTACGATGACCACATCAAGTAAGTGGTGCCATCGGCCACCAATAAGGAGACTGGAATTTGAAAAACTGCTCATATATAATTGAATATTCAGCATGGCCTGTTCAAACTTATTTTCAGCTACAAGTGACATAACAAGGAAATCATTCTTTCTGGAGTATCTGAACACAAAAAGGTTTAGAAAGAAATGATAAACTTTAGAATTTCTTGAATCACAAATTGCTCAAAGCAAAATAAATAATTCATTTTAAGAAATAACTAAATGCCACCTGGCACTTTTAAGATACTAAAAAAAGAAAACAATCTTTGTGTCATAACTCCTGAAAGAACTGAGTCATAATAATAGAGCCATCCTATAATGGCTGCAGTTCTGATAGACTTGTAACTCAGAGTCTAGGAGACCCAGCTCAAGAGAAGGTTTTGCTTGACCTGGAAAGAGCCTGCTTTCTCAGGCGGCCAAGAAGGATAAGAGACACTCAGGCTGTAATTATACTGATTGTTCACATTGCCCAGCTAGACTGGAAGAAAATATCTGGGCCAATAAAAGCCTGGTTTTCTCTTTTACCTGTTCATTCATTCACTCATTTATTCAACCAATAATTTTTTGAACATCCACTTATCTAACTTTATCATTTATGAGTTGTATAGACAAGATACTTAAGGCTAGTCATGTTGGCTCACGCCTGTAATCCCAGCACTTTGACACTTATTCAAGTTACTGTGCCTCAGTTTCCTTGTCTGGCAAACATGGATAAGATTTCTTCCTAGGGTAGTTGTAATATTTGTATAAGTGAATTGTATAAAGTCCTTCACACAGTGCCTGGCCCCTAGGAAGCATTCAACTATTAGCTCTTATGATTATTACTGTGTGCCAGGCAATAATCATATTATTAGGTTGGTGCAAAAGAAATCACAGTTTTCATCATTACTTCCTATGGCAAAAACCATAATTACTTTTGCACCAACAACAGTAATAAGATATATTGGACTGTTTCCAATAGTATCTCCCAGTATATATAAACATGGGAATGTAACCATTCTCTGCTCTTGTAATCACCTCTCAGTATATCAGAGTTTCATGGCGAGATCAGAGAAGTCATCTTGTACAAATCCTTTATTCCATAGATGAGAAAATGAGGCCCAGTGATAGAAGGTGACTTGCTCATGGTTACAGTGAGTAGGAGACCCAGGACTGGAAATCATTTCTCCCAACTCCCAGCTCAGTGGTTCTCCAGTTCCCTTTACTTCCTCAATTACTGCATCTGCTGTGGCATTTGTTTACATCATACCTCATCCCTATATTACTAGGCATGAGGATAGGTCATTGAGGACAGCCTGTTCTAGTTCTCAGTGCCCTTGTCCCTTTCTCTATATTCTTGCTTTAGAGAATGAAACTAGGAACTGTACTTGTTAGAGACAATAAATAATAATAATGTTTCTCACACACACATTCCCCACACTTGTTTCAAATACATACTAATTTTATTAATAAAGTAGATTACAATCCTCATTATTAATTTTTAATGAGCATTCAATATGGGTCAGGCACCAAGCTAAATACTTTCCATGCATTGTCTCTTTAAGGAAGGGCAAGGAGCTTACTTTCTGGATCAGGGTCCATTGCCACAGGTGGAGAAACGTGGCTCTAAGAAGGTTGATTTAGTGGGAGAAGTTCTTTTATCTTGAACAGTTCAAATGTATTCAGCTGGTCCTGTCCCAAAGATGCAACCATCTGAGCCAGTATATTAAACAAAAGTAACACAGATTCCTTTTAATGGCTGAACAAAAGACTTGTAAATTGCTGAGATTATGATCAATTCCTTATAGTTATCTGGACCCACCTTGAAAATCACTGACAAAATATTACTCTCCAATAATGTCTTTCAATGCTAATTATCACTACAAAAGAGAAACTTCATAGCTAGTACACCCCAGTTTCAGAAATTCTTCTAAGCTTTAAACTATCCCAGAAGGCTGCCCATTTCTCCACAAGCCTTTAGCACCCAGGTTTGGGGGAAATGCTCTGTCTTTTAAGAAATTGAAAGGTTCTTCTCAGGGGTCCATTGTGCGGTGACCCATGAGAGGGAACTTCACTCATTGCAATCGCTTTCTTGAGATGACTGTCAGCAAGATTCTAGCAAATTCCAGCACACCACTTTAAAATTGTAACTTCTCAAATACTTTCTAAGTGAATTGAATGTTTTCAAATATTCTTGAATATATTGGAATATGATTCAGATCCGATGTGATGATTATATTTGTTTTCAGGTTGTTAACAGAGGAGGGGGAGACTCCTTCCTACTTTACCCAAAGGAAAAGCATAGAGTCTATAACATTAAAAGAGTACTTGGAAGCTTATTCTACAGAAGGTAGATGTCATCCCTTGCTGTTGCAAATAACCTGTTAAAGCTACTGTCATCCTACACAAATGTCTTCTTCAGGCTATAATAGGATGCCAATTCAATCTAGTAGCATAGTAAAAATTTATTCTATCAGTTACTTTATTTGAATCATGAATCAGCAAACTTTTTCTGTAAAGGGCCAAATGGTAAATATTTTAGGCCTTAGGGACCATATGGTCTTTGTTGCAACTATTTAACCCCGCCAATATAGTCCCAAACAACCACAGACAACTCGTAAACAAATGAGTATAGCTGTCCATGTTCCAATAAAACTTTTGATGGACACTAGAGTTTGAGTTTCATATAATTTCCATGGGTCATGAAATATTATTCTACTGTTGACTTTTTCCATTTAAAATATGCAAAAACCATTCTTAGCTCATGGGCCATATGAAAACACAGCTGGAGTTGGCCCATAGGTCATATTTTGTCAACCCTTGGTCTAAATGATTGCAATAGAATAGTTGGCTGATTCATAGAATATTTTCACTAATTGATTTATTCTTAATTTTTAAGATATTTTAGAGTCCTGATAGGATGTTGATGCAGATAATTTTAAGCTTACATAATTTTAGCTGTTTACATTGTAAGTCATTGTAACAGTTAATTTTATGTGCCAACTTGGCTAGGCCACAGTACCCAGATATTTGGTCAAACACTAGTCTAGATATTCCTGAGAAGCTATTTTTTAGATGAAATTAACATTTCTATCAGTAGACTTTGAGTAAAGCAGATTACCTTCCAGTATATGGGTGGGTCTCATCCTATCAGTTGAAGACCTTAATAGGAAAAAGACTGACTCCCCCCCAAAAAGAGAAAATTCCATCAGTAGACTGTCTTTGGACCCAAGCTACAACATCAAGTCTTCCCTGGATCTCCAGCCTACCAGCTTACCCTGCAGATTGTGGATCTGTCAGCCTGTACAGTTATATGAGATAGTTCTTTAAAATTAGTATTTTTCTGTCTCTCTGTCTCCATCTCTCTCTCTCTCTCTCTCTCTCTCTCTCTGCATTTCCCACCTCATCCCCTTACCACATACGCTATTGTTTGTTTCTCTGGAGAACCACAACTAACACATTCCTACCTGTTGTGATCTTTAAGGACTACTTTTATTTGAAACAGGGTCCCACTCCGTCATCCAGGCTGGAGGGCAGTGGTGCAATCACCATGCTCATCTAAATTTTTTCATTTTTGTAGAGATAGGGTGTCACTATGTTGCCCAAGCTGGTCTTGAACCCCTGGCCTCAAGTGATTCTCCCACCTCAGCCTCCCAAAGTGCTGGAATTATGGGCCTGAGCTGCTGCACCCAGCCTTTAAGGACCATTTTTTTTGGATGGCAGCATGATTATTCTCTTAATACAGAATTTTTTACTTCAATTATTGATTATATCGCTGCTCAAATCCCTTTATTGAAATTTGAAATCCAGGCCAAGAAATTTATTGAATTTCATGTCTTCAATATTTTTATAAGTTTAAAGCAATAGTGCAGCTTCATTATACTCACAGGAAAACTCAAAACGGTTTTGAATCAGTATGACCAATGCAATTCTTTTAGCTCATTAGTAAGCAACTGACACTTCTTTGTTGGCAGTACATCCTAGTCTTCTACTGCATTTTGAAATCAACACATTCTTTAACATATCAGATTTAAATATGTTACAGCTGAAGTCTGTCAACTTACTCAAGCTCACTAACGTTCAGCAAACTAAAGTAATAGGCTTTGTTGCTTCTTTTAGTCTAATTTTGCTTTTCTTAAAGTATGTTCTATTGGCACTTAGCCTCCTTGTCCCATAAGCTGGTCCTTTAAAAGTGAGTTTTACAGAAAAGTAAGTTTTGCAAGCACTGCATGCTATAGGCCACTCCTGAAGATCTGTAATACATGTGGCATATTATAGATTAGGTAACAAAAGAACCTGTTTAAATTTATTGAATCTAATGTTTCCCAAATGTGTTTGACCACATAATTTTTCTTTTCCCCCCGCCACCCCACAACATCTACTGGAACACATTTTGGAAAATGCTAGTCTCATAACTTTCTGTCCTCCTTAAGGGTCATAAAAGGCTAGAAACAATATGGCCTTAAGGACATGTAATGAATAAAGAAAAGCACAAATTACATTATGAAAGCAAATAAACAGTCAAGATTCTCATAATCTCTGATAAAGAAGCAGAATCAGCTAAATAAACTATCCTTTGTTATTATTCTCATTGTTTATATTTAGGTATAATGTCTCCTCTATAAATCATTACCGTGGCGGCTAAGAGAACAGCCTCTTCCTTTGTAAAGCTAAGCAGTTTTATATTTAATTCCAAGTCTATAAAATGGGAATGTGATATTTCTCCCTCTGGCCTGTTTTAGAAATAATGATAAATGAACTGGGCTACCCGCGTGAGAAGGAAATAAATTCAGTTGCTGAGTTTAGGCCTTTGACTGCTCCTTCTGATCCATCTGCCTATCTTGGGTTGCTCTCAGCTACAGAGATCAGGCACCTGGCTTGTGAGACAGGCCTGACGATGCTCCACACACCTTCACTGGGGTTTCTCTGAGCCCAACCCTGGGCGGTGAAGGGGAGCCCTGGGCGATGAGTGAGGGAAGGCTCTCCCCTATGGTACCCCACCCTCTGCTCTTGCAGACTCCTTGATATGGTTTAGCTGTGTCCAAATCGCATCTTGAATTCCCACGTGTTGTGGGAGGGACCTGGTGGGAGGTCATTGAATCATGGGGGGCAGGTCTTTCTTGTGCTGTTCTCATGATAGTGAATAAGTCTCACAACATCTGGTGGTTTTATAAAGGGGAGTTTCACTGCACAAGCTCTCTTCTCTTGCCTGCTGCCACGTGAGATGTGCCTTTCACCTTCTGCCATGATTGTGAGACCTCCCCAGCCACGTGGAACTGTAAGTCCATTGAACCTCTTTCTTATGTAAATTGTCCAGTCTGGGGTATATCTTTATTAGCAGCATGAAAATGGACTAATACACCCCCTATTTATGGGAGTGGGAATGGGAGCACATGAGTGTTCCCAGGAGTAGGACAGTGGCCCCGGCAGCCCCAGTTGCTTAACTCCACATTTCCCAGTGAAAGCACAGGGCCAAGACCCGGCCAATGGCTACGGAAGCCCCAGCTGAGTGGTTTGCAGTCTTGCTGCTTAATCGAATCACTGGGGGAACTTTTAAAATACCGGATGCCTGAAGCCTCGCTCCCTGCAGTTCTCATTTAATCGTCCCGTGGTTGGTCCTGGGCCTCTGGAGTTGCTAAGAGTTCCCAGGTGATGCCAATGTGCCTCCAGGGTTAGGAACTTCAGTTTCATAAAAAAGCACTTTGATGTGCTGAATGCCTATTATTTCCTGTTGATTTATTGATACCTTAATGATCGGAAAGAAGAAAGACTACTAGGCTAGGCATGGTGGCTCACGCCTGTAATTCCAGCACTTTGGGAGGCTGAAGTGGGAGGGTCACTTGAGCCCAGGAGTTTGAGACCAGCCTGGCAAACATAGCAAAACCCCGTTTCTACAAAAAATACAAAAATTAGCTAGGCGTTGCGGCACGTGCTTGTAGTCCCAGCTACTCGGGAGGCTGCAGCGAGAGGATTCCCTGAGCCTGGAAGGTCGCGGCTGCAGTGAGCACCAGTGGCACTGCTGCACTCCAGCCTGGGCAACAGAGTAAGGCCTTGTCTCAAAGAATGAAGGCTACAGATCAAACAAGAAATGCTGCGTGGTGCATTTTATGTGGCTGAAATCAAATCAGTGGAGCAGGAAGAGGGAAAAACTGCTGTTTTGCTCCGGGTTTTGTTCGTTAGGGAAAAGTCAGTTGAAAGTCCTACAAGTACAGCCCATTTCTTCCTAAAATGTCTCCACTCTTGGGCCAGGGCGATCCAGAGTCTGTGGCTCTCAGACTGTAATTACTGTTGAGGATTTTAGGGATGCTGCCTCTTCCTGAATTCCTGCCTATCAGGAAATCCAATCTGTGACCACCAGCTCACATGCCTGCTTAAAACTCCTTTCAGGCTGGGCGCAGTGGCTCATGCCTGTAATCCCAGCACTTTGGAAGGCCGAGGCATGTGGATCACTTGAGCCCAGGAGTTCAAGACCAGCCTGGGCAACATGGTGAAATCTCGCCTCTACAAAAAATTAGCCGGGTGTGGTGTGTGCCTGTAGTCCCAGCTCCGAGGAGTCTGAGGTGGGAGGATCACTGAGCCCAGTGGTTAAGGCTGTAGTGAGCCGAGATCACCACTGCACCCTGCACCCCAGCCTGGGTGTCAGAGTAAGACCCTGGTGGGGGGGGAGGAGGAGGAGGAGGAGGAGAAGGAGGAAAAGAAGGAGAAGGAGGGAAGAAGGAGAAGGAGAAAAGAAGGAGAAGAAGAAAAGAAGAAAGAAGAAGAAGGAGGCTGGGCATGGTGGCTCATGCCTGTAATCCTAGAACTTTGGGAGGACAAGGTGGGTGGATCACCTGAGGTCAGGAGTTCGAGACCAACCTGGCCAACATGGTGAAAACCCGTTTCCACTAAAACTACAAAACTTTGCTGGGCATGGTGGTGCACACCTGTGATCCCAGCTACGCAGGAGGCTGAGGCAGGAGAATTGCTTGAACTTGGGAGGTGGAGGCTGCAGTGAGCCGAGATCACACCATTGCACTCCAGCCTAGGTGACAAGGTGAGA